>NW_028274811.1:120420272-120723302 GCF_037043125.1 Eumetopias jubatus
TTTTTTTCTCTTTATATAGTATCTGAGGTTTTCAGATTGGTTAAGAGGACACCCCACGGCTCCAGGTTGTATCCTGCATACAGCTAATGTTATATCCTGAATTTTCTTTTAACTTTTTATTGTTCTTTTTTACACCGCAGCTTTATCCATCTGGAATTTATTTTTAATGTGGTGGGAAAGAGTCCAACTTTCTTTTCTTCCAGATGGAAAGCTAGTTGTGCTAGTACCATATGTTAAAATGCCATTCTTTTTCCAATAAATTGAAATATTTCTTGTGTCATATATTACACTGACAAATATTGGGGCCTGTTTCTAGAATCTAGTTCTCTATTCTTTCTGGGGATGTCTTTTTCAGTTTTTATGCCAATACCATATTGATTTCATTACAGCAGTTTTGGGGCATGTTGTTACCTGGTAACAAAACTCTCCCTCCTCCACATTCTTCTTATTTTTCAGTTTTCTTATTTGTTTCTTCTGTCAAATGAGCTTTAAGATTATTTTATACAATCTCTCCCATCCCCAATTGAGAATTTTAATTAAAATGGCACTAAATGTGTATATTAACTTGAGGACAACTGACATTTTAATGATAAGAAATCTTCCCTCTTCCAGAAAAACTGATCAACCCATCTAAATGTTAAACTACTTGCATCTTATCTGACTTAGGCACGTCTATGATTTTGCTAAATAGAACCACAGAACTCATCTGTGACCTAAAGCCCCCTACTGAAGATGTAGCTAACTTCCTTAATACTTTATATTACATTTCAGTTGGCTCTATGTTGGCTTTCATTTGTAGTACAAGCAACATATGATTATCGTTGGCACTGTTGTTTTTTCATCATCCTACCAGAGTGAGATAGCACAAGCTGGGTGAAGGACAGAGGGAGAAGCAGGCTCTCCACTGAGCAGGGAGCCCGATATGGGACTCGATCCCGGGACACTGGGATCATGACCTGAGCCGAAGGCAGACACTTAACCAACTGAGCCACCCAGGTGCCCCTACGTTAGATTTCCAAACACAGGTTCCCACTCTGGCCACTTCTTTAAGGTGTAAGGCTGCTCTGGCTGGAGTATCTATAAATTCCAACAGCATTTTGCATCATTGTAGAGTCTGCCTGGTCCTGATATTTGACAAATAATCTTTCTCTGGCCTAGGCAAAATTCATTTTATTCTCTTGGACTCCAATAATTTTGTGATATATTTTTCTAAAATTAGTTATTCTCCTTTGGTATTGAACTGGGAGGTCCTTAAGTGTACACTGTCTTTGTATTCATTATACAATTACAGTGAGTTGGCTTTTTAAAAAATATCATTGATGATTGGATTGCATAGCTTTGTAATAATTTCATTCCATAATGAGCTAGATAGTTTTACATTAAGTTTCCTTACATGGTTGCCTGAATAAAGGCTGTGTTGATTTAAACTGGAACTGTCCTCCAGCAGCATTTACTCAGATCCTGGAAAAGTTTTTGTCTTTTAATTAACTGAATGTTTTTATTTTATTATTTTTAATTGGAAATTAATAGTTATATAACTGCATTGTTCTTTGTCTTATTTTGTTTTGCCTTGGTTTCTAGAAGATTTAGAGTTAACTTTTGTGCTATATTGAAGCAACTACCTCTAGATTAGGCTTCTGATCCAAGTATTTTCCTAACTCTCTTCTTATTCATTGGCAGGGCTAGCGCTATGGGTGTGTGATCTGTGCAGCTGCATGGGACCCTGCACTCAGAAGGGTGCTGTCCTTGCTTCTGCCTTCAATGTCTGCACATTCTTGATAATTCTGTCTTTGAACTTCTTACTAATTTTGTCTTTGCACTTACATTTTTAAGTAAATTCCAGTTGGACAATGCAGCATGCATGCGAGCAGAGAAAGTAAGAGCCATAACTATGTCCACTCCTCCTTGCCACTATATTCATACACCTCATTTGCAATGCCCCATGAGCACAGAATTCTAGTGGACTTAGGATGCCTGGGAGCTCAGCAAAACTCAAAGGTACAAGTACAAGATGAACATGTTCCATTTACAACTAGGTAAGCAAGGGTCCTTATTTTCTTTTGAACTAGAACTTGCTTCAAATTCAGAAAGAAAGAAATAGCATTCTAAGAAACATGAATGACCATGCAACTCTATCATATCCTTTCTCAATTCTGTTATTTCCCTCTCTTAAACATCTAATTATGTTAAAGAGGATGACATAAAAGGAAAGAGAAGGATAGGAAAATTCACAGTTTCTTTTCCTCTTAGTCCTTCTTTGTTCATCAGGAAGTGAAGGTAGAGAGTATTGGTAGAATGTGCAGGTATCAAGAAGTAAAATGAATAATAAATGGTTTAGGTAGTTTTGTGCAGCATTTTCACTATTGTGGCAAGAATGAAACAGATATGCATGTACAAGCTATGAAGTATTAATTGGGTACTTTTGTGTATTGTGTATCTTTGAATTCAAAACTGGCTTGTACAATATAAAGATGAATGTTTATGTTCCTAACTAAAATGTTTATGTTCCTAACATATTTATGTTCCTAACTAAAAATTTTTATTCTTTTTTACTTAAAGAAACATTAACAAAAGTATAAAACCCTGGCAAATTGAGAGAGACCACAGAAGAAAGAAAAAAGCTCTATATTTTAGAATTTAATGTTACTTTTCCCTACCTTTGGCACATTGGGCCCCACATTTTCATTTTTGTGTGGGGCCCTGCAAATTATGTAGTTAGCCTTGTTTATGGGTTTTGTTCTTAGCTTTCTTTTAATGTGCCTTTAGTAAATTTCTTTTGGGCAGAGGCAATTTTTAAATAATGAAGATTCTGAAGTATATACTCATAGCAGATCATTTCTCCATATGGGGAATGTGCTTATATGAATGTAGCATTTTTCCAAGGATATTATAGAAGCTAACATGTTAAGTTATTGTATGCTGAAAGAAGTATTTCTACATTTTTCAAACTACTTTTATTATTTATTTATTTATTTATTTTAAAGATCTTATTTATTTGACAGAGAGAGACACAGTGAGAGAGGGAACGCAAGCAGGGGGAGTGGGAGAGGGAGAAGCAGGCTTCCCGCTGAGCAGGGAGCCCAATGCGGGGCTCGATCCCAGGACCCTGGGGATCATGACCTGAGCTGAAGGCAGATGCTTAATGACTGAGCCACCCAGGCACCCCTCAAACTACTTTTAAATTGAGCAATGCTGTTTTCTTTAGGAGTAAACTAATCATTGATTAGCTTACTTTCTTAGATAATTCTTTTATAGAATACACTCAACCATGTGCTATTGTCCTTTTAAAAACATTCTAATCAGTGATCAATTTTGATTATCATTTTGCTTACTATGATTGATTGATTTTGTAAAGTAAAGTTGTACTATACATAACAGTGTCCTTCTGGAAACCTACCCTGATAGAGTATAAGGGCCTAAATAAATTCAAGTTACTCAGGTTTAGTTCAGACAGGGAAAAAAAGCAATATTAAATTGCAAGAAATTATCTAGAGATAATTGGCAAAAAGAAGCTTGAATTCTACTGATTTTAGAAGTGCTCTGTGTTTGCAGCTGATTTCATGTGTCTCTCTTCTCCATGACACCCTGCCCATGTGTTTGAATTCTTAAATTCCCGAGTCCTCTTCTAATGAACAAAAATCTCTGAATCTTGTTTTCTTTGCCCTGGTAGTAACTAACCATAAGTTAGATGTCAGAATGACACTATCTTTCATACAATGAATTATGGGGGTTCTCCTAAACTAGCATGTAAGATAATATACAGTAATATAATATAGGAAAAATCCCTATCATTTGATATATTGTGATGAATCATACTCTATTTCTAAAGACCCATGTCCATGCTCTAAACTCCAAACATACATTACTTCAAAGACAGGCAATTATGTCTGTGAAAAGATTGTATCCTTGACTATTGGTCAATATTTGGTATCTTTTTTACAAAAAATAATTATAATTCAGTAATGAATATATTAAACATTACCTTTCTGGGGCTTCAAAATAACTTTAATTTCTGGTAGATGTTTTATTTGAACAAATCCTGGGAACAGTTAAATACCATTTACCATTTGAATCCTAGAATAAGAGAACTCTAAGGATTATGAACACCCACAATTTAGGTGTATTTAGTCACAGAGAAGGGAAAAGTTGTTTTGAACCATCAGCATTGAGATGGGAAAATGAAAGCCCAAACCAGGTGTGGGATGGGATTCAAATGTAAAAAAAGTGAGCAGACTGCTAGAGCCAAGAAAAGTGAAAATCTATGGGACATAAGGGGATCAGAAGTCTGCAGGACTCAGCCAAAAGAAAAGGCATTGGAGATGGTGTTGTTTCCCATTTATTACCCTCCTTGATCTCCGGAACAGCTTTTAGTGGTGTATTGCCAGGAAAATGAATCCTTTCTGTACTGCAGATGCTGTTTGACAGTGTAAACGTGAAGTCTGCTAATATAATTTTTATATTTGTTTAATCAACCCTTGAAAAAATATTTTAAGGTAAAACAATGGGGTGGGGAGTAAGAACTAATGGTAATTCTTAAGGATAAATCTCAATTAGAACATTATAAAGACAGGGCTGTCTGGGTAGCTCAGTTGGTTAAGCAACTGCCTTCCTCAGGTCGTGATCCCAGGTTCCTGGGATTGAGTCCCACATCAGGCTCCCCGCTCAGTGGGGAGTCTGCTTCTTCCTCTCCCTCTGCCTCTCCCCCTGCTTGTGCACTCTCTCCCTCTCTCAAGTGAATAAATAAAATCTTAAAAAAAAGAACATTATAAAGACAATAAGGAATAATATGCCAAAGCAAATAAATGGTGTGTAAGATCATTATTATGCTTCCCTTCCATATATAAAGTACTTTCTTTATCATAAAAATAGAGGACTAAAATGAAAAATTCTTAATTGATGTGAGTCTTATATTGGGAGGGACTTTGAAGGCAATTTCATCTAATCTCCAATATAGTAGAGGAAAATCCCATAAACACTGCACTGTAGCTAAATCAGAACAGGACAAAACACTTTGTTGCTTTGTCCATTTTGTTAATGAACAGGCACATTGGGTTAGCATGACTAGCAAAAATAAGGTAAGCTGAAGATGTTGGCTTCATTTATACAAACATAGCCTCATTTATGATAAAAAATTAAATAGCAAACTATCACTGCAGTTTGAATAGTATCTTCATCATATAACTACCAGTAAATGACTACCCTTCAAAACTGAATCACAGTCTTTAAAGACCAAAAGTACTCCCAAGAATAAATATATTTCTAAACTTTTGAAAATAATAAAGACAATTATTATGATTGATTATAAAACATCCCTGATGTCCCTGTCAGAATAAGACTGAATTGTCCTGTTCATCGTGGTATTTCTTATTTCATAATAATTTAGGAAAGTATGATTTGGTAATAAGGAGTTTTGCCATTAGCTGATGAATTTAACAAGACCAGATTAAAAGAAATTTACTGTCAGTGATGTAAAAACTCTATTTTTAAAGGTACTCAAATATAACATATTTTTAAAGATTTTTTTTTCTAACTTACCTTTCAAATCATGTTGAGATTCAATGGTCTGTTGTAGCCCTTTTATCATATTATGAAGAGTAGCACATTCTAAAATATGAAAGATATATTTATCTGAAAATTATTTGCTTCCTTTTTGGAACTATTGTCTCAAAGTTGAAAGACTTAAAATAAAATACTTAATTGACAATTATGAGATCTTAATAAAGCAACCAGCTATCTCGAAGTAAATAATATAATAAGTACCTTTTAATTACCCTTCAAGTCAAACGCATTCTGGGATTTGGTCATGAGCTTTCCATGCACAATAAATACAGCATTGGAGGGATCCCCAGCTCCATGTGCTTTAGGAATATTTGTTCTAGAGGGAAGGTATACTTGGACATGTCTGGGGGCCTTCACTGCAAGCATTTATGCCCTGTCATGTGAATATAAGCTTTCAATATACTCTTGGTTATAACTAGTAATAGCTAAACCTTTGGTGGGTAGCAATAGAGATGGAAACTTCTGTAATTCAAACAGTCCACTTGGCTGTAAGTTCCAGATATCAGTTTTGTTCACCATTTCTCCCTAGTATTTAGAGAAGTCGTGGTCCATACCAGGCACTCCATAAATATTTTTTGAGTGATTGATCGATAGACAGGCAATATTATAGTAAACTGAAGCAAGAAAGGGGTAAGTGGAAAAGCTCTGGCCTGAAAAGAACATGTTATATTGTTATTCTAAGTGCTTTGCAAATACTGAATAAGTTAGCCCTCCTAACCGTATGAGGTGGGTCCTAGTAGTTGCCTCATTTTACATGTGAGGAAATGGACACACAGAAGTTTAGTAAATTGCCCAAGGTCACACTTATAACTAGTAAGTGGTAGAGCTACAACCTGAACCCCACCAGTCCAGCAATAAAGCCTATGACTTAACTACCTTACTACCATAAAGAAGACTAGCTCAGGAGTGTCTTCTAGAGTAATAAGAGTAGGTTGGAGGTCCCGGAAAGAGGGCAGAGTCAGAGAAAGACTCTTTTTGATAGTTATTGCTATTTCATTTTCACTAGAAGTTTCGGGGGCACAGGCTGCATTAGTTTAAGTTTACAATTACACTAGCTAAATATATAGTGATGAAAAGCCCACAAAAGAATAACTTAATATCTTTAAAATATTAAAACTTTAAAGTCGGAGGGGGAGAGGAACCATGAGAGACGACGGACTCTGAAAAACAAACTGAGGGTTCTAGAGGGGAGGGGGGTGGGGGATGGGTTAGCCTGGTGATGGGTATTAAGGAGGGCACGTTCTGCGTGGAGCACTGGGTGTTATGCACAAACAATGAATCATGGAACACTATATCAAGAACTAATGATGTATGGTGATTAACATAACAATAAAAAATTAAAAAAAACTTTAAAGTTTAAGGACAATTTCAACTTTTTTTTTTTTTTTTAGTAGGACAATTTCACCTTTATGTGCTTGGCTTAACAACTAATAAATATTGAGTCTTACTCTCTTTCATTCAGTTTTAGAGAACCAAGATGGATATTCAGATGGATATGTACTAATATGGCATACTGACTGGCTTCCATTCTAGTTGGGCATCTGTTTTGATGGTTAAATATTAAATACCATATTTGTATCTGATAATAAAAAGATATCTAGGTATAATAATAATAATACCATTTATTGTGTGTTCATTCTGCCAGGCATTATGTTAAGTGCATTATAAACATTACCCCAATTAGTATTCACAATGATACTGAGAGGTTGGTATTATTGGCCTGATTTTACAAAGGGAGACAGTCATCCATAGAGGTTTGGTTACTTGCCCAGGATTCCAGAGTTAGTAAATGGAAGGTATGGACTCAAACATAGGTTTTCCCCATTTCAAATCCTACGGTTAATCTTCTATTCAATACTTCGTCAGGAATTATAGGATATGCTGATGAAACCATGAAACTTGGAGTCTGAGGGACTAGAGTAGAGTTTCCTTTTTCACTCTCTAGCTATGACACCCTATTTGAATTTTATATTCTCCATCTGCAAAATACAAGTATGGGTAATACCCATCCTCCCTCACATATAAAACTATTCTCATATATATGACTGTTCTGACAACCAAATGAGAAAACAATACTTTCTAAATTTACTTACACATATTCAAGATTGTTATTGTTTTTTATTTCTCTCCTCTGCCTCTCAGCAATTTGTTTATATCTCTTCTCTCCATTTCTCACATTTCATTTTAGTTATTTGTGGCTTCTCCCACTAGATGGTGAACTCTTTCAGGTAAAGATCATATCTTATTAATTTTGATATTTCTTGCACCTAACATGGTGACTATTTCATAGGTGTTCGATAGTATTTTTATTTATTGACTAAAGGAAAGAACCAATATTGTGAGGGGAGAATGCAAAACTCTGTCTTTCAATTAGAGGTCCTGAACTGAGTCTCCATGTACTTTCTTCAACAAATGAAAGTATTTTGTAGAAGTTAAAAGCTTTATGCAGATATCAGGTTCTACTATTGTGGTTTTTCACTCCTCCGCGTATCCCCTCTACCATTCCTCCCATCCGCTCAAAGTGTCCACCATCCTCCATTTTTTTCTCTTTTGGTATTTCCCAGTAATGGAATGATGGTTAAATCACATTTGACATTGCCTACTGCATATGTTGCTATGTCAGTTGCTACAATTAGAAAATTAAGGGAGTGCCTGGGTGGCTCAGTTGGTTGGGCGACTGCCTTCGGCTCGGGTCATGATCCTGGAGTCCCGGGATCGAGTCCCGCATCGGGCTCCCTGCTCGGCAGGGAGTCTGCTTCTCCCTCTGACCCTCTTCCCTCTCGTGCTATCTCTCATACTCTCTTTCTCAAATAAATAAATAAAATCCTTAAAAAAAAAGAAAAGTAAAAAGAAAATTAAGGGAGTGCCTTGCTGGCTCAGTTGGTGGAGCATGCGACTCTTGATCTCAGGGTCGTGAGTTCGAGCCCCAGATTGGATGTAGAGTTTCCTTTAAAAAGAAAAAAAAGTTCAAAAACTTTACTAATAGCTGACGGTTGGCCGGAACCTTACTGATCACATAAAGTGCATTAACACATATTTTGTGTTATGTATTATAGCCTTATTATTACAATAAAATAAGGCTAGGGAAAAGAAAATGCTACTAGGAAAATCACAAGGAAGAGAAAATACCTTTCCAGTATTGCACTGTATTTATGAAAAAGCATGCACATATAAGTGGATTCATGCAGTTCAAACCTGTGTTGTTCAAGGGCCAACTATAATCAGCAAATTGAAAACAGAGCCCTGAAACTGAAAGTATACTGATTTTTTTTAAAAAATGTGTATTTTCAAAAATGAACACGAGGTGGCTCTCTCAACACTTCTTCTTTTCCCAAAGGAAACTGGCTCAATAAAAAAATTGTTCATAAGGTGGAATACCATTCATTATTTTAGAATAATGGCTTTTAATTCTCTTTGCATACCTTTACCCACATCATTTCTGTTGGATTTTACAATTAATACTATCCTATCCAATTCTTCTAAAAGTTAGAGTTCAGAATATTAAGCTACTTCTTATACTGTATAATTGAGTAAATAAATGGTTATTTTGAGCTCAAATTTAGGCTCTACCATTAACTAGCAATTTGAACATTAACATCTACTTCACAAAGCACTTGGAAATGTTGAATACAATTCTGTATGAAAAGGATTTTTTTTTTTTTTTTTTTTTTAGCACTTGGCCCTCAATACTAATATTGCTATCATCTTGAACTGGCACAGAAATTCTTTATCTGGTATCAAATGTAGAAAATACAATATCATGGTCTCGTTCTTTATTGTTTAAGAAAGCCAATCATATACGTAGTTTGTTCTTCCTAACTGAACTAGTACACACTTGGCTCTATAAGCTGTTATTCCCACTAGTTCTTTTACTTCGGCTGTGTGTTATCCAGTGAAAAGGCCATTAGATTAAGAATAAGTAGAACTGGATTTTTAAAAAGTGTTTATTTTTTCAAATAATAAATACACATGAAACACAATAATATAGTGAAAAATGATTATCTCTCTAATCTCTGCCCCCAGACTAATCAGTTTCCCTTCCCCCAAAGCAAGCACTGTTACCAGGAGGCTGATGCTGTTTATCTTTCCAGAGATACACAAATGCATAAGGGAGAGGGTGTTCTGTGTGCACAAAGATATTTTTATAAAAATGATAGCATGCTGTTGTGAACATTGTTGCTTTCATTTACCGTATCTTGGAGATTATTCTATGTCATATAGAGAGCTACTTTATTCTTTTTATCAGCTGCTTAGTATTTCATTAAATAAATATGCCATAATTTATTTAATCAGATGAATGTCACATTTGAAAAGGTCTTCTCTGTCTAAAAAACAAACACACAAAACCCCCACAAAAACCCATATTCTCTTCTATTTTTTTCTGTGGTTTCATTTTTTTCTCACCTTTAACTTTATATTTTAGTATGGTTTTATACTAAATACATATCCTGAAAAACCAGGAAGGTATTATAGAGAATTGCCCAATATCCTATGCCCCGTTTCCCCTATTAACATCTAACATTAGTATGGTATGTCTGTAATAATTAATGAACCAATGTTGATACATTATTAACTAGAATCTATGCTTTATTCAGGTTTTCTTGGTTTTTACCTTATGTTCTTTTTCTATTCCAGGATCCCATTCACAATACCACATTACATTTACTCATCGTGTCCACTTGGGTGTGATAGTTTCTCAGAGTTTTCTTGTTTTTGATGACCTTGACAGTTTTGCAGAGTGCTGGTCAGGTATTTTGTGGAATGTTCCTTTACGGGGATTTGTGTGATGCTTACCTCATGATTAGATGGGGTTATGGGTTTTTTGGGGGAAGATCACAGAGGTGAAGTGCCATTTTCATCACACCATATCAAGGGTACATACTATCAATGTGGCATCAAGTTGACCTTGATCGTTTGCCCTAAGTGACACATGTCAGGTTTCTCCACTGTATAGTTACTCTCCACCACCCTGTTTTCCATACTGTATATTTCACACAGTGAAGAAAGTCACTCTACACAACCCACACTTCATGAGTGGGGCATTCTGATTTGCCTCTTTGAGGGAACACCACTTACATAAGTTATCAGGAATTCTGCAGAAAAGATGTCTCTTCTCCCTTATTTATTTATCTATTCTTATCAGTATGGGCTCATAGATATTTATTATATACTTTGGGTTACAACCCAATATTACTTTATTTAGTTTGTTGGCCAAATTGTCTCAGCTTTGCCATTGAGAACTCTTTCAGTTGGCTCTTGTATCCCTTTGACATACCCCCATCATTGTGGAGTGTTTTATCTTTTTGAGCATTTTCCTGCTTTCTGGTACTGCAAGACGCTTCAGGCTCATCTTAATATATTTCCTGCCTCGGTCCTAGAATCAGCCATTCTCTAAGGAGCCCTGGTTCCTTTTATTGTAAAATAGTATTGGAAACCAAGATCTGGGTTCTTGTTGCTACTGCGGCTGTTGCTGTTTTTAGGCCCTCTTAGTTAACATAGCAAGGGAATATCTGTGTATGTGTTTTGTTGCCGTTGTTGCTGTTTTCCCCTCCAGAAACAGGGCACCTTACTGGTGAGGAGTGTTGGTCGGGGAACAGTGTGGCTGGGATGAACAGGATCAGTGCCCAGCCTGGGGACACCCCTGAACAGCAAGCATTCCTCCATGCAAATTTAGAGAAAACTCCATCATGGATGACCCCCTCTACCCCAATAGCACTGTGACCCCCAAGCAACAGGGGCACCTAAGGCACAGCTAGGCCCAAGGACAGCAGGGTTTCAGTGTCAGGCACAAGAACACTGTCAGGACACCCTGGGAACATCTCAAAGTTCCAGGTAAACTTGAGGGAATTCAGGCTCTCTTGACTTCTCCAGATGCCCTGAACTGGTTGCACAGGGAAGCCAAGCACTACCAGGCTTTGGGACTGGAGGTGCAGCTGAAGCTCATTTATCTGTGTGTCGTCCCAGACCATTGTGTCTCAAAGCAAGGAGACGTTCTCAAAAGCAGCACCTTGCCCTGCAAAGAACCCAGGCTCTCAGGCTCCCCGCAGGCCAGCAGGTGGGCAGAGGAGGGTAGAGCAAAAGCGGGGCCACAGCTGGGAGGGTAGCTGGCTGCTGGGAGTTGAGAGGTATATGTGGACTGGCTGTCCCGGAAGTGAGGGGGGAGCTTTGGACTAGAACAGCCCATTTTTGGCACGAAAATTTTTGACCCATCTGAAATTTCTTTTGGTGTAACTGTGAGGTAGGAATTCAACTGTTATTTTTCCCATGGTTTTGAAGGCCTGGATTGAGCCTTGGATTTGCCATTTCTTACTTTAGCAGCCTCAGACAGATTAACTTCTTTCATCCTTTGTTTCTTCATTACTGAGGTGGCTTAGTAATACCAACCCTATCTGTCTATCAGGGCTCTAGTAAGGATAAAATGAAATGATAGCCCAGAAAGTTCTATGTGAATTTAAAATGTTCTACAAATGTATGGTATAATATTAATTACTGTTGTACCAAAAAATACTTTCATTAGAATTAGTATTTCTTCAGGCAGCAAAGAACTAACCTTCTTTAATTGAGACCTCCTTTGTTTGCATTACTTTTAACAAATAGTTAGTTTTTTCCAACTGCATATCCAGTATATTATTCTTCCCACTGGTTTCTATCATTTTCTGTAGAAGAAATAATATATATTATTACCAAAGCAATGCTACTATTTCGATTTTTTTTTTTTTTTTTTTACCTAATGACATGAAGACTAATGAAAATACAGACCACTTAATACTGAAAATTCTAATAATTAATTCTGGGATATATTTTATGTAAGTCAACTTCCTAATTTATTTTTAATTTTAAAAAGTAACATGGGAAAAATTAAAAGATTAACAGTTATAAAGAGTTATGAAATTCAAAATATGACCTAACTTGAATCCCCTTCTTTCCAACTATCCAACCCTCAGTCCTATGGTTAAAAATTCCTTATATATATTTCCAAGATATTTTATGACTATACAACTATAGGAAAGGATTATATTATACTCTGTTTTGCACCTTGGATGTTCCACTTGAATGTTATCTTGGAGATTACGTCATATAAGCACATATAGATCTACTTCATTCTTTTAAAGACTTCCATTGAGTTTCATTTATGAGTACACTGTAACTTATTTACTTATGTATTATTTATTTTAAGATTTTATTTATTTATTTGAAAGAGAGAGACGGAGCACGCGCCCTCACGAGAGAGAGAGAGAGAGAGAGAGAGAGAGCATGAGCAGGGGAAGAGGAGAAGGAGGGAGCAGGAAGCCTGAGACACAGGGCTCGATCCCAGGACCTCGAGATTATGACCCCAGCCAAAGACAGTGGCTTAACCAACTGAGCCACCCACGTGTCCCTGTAATTTATTTAACTAGTCTCCCTTTTGAGAATTTGTGTTGTTTCCAGTTTTTTGCTATTACAAACAATGAATAAACATACCGTTTTGGTATCTTTGTGCCTAGTATAATAGCTGCCATATATCCTAGGAACAGCTTCAGAAATCTTCAATTCATTGTATCATCTATATCTCTACCCACTTCCCTATTCTCTCTGCTTCTGAATTTATCTCAAAGCAACTCCATAAATCTCACCATCTGTATGTATCTCTAAGAGATAAAATTCTTAATATAATCACAATACCATTATCGCATAAAAATTAATATTTCTTATTTAAAATATTTAAGGATAGGATAGATATATCTGAATAATCTCCAAAAACTTTGCACCAATTCCTCTCCCACCAACAGCGCTTCTTATTTCTTTCTCTATTCTCTCTTATTTTGGTAAGAGTCACTTGGTTAAGAAAACTCAAGTTCATTGTTTTAAAAAAGTTGATAATGTTACCTCAAAATACCCATCATCATGATATTTTTTTATTATGGCCATCCTATCCTGTGCAGAGGAAAAGAAGGAATAGGAAAGAATGATAAGGAGAGAAAATAGAGGTAAGTATTATTCCCCTTCCCACCTTTGCTTCAGAAGCCCACTCCCCAAATCTTTCATTTATCTACCTACATCTTCTCAACAGCTATTCCTATTCTTCTCCAGGGCAGACGAGGGGGAAAACACCTAATATATGCTTGTGGGTTTGGTCTATCATGTGATTTGTCCAGAGTTAGAGGGGTGGCGGGGGACGGGGGAGGGGGGAAGACTTCAAAGGGATCTGTTTTTAGGCAAAAGAGAAGGAAAAGGGACAGAATAGGAAAAAGTAAAAAAAAAATATCAGTTAGTCATAATGGTAAGACATTGTGCATTGAATCTATTTCAATTTTTACTAAAACATTCCTGGGTTTATGGACATTTTGAACACTTAAGTATGTATTTTCCCTTTAACTTTAGCCAAAGTATATCAACTGTTTCCTTGTACCAGAAACATTTTGATATATTAATACAAATGATCCAAAATGAAATATATTTGAAATATGGATTTTAAAAATGAGACAGGGCTTAGCAAAATATATTTCCATTATCTTTACCTTGTTTATTTTTTGTTACGTTTTTCTTTTTTCCCAGCTCCTCCCACTGACAAAATCTGTTTCACTTTTCCTTTTATACTACAACTGTTTTATATCTTTACATACCTTTTCTATCTGTGAGAAGTCATTTATAAGTTTGTCAAGATTCACACTGCTGATATTTTTCATACATTCTTCGCTGCTTTGATTCATGTCTAAACTAGTGAAGAGTAAACAGGGTGAGAAACAGATGAAAGAAATAAGCAAATGCTAAAGCACTACAATAGTGGCGATAATTCAAATACTAACGTTTCTGTATTCTACCCACAGAGCACCTACTTGAGCTCCATTACACTCAGAAAATTTTTGTTATACTCATTATTAATAATAGTTAAATGCATTAAGCCTTCCTCAGTCCTCTCCACGCCACCCCAGTCAAGTTTTCTCTAAACAAATCTAAAATTAGTGCAATGTTATGTGCACATGTAGAAATTATTTGTTCCTATTATACAAAAAACTATGCCATGTTCGACTCATCTCCTGGCCATCAGTGTGATAGCACTAAAATCTGGTGTATTGTTAAATCTGATGTGTGACTTTTAAATATAGGTAGTCTCAATTTAAGATGTTTAAAATGTTTATTAACTGTCACACCACTGATATTTTTTGCCCTATTTCCTGGTGGTGTGCTATTGCCATGGACTGAATTGTATCCCCTGCCCCCACAATTCCTTTGGGTCTAGCCAGCTAACTGGTGAAGTGAAGAATGAGTTTGTTTTAGTCCTATGGAACCAATCATAAGAAATTCTGCAGAATTCCAGAGGTAAACTCCTCCAGTCAGGATGAAGAAATTGACTTTTGCAAAACTGCAAGCATTTACATTTGGGGATGGGAGAGTGTATAGAAGAATGAGGATTAATGCAATCTAAAAGTATGAGACACTTGTCTTTAGGCTTTTCACAAGCAAATTGGAAGGAGAAAATACAAATTTGAAATTTAGACGTTCTAGATTGAGGAAAGAGCCTGTGCCAGTGCCTGGTGTGTGAAAGTGGTAGTGGTAGCTAGTCCAAAGTAAAAGGTAAGTAAATTCCTAAAGTGATTACTGAAGGTAATTTTAGGGGTCATATTCTTCTTTAAAATGAGGGACATCAAAACAAACATTGCTTGACAATTTGTTACTTCACAAAGAAATCCCATTTCCTTTCTCTTTTTGATATTATATGACATTAACAACTACTAGTGGTTTTTAAATTAAAGAATTTTAGCTGTATATTTTCAGTTTATTGAATTATTATCCTCCATCACATTTTCAAGTAAAACTCTATAAAATCCCTTAGAAAGTTACAACTTGATCTTTAAGGCAGGTGAATAATTGTAAAAGCAACCTGTGATAAATCCAGCAAAATTCCTTTTGGGGTAAAATTCAAAAATCACCTCTACTTGATAAACTGTTATTCTTTAAAAGAACTACAGGATAATCTGAAGTAGTTAATGCAAAATATTCCCTCCCAACTTTCTTTTTTCTTTTTAGTTCCTAACATTTTAAATAAAAAAGGTTTTACTTCCGTTCTGTCTCAGATCCCAGCTCTTGAATTAAATTCATTTTAATTTCAGCTTGATTTTTCTCCCAACTCCTTTCCTCTAATGAGACTCTTGGGAATGTTTTTCTTTATAAAACCACCGCTCACGTTCCACTGGCTGTTACTGCATGCTTTCCCTTTTGTCTGTCACACAGGCTCAAAAGCCATCCGGTCCATTTCTAGGTGTCTTCATAGTACCCCCCTCCCCCGCCCCATTTCCTCGATCATGGGGGTGGATATACGGCCTTCTTGCCCGTGAAACTAGGTGACAAGCTGGTGATTCAGTGCCTGTCAAATCCTTTGGTGAGAAGCAGAGACTGACTTGAGACCTCTGCGGCCCAGCACCAACCCCCCCCCGTGGGCGACAGCCCCATTTTCTTCCCCGTCCTCCCCACCCCCCCCACCGCAGACTAGCATCCGGGCCTCACCCTCTCCCTCCCCCCCGCCCAGCTCCGCGTGCGCCCCGCCCGCCGGAGGAGGGGCTCGCAACCTCCTCCCTCTTCCCGTGTCCCAGCTGCCCTCTGCGAATTCACTCAGTCGCGAAGCTCGGGGCGCTGCTCCCTCCGCTCGCGTGCGGGGGGCCAGAGGAGCCCAGCTCCCCTGCGGGCTATGCACCCCCGGGCCCGAGGGGAGGGGCTGGGAGTCTGTGAGGGGGACTGAAAAAAAGAATTTCCAAGGGCCAAGTGGGAATTTCGAACCTACCGACAAAATGTCTGGAGCTTACTTGCCTCGCCTCAAGATTCCCCCCGTTTCCCACACCTCCTCCTCCTCCGGGTGCCGGTCCGCCCCACACGGCTGTCCCCTCCCGGAAGCCAGTTCCCCCAACATCAGGTCCGCCCTTCTCCTGGCCCCACCTGTGCCCCGACCCGCGTTCCACCTCCTCTCCTCCCTTACCTCCTTGGCCCTTGCTCCCTGCGGCATCTGCTACTTCTTAGATATTTCCTCTAGGACAGGACTCAACACCCAGTGGCTGCCAGATCCATAATTATTAATATTATTAACTCTTTCCCCAACCAAAGAATAAATCCCATTGGCTTTAAGTTTTGATCAGTGAGTCAGCACCGTTGAATAAATAATAAACTATATAAATGTATTCGAGAAAACTTAGGAAGCAGGCTTATAAGGTACCAGGAGACTGTGCTAGGTGATGGAGATGAAAGCAGTAATATAATGCTGTCTCTGCTGTCCAGAGCCGGCTAATGGATCTGGTCTCCCACCTACAAAGCTTTATCTTGGTAACTTAATGGTTCCAGGCATAGACTCTGTGTGGATTCAAGCCCCCAACTCTTTTGTTTATCAACTGAATGATCCTGGGCAAGTTTTTAAGTATAGCTGCCTTCACTTTTTATTTTTTAAAGATTTTATTTATTTATTTGACAGAGAGAGAGACAGTGAGAGGGGGAACACAAGCAGGGGGAGTGGGAGAGGGAGACCAGGCTTCCCACTGAGCAGGGAGCCCGATGCGGGGCTCTGGGATCATGACCTGAGCCCAAGGCAGACGCTTAACGACTGAACCACCCAGGCACCCCAGGCACCCCTGCCTCCACTTCTTTATCTGTAAAATAGACATTAAATAATAATGCCTACCTCATGGGGCTGTTGTGATAATTAAAGGAAATGATGCATTTTAAAAGTGCTTAATGCAGTTCCT
This sequence comes from Eumetopias jubatus, assembly GCF_037043125.1. Taxonomy (NCBI): domain Eukaryota; kingdom Metazoa; phylum Chordata; class Mammalia; order Carnivora; family Otariidae; genus Eumetopias; species Eumetopias jubatus. The sequence goes on from NW_028274811.1 coordinate 120,437,540, forward strand.
GGCATAAAGTAAGTGTTCAAAAATATTAGTATAATTTAAAAATTTTGTTTGAAAGTGTATCCACTGCCAACTTTGCACTATCTACTTTTTTTTGAGTGGGAGATGAGAGATATATTTTTATTAATTCCATTTCCTATGAAAGCCAAAATTTGGCAAGCAGATACATGTAGCCTGTAATAGGATAATCCATACTTTATTATTTGAAAAGTAGTATAGCATGGTGGCAAGAGAACTAGGTCAAAGTAGGAAATGTGGGATGGAGTCCTCTCTCTGCAGTTAGTAATCTGGGAAGGTTGATTCATCTTCCCAAGCACCAACCTCCCTTTTTTTCAATTTTAAAATAAGAGCAGTGGACTAAATAACAAAGCTAAAATTTTAGGATTTTAAACCGGTCTAATGACAAAACATTGCTCATCAAAATATTTTTTAAAAATGTAATTTTCTCATGTTTTTTAGCTCATTAATTTCACACAAAATATATATATTATTTATATGTATATTACCTAGTCATATATATAAATATGTCATTAAATTTTTTAACTTCTGACTACTCAGTAAGTTTTCCTTGACATTAGTAACAACACATGAGTATATTGAAAATGGCCTTTTGAATTACTGGTTCTATCCGATCAGAACATTTAAATGTTCCGTGTAACCCATATCATAATGCTTTTTGAAACAAGCCCATTTTAAGGCCCATCTAAACCTTATTTTATATATATGTAATATATATATCTTTCTCCATAATGTCTAGCATAGTCAGAATAAATAGAAATGAACCAACACACCAGAAATAAGTCAGAAAAATTTAGCTTGATTTTTCTAGTTTGAAATGAGTCATAAGCTTCTCTTCCAGTTTATGGATACTAGCTTTTTTTGAGTCTAGTGAGTTCAAAATATATCTGTCAATGAGAAACTATATGAGCTTCCTCTGATTTCATTTTTAAAAAGGGAATGCCTTTCATAGTTGTATTCACAGTTTTATTCATCAAGTATCATCCAACTGAGAAACAGAAAGGAGTCATTGAGTATTTGCTCAGAAACTGCCTGGGAAACCTAAGAGAGGAATTAATTACATTATTGTGCCATACTAACAAAGGGAGTACAGAGAAAGCAATGTTTGAATCCATTAAAAAAAAAACTTGATTTGGAAAATAAACATATGAACCTACCCAATTGTAAAGAAACCCGAGGTTACTGATTTATTCATATAAGGTTCTTAAGATGAGTGATAAACATTGATTTTTTTTTTTTTTTAGGTTACAAACAGCTTCATTTCTTATTTCATTCAAAAATATTTGTTAAGTACTTGCAAGGTACCAGCTACTGAGGGTTTAGGCACTATGGAGAGAAAGACAAGTAAGATAATTCTCCTAATTTGGAACTTAAGTCTCTTAGGATTGCGTTCTTAAGACCTGGGCACTTTCCCATCTATTTAGTCAATAAATACTTGTTGGGCACCAAACCTGTACTGGGATATGTGAGAACAGGAATAAACAAATCAGGTATGGTCCCTGAGCCCAGAGAGCTTACAGTTTTAGGGCACCATTGGTTTGTGAGAGAAAAATAGTAACCCAATAAATAAAAACTGTAATAAGAGCAAAGAAAGAAACACAAATCCAGGATATTGACTAAAAAGTGAATGGGAGGTGCTTTATATATAGTGGTCAAGGGAAGTCTTGAGCAGATCAGATGAAAATGAGATGTGTAGGGTACATCAAAAAGTTAGTTGCCAACAACAGATAAACGCCAGGGTTGCCTTTCTTACCTCCTGCTTGCTCTTTTGACACACTGCTCCCTGCTCTTATTTCCTTATCAGGTTCCCGTTTTTCAATATCTACTTTTGAACTATATTGTCTCAGCTTCAGCTGCCACTTCCAGTCCCGGCCCATGGCTGCCTGACGGCAGCACCACTCACACTCATTAAGTAAAAGCCATCCCATGCACCAGCCCTATGACCCTGTGGAACTATGTTACTTGGACTCAACTTCAGGGAGGAATTTGGATATGATTCCAGGATAGAGCCTAAACCATCTAGATTTTTTTTTTTTTCTCACTGGAGATAATCTGCCCTTGATAGAAGGGAGTCATTCTTTCCAATTCTTTCCCCGGGTCTTCATCCATTTCCCTCCCTGAGTTGTGCTTCGGGTTTATACAGCTGATGTTTTCAGACAGTTTGCGAGGGTTTTTTTCTCTCTCTCTTTTTTTTCCTTTGTAAGTGGTAGATTCCCTCTTTCACTAATTTTCTGCAAAATTTTATTACATGTTCTTGATACAGTTCAGGCAGAATTTGATGTTTTAGCTAGAGCCTTTGAATTTCACTTTCAAGCTGAGAAAGTGAAAAGCCACATCTTTGCTTGTAGGTTTTCTTTCCCTCCTCCATGTCCTAAACACTCCTAGCCTGACTCCAAATTTTCAGTCACTCTCTTAACCTGATCCTATCTCCTTAGGGATCAACTCTTAGGAGCTCTCAGATTCCAACCCAAGTAAATTATTAAAAGATTCCCTCTAATCCCACATAGTTGTCTAGAAGAAGAGTTCTGGGTGGTTTTCTTCATTTTGTTACATTTCCTGATAGATTGGCACTCAAACACTGCCCCAGATGGCTTCCTCTTAACTTGGCCTTGCTGTGGTGGTCCAGGCAAACACAGCCTCCACCTTCAGCAATGTACCTTGGAAATTTCACTCCCTTCATCCCTTCTCTGCCCACTTTCTTCTTCTTCTTTTTTTAAAGATTTTCTTTCTTTATTTATTTGAGAGAAAGAGACAGAGAACATGAGAGGAGGGAGGGTCAGAGGGAGACGCAGACTCCTTGCTGAGCAGGGAGCACAACATGATGTGGAACTCGATCCGGGTACTCCAGGATCATGACCTGAGCCGAAGGCAGATGCTTTACCAACTGAGCCACCCAGGTGCCCCTGCCCACTTTCTTCTTAATGCTCACTTTCCCTGATCTTATTCTTACTTTTCACTAATCTCTCTTAGTGGCTTCTAGATCTCCCATGGGCACTATTTACAAGGAAATTGGTTCTTGTCTTCTTGAGTTTTAGGGCACCATTGGTTTGTAACCATCCAGGGAGCTTCCCTGAAACCAGCCACCCCCTACTCCGAGGGAGGGAGAGACCAAAGGAAGAAGCAAACCACTCCACGTTGGTAGGTGGCAGTTTTAATAAACAAAGGGAACTTATGAGGTTTGTGTTGGGTGGCAATGAGATGAATGGATCACCAAACCCACCTGCCGAACCTTCAGAGTTTACATAGAGACCATAACTAGGTTCAGTCATGTATACGGTGCAGGGGTTCTTAACACCACATCACTATCTCAAGGCTGTGTCTTCAAGGCTATGCAGCCTCTAGGAGTGGGAAAGGCAAGTGGAACCCACCTTTCAAGGACAGCAGAGGGGATGAAGAGCCTCTGAGTACCCAGTCCAGCTCATGGGTCAGTCTGCAGTCACATCTTTTCCATGACCATCCCCAACAGGAACTTTTCACTCTTTGAATCTCATGACCAAGTTAAGAGAGGCTTTCAGCTTGATGGAGTTTGAAGGGATGTAATTTCTAGTAATATCTATTATACATTCAAATATAAATCTCCTATTTTGCCTTTAATTAGTTCACAAATCTATCTGGCCTCTGAATTATAGTTGAAGACTGGGAATTAAGTTCTAACCATTTTCCTGTATATAAAATGTGGGAACAACTTGGATGAAGATGTTTGCAGCCTTTACTGGAAAAACAGGCTTAGCCATCTCCTCTGAGATTGTGTTCAATCTTCACTAATGGAATTTTCCTTTTAATAAGTTCTTTTAATAAAGAACTTATTCTACTCCATGGGAGAATGTCTTCATGACATAGGTTCTTTCTCGGGTTGTTCATGGAGGACCAGAACTCGTGTTTCAGTGGAGACTCAGCCCAAGTGTTTCCCTTTGTTCTACCCATCATGAGGAAGTATTTCTTTTTTTTTAAGATTTTATTTATTTATTTGACAGAGCGAGACAGTGAGAGAGGGAACACAAGCAGGGGGAGTGGGAGAGGGAGAAGCAGGCCTCCCGCGGAGCAGGGAGCCCGATGTGGGGATCGATCCCAGGACCCTGGGACCATGACCTGAGCTGAAGGCAGACGCTTAACGACAGAGCCACCCAGGTGCCCCGAGGAGGTATTTCTTTAGTCCACTTCTCTCCATAGTTAGAAGGTATAAAGTCAGGACTTTTCTGACTCATCAGTAATGTCTGAGGGTGGTGAGGGTGAGTAGATGAGCCCTCCCTAACCTGCCTGTGTTATTCTCTTGGCTGTCATCTTTTACAATTTATGTTCTAGGATTATGGCTTTTCTTTTATTTGGTTTTTGTTGTTGTTGAACTTTGTCACTGGTTTTATCTATGTTTTGTTCATCTTGCTAGGTTATGGAGTGATGGGATTCTGTGATTTGTTTTTATCTCTCATCTTTACCAAGAAGCATCAATAGCAATTTAATCGTACACCGATTGTATATATAGTTTAAAGAGATTTAAGGAGACAAATATACTTGAATATCATTTACAACTCCTATGAAACAATTTATCCACTGGCTTCATTTGCATTGCATGATTCTTAAATTGCTTAGTGTCACTGTTTCCTCTGCTACATGGCATGTATTATGAAGACTTCTTGTCCAATTCTTAATTGATGTTGCTGCAAAAAGGCAATTTCCAGTTCCATTTAAGTCGATCTTGTGATCCCTACAGAGTTTATGTTAGAATTTTAAGGAGAGAATCTAGAGTCATAACCTCCCTTCGACACCTTCATCAGCTGGTCTGAAGCCCACTGGGTGATTTCCGCTTGCAACAAGGTCAGGAGCTGCCTTATTTGCCAAAGTATGTTGAATCCTCTGAAAGCCTTGTTCTGCAACAAATAAGACAACAGTGGGAAATAAAATACTGCTGAGAACCAACGCGACTAATTTAAGCTTCAAGAACCTGAACTACCATAGAAACCTAAATTACAATGGCCTCACAGACTCAGCTGAAGGGTTAAACACCTCTAAGCTGCTGGGCTGAAGGCACCAGCCTTTCCACCTGGATCTTTAGGCCAAACACTCAAAACCAGCTCTCAAAAATGAAGCTGATTCCATCACAGCTGTTGTAAAATATTAGAAAATAATATTGCCAAAAACAGGGAGAAGAATGGGAAAATAAACACACAAGAAATCATTGGAGATAATTAAATCCCACCTGGATCCTCTTGCTTACTGAAGGAATAGAGAAAATCAACTGCCTAGGGTTAGCAAGTGCTAAAATGAAACAGACGCTGGCAGAATATCTTCTAACCAATGTTAGGGGAAATGGGGCTGAAAGATTTTATGACTGGACCTGGATTTAAAAAAAAAATTGATGAAGAAAATTCAACATCAAATCTTTCCATAGGAAAGGCTAAATGTGGCTGAAAGTGCCAGGCTTCAAATCTTTTGACCACAACTGGCTACATAATTTGTGGACCCTTGTGCAAAATGAAAATGTGGGGCTCCTGTTAAAAAAATTAAGAATTTCAGAACAGCATAGCAGAGCCTTAAACCAGGAATAGGCCCTTCTCTACATGGGGCTCGACCCTGGGCTACTACACGGGGCACATATCCATGAAGTTGGCCATGCCTCTGACTCCCGCACTGTCATTCCACAGATTTTTACGTTTTTCAAGCTCCCCTGTTGTTTATTTGTTTTGCTTGGAAGCTTAGGGGTTGTAGTCTGTGCACTGGGGATGCTTGAGATGCTGAGGAGGAGGGGGTACAGCCCTCCCACAACTACTTCAGAGCATTGCAAAACCTCCTGAGAGGAATGCGGGCATTTGGTTCCCTCTAGAGCTTCATCACTAACAGTCACTGTTTTATAGCCATGAACGAGTGCAAACAATTCCTTAAAATGTGCTCAGAAACCATCGTGTCAATGAGCTGTTCAAAAGGATACAGGTGAATTTGGATATTTCAAAAATGTATTTGTTATGATCAGGGGAGGAAAGCTTGTTCTTTCTATTGGTCAGATTTGCTGGCTTTAGGCTGAGAGAGGACACAAGGCAGGGGTAAGACCACTAAGTCATTTAATTAAAAATAGAATCCACGTGGGCCATCAAAATCTTCAGACCAGAGTTAAAGCTCAGAATTTTGATTAAGGATTGGCTAGGTTGAGACAGGAGTTAGAAGTGCCTAGCTGGAAACTCTGTAGCGGGCCGGGGCCACAGGACCCATTTGTGATGGGCCTTAAAAATCAGGCTAAGGAGGATAAATTTTACCTTGATGGCAGGGGGAGGTCAGCAACATGTTATAACTAAAGGATTGGCATGATCCCATCTATATTTTAGAAAGACAAATCTGGTGAGACCAGAGGTGATGGAAGAGAAGTTTGGGAAATCAGACAATAAAAGTCTGAACTTTTAAAAGAGAAAATTCAAAATTCAAGGAGTATGTGGAGGTTGAATCTTGGCAATGGAATGGGTGTTTGGAGGTCAGAGAGTGGATATTTAGGGCTTAGATATTGTGTAACTGAGGTCATCATAAGTGCTGACACCATTATTTGATATAGGGAGTGATGTAGTTTTTGAATGTAGGTGAGGTTTGGTGGGGTGAGGTCGGAGCTGGTGACAAGAAAATTCTTGAGATGTCCGTGGTGCAAAATGGTGGTTTTATTAAAGCCCGGGGACAGACAGGTGGGCAGAAAGAGCTGCTGCCCTGGGGTTGTGAGGGGTGGCTGATTATATACTTGGGAGTTGGTTGGGGAGGTTAGGAAAAAGGGAGGTTTTCAAAAGAACTTTCCTATGCTAAAGAGGACCTACAAGATACTCGAGGCCGTTGTCAAGTTTAGGTTGTTTTTCCCTCTACTAAGGCATAAACAGGAAGATAGTTGGAGCTTCCTGGAGCAACACTGGACTCTGCCAGCCTCAAGTATTTGTCAATGGGCTGCAGGTTATAAGGACTTTTAATTTTACCTACATTTCCTTCTGTAAGTTAGGTTATTGATAAGAATGCTTTTTTCTTATAAGTCACTAAGATATTTGTAAACTGAGGGAGACTCCTGTCCTGCAGGAGTGTGATCTCTGTTAAGTTAACCCTTTGTCTTTCTTTCCCTTTGCTTTAGGGTGGCCAGGAGTGCCTGAGGAAGGTCACAGATCCCACCTGGGAGTGTGTGTGTGGGGGGTGATTTTGGGGTATTAGCTTGTGTTTTGTCCTCAGCTTGCCTTCTGCTCCCTCATCAGCGAGTATCAGAGTTAGAACAAATCAGTAAAATTCCTGTCTGGGGGTGAGTGTAGGTAGGGGGACCTCCATTCTATGTAGAAAGGTAGTAACAAACCAAGAGATTTAGCTTTTTGACTTCTACCATTTGCAGCCACATCTTTAGAGATTTAGCCCGTTATAATTTTTGAAATTATCAAGGAAAATTAAACATTGCCCAATAAACTCCTTTTAAATAAGGCCAAATAATTAGAATACAGCCGAGACGGATGTCTACCCAAAAATCCTGATAAAAGTTGCAATAACACAAGGCATTATGTGATGCGTAGTACTCTTTGGTGTATAGATTGTTTTGAGCTGAATACTTTGGGAAACCACAGACACAGGAGAAGCTCTGCAAACAGAGAAGTTGCCCTTTTTATAAGGGTAATTTTACATCAGAGAGGGGGCCTGTACTGGGAAGAGACCTATTACCAGCAGTAACTTCCTCTGATTTATCTAGCTGGCAGGGTAACCCTTGTTTAACAAACATTTCCTCTTTTCATCTTCCCATAAATTGCCTTCCCCCCACTTTGAAGCCCCAGGCCCCTCTAAGGTATATAAGCTTCAATTATCTGGCTCCTTTTGCAGGCCTCCTGTATGTACAAACATAATTTAAGTAGTTTTTCTTCTGGTATTCTGTCTCATGTCAATTTAACTGTTAGACCAGACCACATGACTTTGAAAAGTAGAAGGGAATATTTTCCTCCTCAATAATATTAACAGTGTACAAATGGATTTTCTGAGTCTAGCAAAGTTACCGTATTATGTAAAAAGGAGATTTCAAAAGAGAGCAAGCAAGCCTAGCTAAGAGAGTCTCTTTTAAAATGGGGTCAGAGGCGAGGTGGTAAGGGAGGAGAAATTTATGCACCTCCTGATGGGAGGAATCATGAATTTTTGCCAGCTGCAAGCCCTCAGCCTGGGCTTAACTCCCTCCTCAGCATGACACCTGAATCATTTGTGTTCTTCACTTTGAAAGGAGCCAATGTGATTTGACAAGTTTCAATCTCTCATTTGCATAGTAACTCAGCCATGCCCAGTTTACCTGCTTTCAAACCGTGTTTTGCATAAGGGACATGATTAAGAACTATACTTGTAGCCCTTGGCCTTTATAACCCCACCTCCTCAGACAGCAACTCAGGTTTCTACCTGAATCTGTGTCTCCTTAATTACCCAAATAAATGCCTATCTGCCCCACTGTGGAAAACAGTATGGAAGTTCCTCAAAAAGTTAAAAATAGAACTACCCTATGACCCAGCAATTGTACTACTAGTATTTACCCAAAGGATACAAAAATACAGATTTGAGGGGGTACATGTTTATAGCAGCACTATCAACAATAAGCAAACTATGGAAAGAGCCTGCATGCATCAACTGATGAATGGATAAAGAAGAGGTGGTATATATATATATATATACACACACACAATGGAATACTACTCAGCCATAAAAAAGAATGAAACCTTGCCATTGGCAACAACATGGATGGAGCTAGAGAGTATTATGGTAAGTGAAATAAGTTAGTCAGAGAAAGACAAATACCATATGATTTCACTCATATGTGGAATTTAGGAAACAAGACAGATGAACATAGGGGAAGGAGGGGGGCAGAGAGAGGGAAACAAACCATTAGAGACTCTTAACTGTAGAGAACAAACTGAAGGTTGATGGAGGGAGGTTGGTGGGGGATGAACTAGATGGGTGATGGGCATTAAGGAGGCACTTGTTATGATGAGCACTCGTGTTCTATGGAAGTGATGAACCACTAAATTCTACTCTTAAAACCAATATTACACTGTATGTTAACTAACTAGAATTTAAATAAAAATTTGAAAAAAATGCCTGTTTGCTTTATTCTTTAGCAAATTCTTGTTCGACAACTAAAACTGAAATTCATCGTTTGTAATGAGTCGTCTACAAGTCAATGAATTATATTTCTGAAACAGATCTGAAAGGAAATAGCCCATCATTTCAGATTCAGTAGAAATGGTAGTGAGAGAATGGTAGAGAAATAGAACTGAAGACCATGAAATGTCATCTTTTGGTTGAGCGCATTTGAGAACCACTGAGAAATACATCTCATTGAGATGCAAGTCTTTGCCCTTGTGTGACCTTAGACAATCAATGAACTTCTGAGGTTGCTTTGGTGGTGTTAAAAAATAAACTGAGGCATATTAAAATTTTTAAGAGTTTATTTGAACAAAAACTGATTTGAATAGGCAGTACCAAACCAGAAGTGGTTAGGAGGGCTCCAGCAACAGGAGCTGGGAGAGATTTTTTATAGAGAAAAGGTGGAAGCAAAGCAAGGAAATTATTAACAGAATATAGCTTAAAGCCTAACTGGCTGTTTGTGATCAGTTGTCCTTAGGGTTTGATATCATAACCTTGAGGAATTTACAGTCTTAGGTTTTGGTTTGCTGAGATAAACCTCCATGGTGGGTTGCCTGGGTGGCCCAGACAGTTAAGCATTGGACTCTTGGTTTTTGGCTCAGGTTATGATCTCAGGGTCGTGGGATTCTCTCCTCCTCTCTCTCTGCCCCTCCCACTGATGCTCTCTCTCTGTAATGAATAAATAAATCTTAAAAAAAAAAAAACAAACCTGCATGACATTAGAGCCTCCTCAGCCCAATGGCCTCCTTGTTTAATTCATTTAACAGTGTAATAGGACTTGCCTTCTATTAGCATTACAAAAACTATGAGGCTGAGTCAATACTAGACTTTTAGGCCATTAGAAGTAAACTCCACAAGAGGCAGTTTTCCAGAAAATGTCAATCTGAGCACATTTTACTTAGCAGGAATGTTTCTACAACCTTGCCCACCCTTCCCAGAGCTGGGTCCACTATATTACTATAAAATGTAACTAGTCCAGAAATTGAGATAACCACAAGACCACAGTGGAGGAACACACTGATTTTGCCTATGGATGCTGGGAAGCTTTACAATGAAGATTAATTTTTTTTTTAAGGTTTTATTTATTCATTTGAAAGAGAGAGACAGGGGCGCCTGGGTGGCTCAGTCGTCAAGCGTCTGCCTTGGGCTCAGGTCATGATCCCAACGTCCTGTGATCGAGCCCCACATCGGGCTCCCCGCTGCGCGGGAAGCCTGCTTCCCCCTCTCCCACTCCCCCCTGCTTGTGTTCCCTCTCTTGTTGTCTCTCTCTTTCCTTTTTTTTTTTTTCTTAAGATTTTATTTATTCATTTGACAGAGAGACAGTGAGAGAGGGAACACAAGCAGGGGGGAGTGGGAGAGGGGGAAGCAGGCTTCCCGCGCAGCGGGGAGCCCGATGTGGGGCTCGATCACAGGACGTTGGGATCATGACCTGAGCCCAAGGCAGACGCTTGACGACTGAGCCACCCAGGCGCCCCAGTGAAGATCATTCTTGTACGTTTCAGCCTATTCTAGAAGGATGGCTTAGAATTGTTCAAGCTGAATAAGGGAAAGCATGCTACGTACAGCTGATCCTGGCTTGCTCTCTTGGCAAGGAGTTCTTGCTGACCCGCCTCTCCTCAGAAATCTTTAAGCAGCCGGTGCCCTCTGGAGGTGATCTAGTGTGACCTGCCTTATACGTATGCTCTATATGGTTTGAGACTACCCGACCAACTCAGAACCTTCTTAGACAGTGTCAGGAAGTGAAAGGTGGAATATAGAAAAAGAGCATCAGAGCCACAGAAATAGGGTGAGATGATTGGAAGAGAGAGAGATCGCCAGATGAAAGCCTCTGAGGAAATATAAGAGTTAATAAGAGTTACTGTTGAGTTACCATTCGAGTCTGACTCTGTAGCTAAGCATGTTACCTTCTTTGCTTCTAATAAAGTTATTTTGTATGTTGAGACCCACAAAATGGAGACAGCCCTAGTGGCCCAGCTCATGTCACAAATCTAAACCTAACTCAGCCTGCTCTTACAAGAAACATCTGTCAAGGAAACCTAACATACACTAACCATAGTCCTCCAACCCAGCTTTAGCTAGCTTACCTTACTCTAGAAAATGCAATCTGCTGGCCTTATAAGGAAATCTCTGACCTCCTAGCCAATCCTGCTTTGCTTCCATGTTGCTTCTTCTAAGAGGCTATAAAACTCAAGCTTGCCCAAAATCCCTTGGGAAGACTGCTTCAATGCTTGGAAGGCACTGTACTCCCCCAATCCGTGGATTGTTTTTCCTTGAATAAAGGACATCAAACTCATTATTAAATTGCTTTTGTTTTGTCATTTGAAACTTCCTTACTTTTTTAATGTATGTATTAAGAATCATCACATAGTGTGGTAGATTAAAGATGGCCAAAGATTCCTATGGCTCCTGCCCTCAAGAGGTGGGTCTGTTTCTTCATCCCCTGAATTTGGATTGGCCTTATGACAGTGCAGAAGAGATGTTGTGAGATTTTGAGCCTGGTCCTCAGGAGGCTTTGTACCTTTCACTCTCATTTTTTTGCCCCACTACTCCCACGTAAGCAACACTGAACTACCCTGTTGTAGAGACCCTGTGGAAGAGACTTTCTGGCCGACAGTGCACCAAATGCCCAACAGGTGTGTCCATCCTAGACCATCCAGCCCAAGCCAAGCCATCAACTGACAGTGGATGGGTGAATGAGCTTAGCTGAGACAGGCAGAAAAACTGCCCAGCTGGGCCCAGCCCAAATGGCCAACCCACCAACCTGCCAGCTAATAAATGATTGTTGTGTTAAGCCACTAAGTTTTGGAGTGGCAGCAAAGGCTGAGTATATTGCTCTTATTGGAAATGCAAGAGAGTGTAACATATCTGCCGTGCAAAGAGTTTGGCTATTTTTTTTTCATTTATTGCCATTTTCCAGAAATGATCTTTTTCAAATTGGATGAAAGGTAACTTTCCTAATCTAATGCAAAGTGGGGGACAATTTAGGAGACTAAGGCATGAGATAATGAGAGCCTGAACTAAAGGTAGTAGAAGTGAGGATATTAATAAAAGGACAGGGTAATGGGTATTTCAGAGACTTCCAAGTCACATTCCTGAGCAGGGCTATGGATGACATTTTCATTTTACAAATATTCCATCTATTGTAAATAATTATAGATTTGTGTGCCAATGATTGTTCTGAGCAATCCCGATAATTGAAATTGCTGGAAAAATCCTAAACTCTGCAATAATTTGGGTTCTCCTCTTCAAAGCACTGCTCATATGAATGAGGGCAATATTTCAAATAAGTTTGTGCATATAAAATTTCAAAGAAAGTTAAATAATAGGAACAACAAAATATGAAAACCTCGATTGAGAAAAAAACCACAAACTAGAACTCTCATGTTCATTTCCCTACATTTTGATTTTTGGGAGTAAGAGTTATATGGTAGAATATGTTTCAGTAGAAAATTTAAAATATATTACATATTATTCTATGACACTAAAATAATAAATCTTGATTATAGACAATACAGGAAATTACATCGAAGCAAAAATATGAAAATTTAAACACCCATATTCCCACTTGCCAGAGATAACCATTATTAACATTTTGATATATATACCATAAATCTTCCATATAACATAAACATATCTTATAGAATATACACAAGTACTTGTGTATATATTACATGTGTGCATTATATCAAGTTTAGACCATATTGACTATATTGCTTTATACCCTCCATTTTTCTTGTATTATGAGCATTTTATATCCTTTTAAAAATATTAATTTTAGGGGTGCCTGTGTGGCTCAGTCGGTTAAGTCTCATGTGTGATGTCAAAATCACATTGTCAAGACTTTCAGTTCTTTTCATTGGTTCGTTTCTATCCTTTCTCAAAAATAGCTGGTGTTGGGGCACCTGGGTGGCTCAGTTGGTTGAGCGACTGCCTTTGGCTCAGGTCATGATCCTGGAGTCCCGGGATCGAGTCCCACATCACGCTCCCTGCGCAGCGGGGAGTCTGCTTCTCCCTCTGACCCTCCCCCCTCTCATGCTCTCTCTCTCTCTCATTCTCTCTCTCTTTCTCAAATAAATAAATAAAATCTTTTAAAAAAATGCTCTAAAAAAAATAGTTGGTGTTTGCATTCCTAGGGAACACATACCTGACCAGGATTCCTTGAAATAACTTATTTTTTAACAGTTTTCTGAGATATAATTCACATATAAAAATTGTATACATTCAATTTAATTAAACATTTTTTTGGAGTGAGAGCAAGATCACAAGCGTGTGTGTGTGGGGGGGGGGGAGGAGCAGACAGAGAGGGAGAGAGAGAGAATCTTAATCAGGCTCCACACCCAGTGCAGGGCCTGACACAGGGATTGATATCACAACACTGAGATCATGACCTGAGCAGGAATCAAGAGTCGGACGCTTAACCGACTGAGCCACCCAGGTGCTCCCCCAAATTGTGTACGTTTAAGACATACAAATTGATGTTTGATATACATAACATTGTGGAATCATCATCACAATTAAGCTAATTAACATACCTATTATCTCTCCATAGTTACCATTTTGTGTGTGGGGAGTGGGAGGGTAGAGATTTAATTCAGGATATATCCTCTTAGCAAATGACAAGTATACAATACAGTATTATTAACTATCATCACTATGTGGTACATTAGATCTCCAGAAATTATTCCTCTTGCAAAACTGAAACTTTGTACCCTTTGACCCATATCAACCTGTTTCCCCCTCTCCCCAACCCCTTAGCCTCTGTGCTTTTGTGAGTTTGACTATTTTAGATTATATATATAAGTGAGATCATGCAATATTCCTCTTTCCGTGTCTTATTTTGCTTAGTGTAACTTCTTCTAGCTCCACCAATGTTGATACAAATGGCAGATTTTCTTTCTTTTAAGGCTGAATAATATTCGTGTGTGTGTGTGTGTGTATGTCTCATATTTTCTTTAGCCATTTCTCCATTGGTGAGCACTTAGGTTGTTTTCATATCTTGGTTATTGTGAATAATGATTCAATGAACACGGGAGTGCAGATCTCTCTTTCTCATCCTGTTTTCAATTCCTTTCAAATACAGAAGTAGAATTGCTGGGTTATATGGCAGTTCTATTTTTAATATTTTGAGGAGCCTCCATACTGTTTTCCCTAGCGGCTGCACCAACTTACATTCCCACCAACAAAGAACAAGGGTTTCTTTTCTCCACATCCTTGCCAACACTTGTTATCATTTGTCTTTTGGATAATAGCCATCCTAGCAGGTGTGAGGTGGTATCTCACTGTGGTTTTGATTTGCATTTCCCTGGTGATGAAAGATGTTGAGAACTTTTTCAAATGCCTGTTACTATTTGAATTTCTTCTTTTGAGAAGTATCTATTTAGGATGTTTGCTCATGTTTGTTTGTTTGTGTAATAGGCATATGTAGGGGGAATCCACATAGACATGAAATTCCCTCTTTGCCAATGTTTTCATTGGGTTATTTTTATTTTTGTTATTGAGTTGTAGGAGTTCCTTATATATTGAGAGTATTAATCCCTTATTGGATACATGGTTTGCAAATATCCATTCCTATTCTTTAGGCTGCTTTTTCATTTTGTTGATTTTTTCTTTGCCATACAGAAGCTTTTAATTTTGATATAATCCCACTTGTCTATTTTTACTTTTGTTGCCTTTGCTTTTGATGTCAGATCCAAAAAATTGTTGCCAAGATCCATGCCAGGCAAGTTTTTTCCACTTTTTTCTTCTAGGAGTTTTTTAACAATTAAAATTGTTAATAAAACCCAGAATGAATATTTGAAATGGGCAGTAAAATAGACAAACATCTGATGAGTTCAATGATGAAAAAAGAGAAAGAAAACACAAATATCAATCAAATGAGAAAGAATATAGCTGCAGCTAAATAAATTTGATATAATTCATGACCAATTAGAGATTTAGATAAAATACTGGAAAAGCACAGAAAATTGACATTGACTAAGAGTTCAACAAAATACAAGAAATTGCAAAATTTGTTAGCAATCTATTTCCATAAATGCACTGGATCAAGATCTATCAAAACTTTAAAGAAGTTCTTTGTTATTTAAGTTATTCCAGAGAACAAAGTCAAATTTCCCAATTTATTTTATCAGTGTTATTTTATTAACAGCATTACTAAGATATAGAATATTCTGCTTAGAAAGAAAAAGAATGAAGACCTAAAAATTTAAAATCAGAACAGAGACCAATGAAATCACATATTTTTCTCTATACATTCACATTTGATTATTGTTATAAATAGGATAGTCATAATTTTTTCGGTCTCAGTCTGAATAAGGCCACACAATTTAAATAAGTAAAGGACACAGAACTTTTAGTGAGAAGGTGTGAGTGTAGTACGGGATAGTCTAAGTAGTTGTGAGGCTCTAGGCAAGTTCATTAAGTTCTTTGACTCGAATCGGTTAGGAGCGTAATTCCTCTTTTATGTACCTCATAAGTAAGTAGAAAATAAACTTTCTGTGAAAACACTTGGCTAAAGCTAGTAAACAAATGCAATTAATGCCCATGTGTAAGATGTTATGCTAATTTTGCCTTAATATTTGGTTGACATTTTAAAAATGTAAACTTTTAGACTGTAAACTACTGTATAGGTTTAGGACTACAAAACTCAGTTATCCTCTAAGGTGAATGAAAATATCCAAGTTAGTAATTACAAGGCATGTATTAAGCTATGCCATCATTTAATTGCAACAAGAACTTATAGTTCCAAAAATACAGGTAAAATATCATAAAAATATTCCCATGTACTGTAGTTTAGGAGTTCTTGCCTGAAGGATGAATCACCTGGCATCAGCCACTGCTTTGGGTACTCAGAGATTCAAACCGTCCAGATTTCGCAGCATGTCCAAGAGGTGTTGGTCAGTCCACGGGTCAGATTTTTTCATCCTTCTCTGTGATTACATCTTACCTCCCAGATATACGCTCTTCAAAGACGAGATGACAGCAAAAACACTCCAATTCCCTCACATGCACCCAAACTATCAAAATGTTTATTTTCTGCTCAACATTTAGCCAAGAGTCACCCACTTTTCCTTTGATTTTTATGTGTCACTATGCTGATGTTGTAAGAGCTACGATTCCTTCTGAAACTTTCTTCTTGCCACACTAAGTAGTGATGTGGAACATTTGGTAGGTGAAGAATTTGCTGTAGTAAATTCAACCACATAAATTAAGGTTATTCTTAAGTAAAGAATTTAACTTCTGGAAAGTTAATCAGAAAAAAGCACATTTTATCATAAGCTTCAGTCAACTAAAATGGAACAGATGTAAACAATAAAAACATGCTTTGATCAATGCCCTTCGGCTGCACCACCAGAGAAAACTGGCTGGTTTCTGTCTTCGGCTAGACTGGTGGTTCGGGACCAGTAGCCCAAACTTGGCTAGTGGCTTATTCCGCTTTCCTTATGTTGACTCTAGTAATCACTTGCTCTTCCAAAAACAAATTCCTTCTGTAAATCTCAAAAGGTCAATTCAGAATGTAGTAAGTTTAAAAGAAGCTGGGCATAGATGTTTGTTTAATATCAAAAGACAATGAGGAAAATAAAGAAAAAATATGAAAATCTAGAATGAAAGAAACTTCTTCACTGAGGGAAAATAATTCTAGTAGATAGTTTTATCTGATGTCAACTCAATCCCCTTTCTCTGAAAATTTCAGCATCCCTGATTGTGGTATGTGACCTCTTCTTCCAGAAACAAAACAAAACAAAGAAACACCAAACCTGACATATTAACACATGGATGAACGTGGAAATGGAACCCAAACTGGGCAAAGTCCATTCTCCTCCTGATGTTTAAAATGGAAATCCAAACATCATCAGTTATTGTTTTGGTCTGGCTGGAAAGGAAGTGATATCAACCAAGGAGCTGTGTGGAGGCTGCCTTCTTACTTCCAATTGCACTGGGGAACAGAAAGCCAAGTTTTCAGGGGAGTGGAGGAGAGAAAGAGAAAGCGAGAGAGTGAAACCGAATGACGGAGTGAAGTTTCTTTCAGGATTTTGACACCTTTTCAATTCATCATGAGGCTCTTCATTCCTCTTCCTGGATTTTCTGAGACACCACTGTGCCTTTATAGATAAATTCCCCTTTTTTCTTTAGCCAGCCTTTGGTTTCTGTTACTTGTAACCAAGAGTTTTAACTAAAACAATGGACCAGTAAAGTAAGATAAGAGGGAAAGAATCCATAAAAGATATATGAAGACATCAAATAATCATTCATGGTGTCAAGAAGCCAAAGAACAGTCTCAGGACTAAAATGTGTGTTAGAAGAAGGCTCTTTGCCCCTTACCTGCTCCATATCACTTTGTGTTGTTCTTTAGCCTGGATGGTCTAAGAATATAAGTGATTGGGGGGGGGGGTGGGCCAGTGGTCTGGAATATGTCAAACTATTCCTTTCAAAGTATAAAACTAGCTATTGCACCTTGAACTGTAAGCATGAAAAATGCTTGGCAGGATTCTTTGGATTTTGGAGGCAGTATGTATTGTATTTGAATGTGCTGTTCTGAAACATTTTTTGGTAATGCATACGGCTGCTGGATTTTAGTGGGTCCGGAGTAAGAAAAGGCGCTTCTGCAGCCCTGCCCCCCCGAGAGCTGTGGTACAGAAGATTCAACAATGCTTAAAGTTTCTGTGGCAAATAGAGATGCTGTACGGAGTTTCTGAATGGTGCCAGTAGGAGAATCGCGTACAGATCCCTAGGGTTTTGGAGCAAATCATGTTCTCTGTTGTCCTCTATTTTTTGAGAAACAGTTCCTGGTTTGATACTGGATCCTGGCAGAGTCGGAATGCCTGACCATGGGCCATGAAACGGCCATGGAACTAAGCCAGTGAGGAACTATGTGTTAACTAGCTCATCATGTTTTCAGTTTGGGAGTGTGCAGCAGCAATCCATCATCAAGGGCAAGGGGTCTAAGTGTGGGTTTGAGTGGCCACTGAACGCACAAGGAATTTGCATGAACAGATGGTTCAAACCTACAACTTCTCTTCCTGCGTGCTTCCTGTCCCTCAGTCTCTCAGACTGCATGTATACTCTCATGGGCAATTCCTTTCTTTCTTCCTTTCTTCCTCCCTTCCTCCTTCCTCCCTTCTCCTTCCTTCCCTCCATCCTTCCTTCCTTAGATTTTTATTTGTTTGTTTATTTATTTACTTACTTATTTAGAGAGCATGTGAAAAGCAGGACGGGCAGAGAGAGAATCTTCAGCAGATTCCATGCTGGGTGCAGAGCCCTCTGGGGAGGGGGGCATGTGATCTACAATCCTGAGATTATGACCCGAGCCAAAATTAAGAGTTGGTCACTTAGCTGACTGAGCCACCCAGGTGCCCCATCTCATGAGCAATTTCTTATGACCAGTTGACTAAGGAGGGAAAAATCCAGGTCTGGTACGAATGGTTTTGCGTGATATGCTAGTACCAACCACATTTATAGTCACAATCAGGAGTGTCCTACAAAGACAATAGTGAAGAAAAATCCTTCCGATAGGCAGAAATGTGAGCAGTATATATGGCTGTCCCTTTTTTTCTTCAGTTTATACCAAAACCTTCCTCAAACGCTCTAGGCAGATTATTTCCCTGATTATTTGTGCTTCTGTTATGTTCCGTGCGGAGCGCTAACACGGATTTATCACTGTGCATCTGATTGACCCTGTCTCCACTGTGATCTTGAGGGCCGAACCTGTGTTGCACTTATATCATAGCCTCTTCATCTGGAAAATCCCTGGTGAACAGTATGCACACAGTAACTGTTCTTCAAACCTCTTTATGGTGTTGGCTCCAGATCTGTGGATATGCTTGTCCCTGGGGTCAGGGAGGCATGACGGAAGCATTGGATTTAGTGAGAAGGCTGGCTTTGAAGACAGAGGGACAATCCTGCTTCTGCCTCTCACTGGCACTGTGACCTTTTACACACTGAGGAAGCTCAAGGTCTTTACCTTTCAACTGTGGAGGAAGATAACTGACCCTGTATTGTCTCACCAATTATTGGGGGTGGAGGTAGGGAGATGAGACAAACCAACCTTTGTGGAAATAGGGATTTTCTAAAGAAGTGAGATAATCACACTTGAATGGTTTGAAGGAGGTTGGGTTCTCAGAGAGAATGGTGAGCCTTGGGAAGGAAGGTGGGGAAGGCAATGGCTTGGGGATGTTCGTGAGAGGAACCCTATTGAGTAACATGAGAGTAACCTTGTTTACTTTCTTCATGTGTTCACATGCTCCATAAAATAAAATTTCCTTGGGAATGTTGTAATTCTGTCTAGTTAATCACAACCTTTTATAATTTTTTTACTACTAAATTTTATTTAACCCAGTATACCCAAAATATTATCATTTCAACAGGAAATCAAAATACAAATTTATTAATGAGATATTTTATGGTTGTTGTTGTTTGTACTGTCTTAGAAATCCAGCGTGTGTTTTATACTTACAAGACACATGTGGCTAGTGGCTACTATACTGAATGGTACACTTCTGGATTATCTGCCCAGAACATTTAACAAATGGGAAAAGCAAGGTCCAGAGAGAGGCAATGACTGGCTGTCGGGCCCCAGAACGGGACCATCCCTGGCCTCCCAGGAGAGGTGTTGTGCATACATGGATCAGGCTTGAGGCGGCCTGCACAGCCTACCAGCTTATCTTACCTACCAGCCCGGGATGGTCTTCTGAGGGATCGTCAGCTGGAAGCACTGAGTTCATGGGCAGGGAACGAATACTTGGGGTCTGCTTCTTCTCTTACACCCCCACATTTGGTGACTGAAAGGGAACCATGAATCACACCTTCCTTCACAGCCTAGTTTGGAGGTACTTTAGGAAATAAAGGGAGCAGAGAGTATCAAGAAATTTGACCTACCCCAGTTCACTGTATCACGAATGCAAGGAGTAGGTCTGTGGTCCAGTCCCATTCAGTGGCCCACAGCAAACTTGGAGCAAAGGGGAGAGGCACAGGATGAAATCACCATGGTCCTATGGAAGACTCAGAAGTAGTAAACTCTTTTAATGCCTACAGAATGATTCATATGCAGATTCTTTTTTTAAAAAATAAATCAATAGAAAATTGCTTTTCTACATATCCTACAAAGACTGCTTCCTGGGACTACTGTGTAATAGTCTATTATATTTGAAGTTCTGTTGGGTAATTTTTTTTAACTCAGCAGACAGCAGTAAGGAGTGAATTATTTTTGTTCAAGTAATACCAGGTAATATTATTCTGTAGTTTTACAGTAAAATATGCTCCTCTTCATGGGGAGTGATATAATTTCTCAGTGTTGCAAGCCTTTCAGACAAAACCAGGTGTGCCGAGGAAGCCTGAGAATTTGTTGCTGTTGGTGGTCAGTCCCATGTGTTCATCCTTATTCTCCGTTCTTCCAGTGAAGAGGCGGGAAATGCAGCCTGTGTCAGCAAGGAGACAGTCATTGCCACAGAGAAGACAACGAACGCTCTACGACTTCTGAGCTCTTAGAAAATATCATTCCGTATATGAAAAACAGGTATGTATCTGAGTTGCAAAGAATCTGCGGTTATTTCAAAGAGGTAGCTGCTTTGCCTTTTATTTAAGAAGTTTTATAGAGAAAGTAAGTTTAATGGCATCACATAAAGATGCTTGGTTCAGATTCAACTGAAATTCATCATAACTTTATTTCACGTTAGGTCTACGAATTCTCAGAGCAACTTTTCCCAAATGTTAATAGATACAATAACGGGTATTCTTTCCCCATTATGTTTTTCGCTCTTAAATAAAGTAGGACATGGTGTGTTAAATTTAAACAGGTGTGCACGCGCACGCGCGCGTGTTTGTGTGTGTGTGTGTGTGTGTGTGTGTGTTGCAGAAGCTTTAAAATGTCAAGAGGCACACCGGCTCTCCCAGAGGGAAGTGTAGTATGAAATGTTTTCCAAACTTATGTGACCACAGAATTACTCATAAGAACATTTCAGAGAACAGTTATGCCCCAGAATACATGTTGGTAAATCCATCTTACGTGGTCGTTAGTTGAGCTAATGACTAGAGTGTTATAAACACCATTAAAAATGGTTTAGAACCAGGAACGATCACTTAAGCTGAAGGGAAATGGAGGTTGCATGAAGGAGGCATTTGAGCTGGGCCATGAAGGATGAGGAAAATTCCGACAGGCAGGTTTGGTTAATTAGGAACTTTTCAGGTGCAGGAAGAGGCATAGGCAGGTGTTTATTGCCTATGTTAATGTAATTGGCCTAATACTCTTACTAGATTTCCAAGAGAACAGAGCTTAAACCAAAGGTCAAATTCTTATTCAGAAGCTGTACCCTTTATACACAGCCTTTACATATTAAGCTCACAAAGAAGACTGAGCAAATACGTAAAATCTTGGATTCTAAAGCATTTGGATTTAAGTAATGTGCAATTTTCCCCCTATTTCTTACCCTGCACAGAAAACATAAACCTTTAGTATTTTGATGTAAAACTATGTAAATATGTAAGTACTATAACTTCTGAATAGACTTCAGGGTTAGTGTGCCTCAGTAGAACCACTGAGAAGTTTACATACAGAAACACATGTGTAACCATCTTCAATATGTCATTAATCTTCTGTCATAGAAAGGGTTGTCTTCTTTCAATCCAAGGGAAGTAAACAGGCCTTCCTCCCCATTCCCTCCTTGATACCTCGAAGGGCCTCATGTGAACGATAAGCCTGTAATATCACAAGGCTGACTTCTGTAAAGCATATGTAAGAAACACATGTTTGGTGCTGAAAGTGGTGAGCTTTTGCTGGTTTTGTAAATGTTAAGGCAGTGTATGTTCCAATATCTTAGTGACAGAAGGGAGATGATGTCCTAAACCATATTTCCAAATAAGGAAGTAGGAAAGCCTGAGGCTTCACCCTTGGTTCTTTCAGGTAATAGTTGCTCAAAAAGGGCAGACGCAGCAGGTAGAGAATTATTTCCATATTGAACGTAAACCCTCTAGTGTAAACGAAGAGTTGTGGCAGTTTGCACTCAACTTGCTGCAGCAACAAATAATTGTTCTGTGGGCTTCTCAATGCTGTCACAGACTTTTGCTTCTCAGGACCCAGCGCTTGCACAAGAGACTGCGGTTTATTAGGTAACCCGCCTGGAGCCTGTCTCCTGAGGAGGAATCCGCTTCACGGCTTTCCTGCTCCCTCAGGCTCCTATACAGCCTACCCGCTCAGCCTCCCCACACAGGCCCGACTTACATGCTTCCCGTGATGACAAGTAGTCTGACAGACCGACTGGTGCTCATGTGTGCACGGTTCGGGAGGAGCTGCTTTCCCTCCTCCCAGGCAACATGCTCCAGCTAGAAATGTCGCTTAAAGACAATGCTCGAGACGTTTTCCTCCTCATGGGCCCCGCTCTCCATGTCACACAAGCTATGACGCATCCACAACATGGCTCTAAGAGCCTCCGCCCATGGGGTGTTGCAGCCTGAGGAGAAGGCACAGTCCAGGCAAGCCAGAATAATATTTTTGAGCTGGGCTCCTGTTTCCTCAAAAAAGAGAGGTAGGGAGCTGCCAGCACATCGCAAAAATCTCCACATCCCTTGCCAATGTGTTGAAGCCAATTGTGCCAAGCTCCCCTTCCAGTGAGAACTGAGGGGTCTGTGGTCTGGTTGAGGGCGCCTTTCATGTGGGTGTTTGACAAGAGAAGCATGCCACGACGAATCCAAGAAAATAAATTTATTAAACTTTGAAGGAAAAAATCCACAGACATAAGGAAAGTTAAATATAAACTGCAGGACACAACTAGTCATACTAGTGAATAATGGCTTGTGTGGCCAGCAAAGTACCAAAATGACATTCTGAGACTGATTGAGGTATTTAGCTATTTTTGGCTATAGAAATTGTTGTCAGCCTATTGTGAAATAGTAAGATAGTTTTCCCAAGCACACAGTTTTAAGTTGAATTAGGTTCTACATTGATGAAATTGTATATGAAACTAAATTATGTAGCTCTTAGAGAAAACCATAGCAGCAAGGTAGCAGAAAACCTATTAAACACCTATTACAAAGTAACATGTTGAACTTGGAACACCCAGTTCTAGCTTTTCACTGTCCTTCCTGCAAGAAAGAGGGAATTTAAAATTACCAACCATTAAGCTGTTTCCTAAACAGGTCTGAGCTAAATGGCAATTACTATTTAAGTTACAGCTAACTTTAAAGTTTCATTAAATGTAAAAAAAAAAAAATACTTAAAGTGAGAAGCATTCTTCAGTGAGATGAGATTCTTCTCCTTTGACAAACCTTTCGGGGAACAATCCCAACACTCCTAAGAATGGTGCTGAGGTTACTAAGGGATTGAACAATAATTTGTACATCATTTCAGGCCCCTTCTTTTCCTTCTGACTACCCGCTTTGAGGCCAAGCCACTCAGAGGGGAAATAAAAAATGAGGAGACTTCTTCGTTTGCTACTTTAAATAAACCCGAGAAAGGGTTTGGTGAGGAAGAAAGTTTCCGCTATGGGTTTAAGAAAATTTTGACTTCTCTGTGCGGATTTAAAATCTTGTTCCTTCTGTTTCTTGTTACCAGGAAGAGTGGGTATATGTCTGGCTATCGGCTGTGAAACAAAAACCTGTTTCTTGAACTTTTTATTCCATGATCTGGCTGAACTTCACTTCGACCTGCTTCAACTTACAAAATGCTTCTTGTACTTTATTCCCTTCTTCGGTAACCATGTAATAAAATCAAGTCATGTCTGAAGAGATGCTACTGCAGAGGTTCTGGGGCCTACCTCTCACGATCTGCCTGCACTAAAAACTCACTTCCCGCACAACAGGAGCACCCAAGCAGCCTGCCCACAGGGCCTGGCTATCCTTTCTACCTCTCCTACTATGGCGCTCTCTGACATGAACCAAAATTCCGGTAAGAAAGAGTTTTTTGTCTGACTGTTTTGGTTCACGACAAGTTGACCTGTGCATCCATCTGGAAGTTTTTTCAATTAACAAATATTTGAAAAAAAAATTTAAATAAGATGAGCCTGTTCCAGTAATGCAGGTAACTACAATCATTTTAGAACTGTTTAAGGAGTTTGGGGAGGTATAAAAAGGGCCTGGTAAAAAACTAACCTGCTTACTTGTTTTTCTTTAGGTGTACCAACCAAAGCAGTAAACCAGCTTTAGACTGTAGTCGCTACATTCTTTAGATGGGTCTGCATGAACTACAGTACACAGTGTGTAGTGTGATATAAAATAGCCGTGCTTGAAGTGTAAATTATTAAAAATATCTTTATAAATTTTATGTCAAAATAAATGTTTTACATATCCAAACTATTTTTTGCCGTCCTACCTATAATTTTAGTTCCCAATTATTAAAAAAAAATTAGCCTGTGCTCTGATTTGCATTCCATTTTCCTGAACTGCAAAAGCCACCTGATTTTTCGCTTTTTCAAAAAGCATGATTTACTATACATTAAAAATAGCCATTCAATGCTTAGTATCACAAAATTAACACCCACATTAACAAGACAATCAGTGCCACTAAACAGTCTTTGAGACAATTCTTTAAAATATTTACAATTCACAATAGGAATATCTATCTGCTTAGGCCTTCTTCTTCTTTTTTTTAATATTCTGTTTCAACAGTTCAGGAAAAGGCATTTAGAATCTACCCCCTCATCGCCCCCAGAAAGGTTTAAACATTGTTTTGGTTTAAGCATTCAGGCCCTAGCCAACTCTTTACCATTAAATACGCAGCTTGTGGGAAATCCAAGAAAGGCTACGGCATGATTTTGTTCAGTTGGTCTGTGCTCACGTAGCCGCACGATGAGAGAAACTCTTTGTCAGGCAAGGGCAAGGCAGTCGCATTGAGCACGAGGCCCCGTGGAGACTGAACGATGTGAATGGAGGTGTAGTCCGGGACAGGCATCCCCGAGCTCGGAGCCCGCTCTGCGGTCCCAGACCGGCCAGTGGTAGTGGTAAGGCTTTCTGTGGTGATGTACATGTCTTCCTGGTTAAAGCTTGGCTCTACACGCGATTCAACCTCGACGTGAGGGGCCACAGTGATGCACTTTTTGGCATCGGCCTCGCAGAAGTAGGCGCTGTCCATGATGAAGTTTGCTTGGCAGAGTGAGACCACTTCCGGAGGCCTGTCACACGGGGATATCCCTGCCTTATTCTTTTGGCCTGGGGAAAGGACCACACTCCCGGCTGGAGTAATGTCGCTTACCTGGGCATAAAAGTCAATGTTTGCCAGTGAACTCGGGTTGCTCAGCTGAGGATGGGCAGCTTGATGAGTTGACTCAGTTCCACTAATCAGAAGTGGTCTTGGTTTGTTTTCCTTTGCCAGGATAACACTGGGCTGCTGAGTGGTAGGGGCAGTATCAGTAGAGGGTAAGTTATTTTGATTCTTCTGGTCAAGGCACAAGAGATCTACTTCCCCTTTTAACCTCTGTGGCTGAGGAACCTCTGAAGTACCATCACACACATCACTGGCATTGAAATCAGTCTCCAGAATGTCAGGCTCATAACAGCTGGTACGTCCAGAGTCATCATCCTTTGCCCCGAGGATGTTAAGTGATTTCTCATGGTCGTTGCTGAGAAGTCTGTCTGTGTCTGATCCTTCAGTCTTTTCGTCTGGGTCATCAATATCCAATTCAATGAATTCAACCCAAGAGTCATCGTTGTAGAATTCAGGTTTATAGTTGTCATGAATGGCTAAGATTGTGTTCACCTCTTCTAATTTTCCTTCCTAGAAAGCAGAAAGAAAATGAAATCTATGAAAAGAAACTCACAGTGATTAAAGGATTTGACAAATAACACTCAGAGACTAAAATTACAGTTACAATAAGACCAATAGTAACAAAACCATATAATAAAAAACACATTAGTTTAGAACTTTTAAATTCTCCTAATTTTAAGATATGTTATTTTGAAACACTTTCCTCCAGAGGGGTTAAAAAATGGAACGTGATACATATAGCTTGCAAAAGCTCTCAACAGAAGACAATGGTCTTTAGGTAGCATTTGATTAGTGTTATCTGTCACTTAGATAATTTATTAAGTACCTTGAGGAGATCTGGATCAATTCCTTTAATCTTTGGAACTGGAACTGGGGGAAGAATCAGCATCTTAATCCTTGAAAACAAATGAAATTTTGGTTTGACATATCTGCAAAATTATACATTCTCTTATTTCAAAAGATAGGAATAAAATATTGGTGGCACTATTACTGATTTCAAATATTCTGGTGCTCCATATATGTAGAATATGAGAAAGAAAATATTAAGTAGTAAATGATAAGGAAAAACTATAGAAGAAAAAAAACAAAAATCAACAACAACAAAAGGCCCTCATGTGAAGTCAATTTAAATAAAACATGGTTTCCTAAAATCTTTTTTCCCTTATGTCTTTATTGAGAGCCAGCATTAGTATTTGGGAATGAGAAATTTGATTCTATCTAAGGCCAATTTCCATTTCGTCTATAAGGATGGTAATTTTAATGTACATCTTGTCAGTAATTTGCTGAGAAGGGGAAGTAAGAAAAGAAAAAGAAAAAAGAAAGAAAGAAAGAAAGAAAGAAAGAAAGAAAGAAAGAAAAAGAAAGAGCCAATTCACATGAAGTCAAAATTATTTGCACCCTCAAAAAAGGATGGACTAAGCTAAGTTTGCACCACATGGCTCACATTAATTATAAAATTATCTAAGATGATCTCATAAACCAGGTGTCATTGCAGGGTTCATTACATTTGGGAAAGACTAAATTAGAACTAGTTCTAACTGATCAATATGAATCTATATATCCAATTCTATGATGCACTTAAAATTTCTGTTCTAAATATTTAAATTATTATTTTTTAAAGATTTTATTTATTTATTTGACAGAGAGAGAGAGAGCACAAGCAGGGGGAGTGGCAGGCAGAGGGAGAGGGAGAAACAGACTCCCTGCTGAGCAGAGAGCCCGCTGTGGGGCTCGATCCCAGGACCCTGGGATCATGACCTGAGCCGAAGGCAGACGCTTAACCAACTGAGCCACCCAGGTGCCCCTTTAAATTATTTTTTGACCATAATTCATTTCAATGCCTATTCTGCCTGTCTTGCACTTTATCGTATCCCTAGCACTTGGAACAATTCCTGGCACATAGAAGGTATTCAATAAACACTTCTTGAATAAATCTGAATACCACATTTATCTAGTTCGTTAATAGTCTAACTAGAATTTACGTCTTAAAATTAACATTGTAGCTCTGGAAAAAAGCTCAGAGATTAGCTATTCCATTCAACTCATTTATTGTTTTAAAAGACCCTACCAGTCAGAGATGCCACTGTTGGGCAGGGATGATAAACTGCTTTTGGGACATTAGCTGATATTCCACTTAATGTGAATAGACAGTCTAGGGAACCCATTCTCTAAATATTTCTATTTGCCTTTTTACCTAACCAAGGAATAAGCCAAATTCTGTTTTTTAAACTGCTGTAAGTAGCTCTCTACTAGGTTTACTTAGTGGGGCAAGTGTTAAAACAAATTTGTACCAATGTATAGGAGATATAGGAAAAACACAAATTATTAATAATAACTGCTACCATTTTTTTGAATGCCTCTGATAAACCAGACTCCATAAGATATATTTTGCACTAACCTGTGGGCTGGCAAAAAAGGGCCTGAAGGCCAAATCTGGTCTGCTCTCTGTTTTTGTAAATAAAGTTTTATTGGAACACAGTCATATTCATTAGTTTACACATTGTTATGACTGCCTTCATGCCATGGTGGCAGAGCTGAGGAGTTGTGACCGAGACTGCATGGCCCCAGAAGCCTAAAAATTTACTCTCTGGCCCTTTAATATAACAAGTTTGCCAACCATACACTACACATTTAATTCTTATAACTAGTAGGGAGGCAGGTAACATGATCTGTGGAAAGGTTTAGAGATTTAAGGAATGTATTCAAATCATACGCTAATTTTTGGCACAGCTGGGCTCAAATCCAAAGTACCTAACTCCAAACCCCAGGCCCTTTGCCTTCTGTCATCCTGCTGTGTTATTTGGCCCTGCATCTCTAAATGAATATTTTAAATGTCAAAAACATAGAAAAACACAACACAATTGTAATGACAGGAAGCAAAGATTCCCGAATGTCTGATGCTTGACTTTGTTATGTGTGCCTCTCGCTTTTGCAGAGGATGATGCATTGAGGTACATGCTAGCTATCTGGGCGTTATGGCGGGCTTCATGCCAGGATGATGGGCCTCACAGCCTTTAGGGCCCAAGCGGGTCACACAAATGAATGAAGCAGGCTTGTTGCAAAGTCATCCCGAATGGAATGGCTGGTCCTCTGTTTCAGCACAGGTTGCCATGCAACTGAGTTTCACTAGATCTTTCAGTTGGTAAAGATCCCCCTGGAAATCTGGATTTTTGTGTGGAAATTCCCTAGCATGTAAACATTTTGTAGCAAATTCATATAACATAAATTAATGACACATTAGGATCTAGCAGGCTGAGTCTGGCTTCCGGGTGGCCAGTTTGCCACTTCTGTTTTAGGCTGATCCAGTTCTTTCTTTCCTGGTTAGTAACAGCTCAAAGGCTGGGATGTCGTATGGTGGGAATGACTGAAAATAGAGTATGGATAACCTGGCATGAAAGTCTGACTCTGCTGTCATTTTATTCAAACCCAAATTACATTATAAATCTTGCTACAGCTGATTCTTAATGATCTGGAAAGGGAAAAGTGGCACAGACTCAACACTTCAAACAACAGGCAGGACCTGAAGCCCTTTCGAGCCCTAACGTTCTGGGGAAGGCTGGCCTAAGTACCTTTTTCTTTGGAGGATCATTTTAATGATTAGCACTTTGTGTTCTTTCCACACCTGCTGACAACTGTTTTCTCCCATTTCCTACTCTCCTTGGAACATGGAAATTGAGACCATGACAAGGGTTTTTATTGGCAAATGAAAGAACAAAACTAATTCTTTTCTACAAAGAGCTTAATTTAGTACAGGAAATTTGACAGTACAATAAAGATTTCAGAACAATTTTACAATTCAGTAATTCTGACTAAGCGTCAAAGTTAAGAACTTCATTATCCTTAGGGAACACTCTTTTATACACAGGTTAAGATATTTTCTTTAAAATCCTCTTTGTTGAGTGAATTATTTTTTCTTTGAAATATTGTTAGCTAATATAATTAAACAACATAGCAAATTTACATGGCCTTCACAATGACTCAAAATTGACACCTAATGTTAAGAGTGAATTACTTTATATACATAGTGGGTCTATCTACTGTAGTTACATATAAATTAGCCCATCAACTGTACAGATCAATACATTCAAATTAATCAACAGAATAATTTGGGTCCTCTGTTGTTGGCATTACTTAAATATATAAATTACTTAAGAGTCTATAAATGTGTTTACTATTTTTACCCCAAACAATTGAAACTGTATTGTCTTGCTTTATACTACATGTGCTTATAAAAAATTGTTGCTAAAAAGCCAGATGCAGGGGCGCCTGGGTGGCTCAGTTGGTTAAGCAACTGCCTTCTGCTCAGGTCATGATCCCAGGGTCCTGAGATTGAGCCCCGAGTCGGGCTCCCTGCTCATCAAGGAGCCTGCTTCTCCCTCTCTCTCTGCCGGTCCCTCCCCCTGCTTGTGCTCTCTCTCTCTCTGTCAAATAAATAAATAAATAAATCTATAAAATAAAATAAAATAAAATAAAAAGCTAGATGCAAAATGAAATTCTGCAGAATGAATTTTGCTTTCCCATTGGTTTACATTATAGAACTGGAGATGTAACTCTAATTAAAAAGCTTTTGCAATGTATTCACATAGATCCTGTTTTGATTTGCAGATGCCTCTTGGCTTCAGCTGGAGAAAGTGTCTACAGTTCTAGTTAGGGTGACCCACCATCTTGGTTTGTCTGGAACTGAGGAGTTTTCCAGGACACAGGACTTTCAATGCTCAAACCAGGAACGTTCCAGGCAAACTGGGAGTGTTAGTCACCCTTGTTCTAGGAGAAGGGGCAGGATGAACCCATGGGACTTAAAAAATACTCTAAATGTAAAAAATTTGCAAATGATACTGATAACTTTTCCTATATTTTGTATTACAATTTCCTGTAGTCTGTGTGGAATTTCTTTCAGGAAGAAAAACAGAGTGATAACTCATACAGCTCAAGGGAAATTTAAGGGTCATATACTCCAACATGCTTTTATTACCCATGAGAACATGCAGCCCAGAGAGGTTAAGGGACTCAAACAAGATCAAACAGCGGTGGCAGAGTAACTGGGACCTGAGTCTTGGGACACCAAGAGAATACAGAAGAGAATCTCTTTAGAGATTAGAAAGAATTTTAGCTGTGTTTACAAATGTGGGTAATTTGTAATAATTTAAATAAAACCCAGATTTACTTGAAAACGCCATCCTATGAAGTCTAAAATGGTTTTATTCGATTGAATTATCTAGGTGGCTTTCGTTTGCCACTTACATTTGCTGTCTATTAGAACTGTGTCAAACTTAGCTAAAGGTTCAGTGCCATCTCGTTGTTGTAGAATGAATGGGCCAGTGCCTTTAGGACTTAGAAGAGATCAAGGGGCAGCTCTGAGATGACCGTTTTGTTAAGGAGATGCCGATCACAAGGTGTGTGGCCACTAGCCTCAGCCTCCTAATGTCCATAAAACTTCCCAGATAGAACAGACACCCAGGAATTCTCTATGATGAGCACAACAAAGTGGAACGTGTATAACTAGTGATACCATTTTACTGCATTAATTAAAATTTTCACTCATGATTTGCAAAAGAAATATCAAATAACAAGTGGAAACACATTTGAAAATCTGAACACTGGCACAAACATTTAAATAGACTTTTTCACACCTACCTTTGCTGTTTAGAAAATATGAATAAAAATAATATCATCGTTAGCCCAAATATTCCAAAGATAATAATTAGGAACCATGGAAACTGGAAATCTGAAACACACAAGAATATTATCTCACTCATAGGATTAGGAATAGTTGACTTTTACATTTCACTTTCCTTTTTCACATAAAAAAATATTTCTTAATTTGTATTCATCTAGTAAAGTCAGTGATTTCTCTTGATAACCACCAAAACAGAATGTAATGATGTAGGAGTATTTTCTGTTTCATGAATGTTTCTGTCCACTTCAAATTTTTTCACATATGAAAAAAGAATCAAAATGAAGAAAAAGCAAACAGTTTAAGCACAATCCATGTTTATATAAAAAGTCCACAACAACTGTTTTAAGCACCTTATGTGTTCAGGGTGTATCATTAGAGATTCAGCTCTAGAAAAAAATGCTGTTTGTCAATTTACTACTTTACCCAAATGATGTCCACTTGGTCCTTCCTTCCTTCCTTCCTTCCTTCCTTCCTTCCTTCCTTCCTTCCTTCCTTCCTTCCCTCCCTCCCTCCCTCCCTCCCTCCCATCTATCTATCTATCTATCTATCTATCTATCTATCTATCTATCTATCTTACATATGGTAATAATTTTTTATCCTCCAGACTAAGGATCCATCAAAAGGATGAGGGCAGAGTTCTATTTTTGAATCATGACTGAAACTTCTTAGACATGCAGACATGTATTTTACAGCTGACAAAATACTCTTTGATAGAAAAAGATCACTACTGGGGCTCCCATCTTCTACTTGGTAGCAGAATTGGGGCAATCTGTTCATAAAACTTCAATTTCATTTCTTAAGACCAAGTGCCTACCAGCTGTCTGCAGTAGGTTCCCAGTGTTCTCTACTTTTGAACTGAAATATAGTTGATATACAGTGTTCTATTAGTTTCAAGTGTACAACATAGGGATTCAACAATTTTATACATTATTCAGTGCTCACCATGGACACCTGTAGTTACCACTTGTCACCAAGCAACGCTATTACGATATTATTGTCTATATTCCCTATGCTGTACTTTTCATCCCTGTGACTTACTTACTTTGTCACTGGAAGTCTGTACCTCTTGCTCCCCTTCATCTATTTCACCTGACCTCCCACATGTCCTCCCCTCTGGCAACCATCGGTTTGTTTTCTGTATTTACGAGTCTGTTTCTGTTTTGCTTTGTTGTTCATTTATTTTGGTTTTTTAGATTACACATGTAAATGAAATCATAGGGTATTTGTCTTTCTCTGTGCTACTTATTTCACTTAGCATAATACCCTCTAGCTTCATCTATGTTTTTGTGAATGTGAGATTTCATTCTTATTATGGCTAATATTCCATAATGGATAAAGAAGATGTGATCTATCTATCTCCCATGTTCATTGCAGTATTATTTATAATAGCCAAGATATAGAAGCAGCCTAAATGTCCATCAGTAGGTGAATGGATAAAATTGGTGTTTTCTTTTTCTTTTTTAAAAGATTTTATTTTATTTATTTGAGAGAGCGAGCACGAGAGGGGGTGGGGTCAGAGAGAGAACCAGACTCCCCGCCAAGCAGGGAGTCCAATGCGGGACTCGATCCCCGGGATTTTGGGACCATGACCTGAGCCGAAGGCAGTCGCTTAACCAAGTGAGCAACCCAGGCACCTTTTTTTTTCTTTTTTTAAGATTTTATTTATTTGAAACAGAGAGAGAGAGAGAGAGGTGGGGAGGGGCAGAGGGAGAGGGAGAGGTGGACTCCCTGCTGATCAAGGACCTGGATGCAGGGCTCCATCCCAGGGCCCTGAGATCATGACCTGAGCTGAAGGCAGATGCTTCACCAACTGAGCCACCCAGGCGCCCCCAAATTGGTGTTTTCATTGGGTAAATACCCAGTAGTGGAGTTACTGGATTGTATGGTATTTCTATTTTTAACTCATTGGAGTTACTGGATTGTATGGTATTTCTATTTTTAACACTCCTCCCCCCTTTTTTTTTTGAAGATTTTATTTATTTATTTGACAGAGAGAGACACAGCGAGAGAGGGAACACAAGCAAGGCGAGTGGGAGAGGGGGCAGCAGGCCTCCCGCGGAGCAGGGAGCCCGATGTGGGGCTCGATCCCAGGACCCTGGGATCATGACCTGAGCCGAAGGCAGACGCTTAACGACTGAGCCATGCAGGGGCCCCAACACTCCATGTTTTAATACTCTATTCTTAAGACTCCATACTGTTTTCCCAAGCCGCTGCTCCAATTTACCTTCCCACCAACAGTGCAGGAGGGTTCCCTTTACTCCACCTCTTCATCAGGGTTATCTGTTTTACACGAAAAGACAGGTGGAATTTACTTGAATGTTGCTTTATTAAAAGTAGGATTTTATGTTGTAATATTCCTTTGTTATATTTATTTTCTTATTCAGTTATTAAAATCCCCAAGGGAGATATGATGGATATTATAAAGAATTAGTGGAGGAGAGAATGCCATTTTGTATCTTGTGATATCTTTAAGTTTATATCAATACCATATTCAGGAACATAACAAAGCTAGAACTTAATTTTTTTTTAAACATGGAAGGAAGAACCAGTTTAAAAATCTATGCTTAATTGAATTAAATGGCATCACAATCAGCTTCAAGGGTGTATGGCAAATGTAATTTTATTTTTTTACTTTTTATTTTATTAGTATTTTTTAAAGATTTTATTTGAGAGAGAGAGAGAGAGAGAGAGCACAAGCAGGAGGATAGGCAGAGGGAGAGGAAGAAGCAGACTCTACCGAGCAGGAAGCCCGACGAGGCGCTTGATCCCAGGACCCTGAGATTACGACCTGAGCCAAAGACTGACGCTTAACCGACGGAGCCACCTAAGCACCCCGCAAATGTACCTTTTAAATCAGAATTTCATTATATCAAATATTGTTTAAAAGAACAAGCCTGTTAACTAGAGCTTAGAAAAAATGGTGCTACAGGCATTTTCATTTAAGTGCTCTCTAGTATCATGGGTTCTACCTGTAGCATCATCAATGCAGAAATAGAAATTTAATTTCTCTATAGCTTGTGGCTGTTTCATCAGCAAGCCTCAGCTCCTCATCCATAGCTCTGTAAACTTCCTGTGCTTCATTGCAGAAGCACCACAGCTAACACCCGTGTGGGAGTGATAACTTTATATACTTACTGTTCATTGTTAAGCAGACTTCTTTATTTCTGTCTCTAAAGTTCTAATTCTTTTATTCTGAATTCATAGATCTCATTTCTTTGAACTTGAATTATCTTTGTATTTTTCTTATATAGGATCTTCAAATATTCCATGTCATTCTGGCACATGACTAGCATGCTACTTATTAAGCCTGTCTCCAGGTAAAAGCCATATCTAACCTTTCTAAAGTCAATAAGCAGCTGCCATTGACTACCTATGCTGACACAATATTAGGCTTTCTCTTAGATGTTGCATATCCATCCATCCATATGGATCCAGTATTTCTTCACTGTGCATTTGAAAAGCATTTTTTTCTGACTATAAATGC
Source organism: Eumetopias jubatus (assembly GCF_037043125.1). Lineage (NCBI taxonomy): Eukaryota > Metazoa > Chordata > Mammalia > Carnivora > Otariidae > Eumetopias > Eumetopias jubatus. Next base: position 120,472,013 of record NW_028274811.1, read on the forward strand.
AAAACAAACTCATTATAGAAATCTTTAGAAATACAGAAATGTATAAAGAAAAAATCATCTGAAATTCTGATATCCAGAGATAGCCCCCATTGATATCTTAATGCATCTTCCCCTCTCTAACTTAGATCTACCCCTGGACATTTCCTGAATTGAATCATCACAGACTAAGTTCTCCTTCCACTTTTGTAATGAATAATATCTGTTAAAAAGAGTGAACTTGAGTTCTCTCACCCTGACATTTGATGCTAATGGATCATGATCTGAACAATACCCTGACAATGGAGGCAATGTATTACTCTATTAACAAAAGCCACGTTGGCTGCCATTTTAAATCTTTTACCTTCTTCACATGCAAATGGGCTCATTTGAGGAAGTGCTACATAGAGCACCTCACTGAACTCGCCATATTTTTCAGAATTTCGTTGTCTGGATCTCACACGCACTTCATATTCTTTATCCAGTCTCAACGAGTAAACTGGAACTGATCTTGACAATACAGGGTCCATCTTTCAAGACAAAATATAAAACTGATCAGTTAGTGAGACAACAACTCGAGGCAATAAACTATTAAGGTGTTTCTACATTTGTATTCAAAATGAATTTCTGTAAAGTAGATATTTTAAAAGGCACTTGGTGGGGGGGTGTTGGGTGTTGGTCACGGTCAGTGCCTGTGCGGCCACTGCTCACTCGCTCGCTCACTGGCCTGGGCGCTGCAGTGGCATGATCGAGCAGAAAGATGGCTGCCATTGGCTATTTGATTTTTCTTTCTGTGGCAAGACTGTCATGGAGCTAGATATTTCAGGAAATCCAGTATCAAAATTGACTGCAGAAGAAAGAATCTAACTAACAGGCCAGTAACAATGGAAGAAATTGAGAAAGTTATCCAAAAATTACTATCCTCCCAAACACCAGGCCCAGTTGGTGTTACAGGTTAAAAATATCCTTCATGAAGAAAAAAGCTCTTAAGCCACATGGTGGATTCAGAAGCTCCTGGAAAGAGGCCTGCCCATCCTAACATCTTCAAAACAAGGTCTATCACCTCCTATTGCAAATGCTGGTGAAATGACGCATTATGTGTGCGGCTGCTGCGTGGCTTTCAGCAATGCGGCAATCCCATTTCCCACTCGGAAGGTGCTCTTTGGCAACAGCTGTCTGGAATCAAAACCCGGGATGTGGTGCTTCAGTCGAGGAGAGATGGTTTCAAAACTTGTACAGCGGGATCCTGCCCCCACTGATGCAGAAGACAACTACACTGGCACTTAGGTTTGGCCTGTACGAGGACTTATCTTGCCTTCTTTGACAGCACATCAGTACCCCATGAGTTTGCGATCCGCAGTGTGGCCAGACTCCTTGCAGGGACAGCAGAAGCAATTTTCACTCCACTTGAAGACATTGCTTCAGACCACAAGCATCATGACAAATTTACAAACACTTACCAGGCTTTCAAGGAACTCAGATGCCATGGAGTGAGAGAGTATTATCAAGGCTTGGTACCTGTTCTTGTCTGTAATGGATTCAGCAATGTCTTTTCTTTGGCCTTCGAGGTCCCATTAAGGAGCATTTGCCTACCGCAACGACTCACAGTACTCATTTACACAATGATTCTATCTGTGGAGGTCTGTTGGGTGCCTTGTTGGGAATCTTGTTTTCCCAGTTAATGTTGTGAAAACTCATCTGCAATCTCAAATTGGTGGGGAATTTCAGTCATTTCCCAAGGTTTTCCAGAAAATCTGGCTAGAGTGGGACAGGAAGCTGACAAAACTTTTCAGAGGTGCTCACCTGAATTACCATTGGTCTCTCATCTCTTGGGGCATAATCAATGCAATTTATGAGTTCTCATTAAAGATTATATGAAAGAAACCATCAGTTAAGTGCCATTTATTAACTGAATAGACCCAAGAAGAATGCAGTTTGGCCATGTTCCTAAATGGCCAAAAATACAAGTTGGTGTCATAAGTTCAGGGCACAACGAATTATGGGCAAAGCCCTTTTCTTGAAGCACCAACAAATTCAGAATAAAAGGTTCTAATAGGGAAAAAATAAAACGCACTGGAAAAGTTTGCTACTTAAAGGAAAATCAAGGCAAATAACTTTGTAAAGAAAGTCTGCTACATGGATCACAGTACTCAAAGTTATTTTGGTATAAACCCAAGATATAATAGACTTGTTTAAAGAAATGCAGCTATGTGTTTGTACTAGGCTGTCAGATATTCTATACAATCAAAGCATAATAGAATTATTTTTTAATTTAATTTTATTATGTTATGTTAATCACCATACATTCCACCATTAGTTTTTGATGTAGTGTTCCATAATTCATTTGTTTGTGTATAACACCCAGTGCTCCATTCAGTACGTGCCCTCCTTAATACCCATCACCAGGCTAACCCATCCCCCCACCCCCCTCCCCTCTAGAACCCTCTATTTGTTTCTCAGAGTCCATAGTCTCTCATGGTTGGTCTCCCCCTCCGACTCCCCCCCCCTTCATTCTTCCCTTCCTACTATCATTTTTTTTTTAACATATAATGTATTATTTGTTTCAGAGGTACAGGTCTGTGATTCAACAGTCTTGCACAATTCACAGCGCTCACCATAGCACATACCCTCCCCAGTGTCTATCACCCAGCCACCCCAACCCTCCCACCCCCGACCACTCCAGCAACCCTCAGTTTGTTTCCTGAGATTAAGAATTCCTCATATCAGTGAGGTCATATGATACATGTCTTTCTCTGACTGACTTATTTCGCTCAGCATAACACCCTCTGGTTGGGTGGAGCTATAAAGAGAATTACGGATATGTTGCCTACCCTTTGGGATATTATAGTTTTGTATGAAGACATAAGAACAGAAAAAACCCCATATTTCCACACCAAAACAAATCATAGTCAAATATACACACACACATGCACAGTTTGTTCTTTGGAAATTCTGGGTAGTCATTCATAAGATCACAGAGTTGGAAAGGGTCCTAGAAAAACCATAATTGTCCAAATTATTCTATTAGAAGCAACTACATACCTATTCAGCATATTCTAGAGGGCTTAAAGTTACCTCAAATGGTTTCCTATTCAAAATTTGCAAAAAAAATGTCACTAGAGTCATTGGTAATAAAAATCAAGGTCCCACAACCCTTAAGGCCAGGGTACTCTTACCTTCCAGGGGAAGGGTAGTATGGTTATTAGACATAGGGCTATGAAAGAGGTGGGCCAACTAATGATAGTGTTTTCCTTCAAGTCGAATACTCAAAGCAGGTATTCAATATGGCTTTTTCATATGCTTTCAGATAGAACACCTTGCTCCTATTTACAGAAAACTAGGAACACTTACATTTTCAACAGCATGGAGTTTTCACATTAAAAGATTCTCATAATTTGTCTTATTAAGTCGGAGGCTGGGCCTGCAGCTTCTAAAATAAATTTCCTTTCACCTTAGTTTCTACTCACAAGGTCCCTATTTTTTCCCATGTGTATATGGGATGGTTAGTTTGTATCTTTTTACTGAAGCTTCTTTTTTTTTTTAAGATTTATTTATTTATTTTAGAGAGAGTGTGTGCGTGCGTGTGCACGCGTGAGCGTGCGTGTGCATGCATGAGCTCACGTGGGGTGGGGAGTGAGGGGCAGAGGGAGAGAGAGAGAAACCCAAACAGACTCTGTGCTGAGCATGGAGCCCGATGCAGGGCTTGATCTCACAACCCTGATCATGACCTGAGCTGAAACCAAGAGTCACTGCATAACCGACTGCGCCACCCAAGCGCCCCTGAAGCTTCTTAATATATAATATATTTGCATGCCTAAAATGCTTTTTTAAAGGCAAGATTCTGAATTTTAAACTTATCTTATTGGTTTCTTTAAAACGTGTGTGTCCAGTTTTGAAGCCCTAATTTCTGTATTGTAACCAATATTATTTCATTACAGATTTCACTAATGACAAAACCAAAAAGAGGCCCTCAGTGATTTGATCTCTGGCCCCCTCTTTATCTCTCCTCAACCCTCCAAAGCAGCCAGCCAAACCCGATTTCATTTACATGGCTCCTACCACCTGCACTGAGCCCTGCCACCTGCCTTGGAGGGAATGCCTATTCTCAGCCAATCCTCAGTGCAAGGATTGTTGATATTCTAAGATGTCATTCCTGGCACTTTTTCCTACTCCATCCTGACAGACAGTCACATCTTAGATTACTTTTTATACTTATATTACACTGCTCCAATTTCTATATTACACGGCAAATTCCCTGGAGCAAACAATGCCTTCCTTATCTTTGCATTTCCAAAGCCCAGCACAATACTGGGTACAGAGTGGGTGCTCAGGAGATAGCCCATACAAGGTGGATAATTCTTTGCCACTCATTACTTCTTTAAAAAACATTAAATCCTTAACCTGATTTAGCAGGTAAATGGTTTAAACAACTACATCATCATTAGTATCACTTTTATATTCAAGATGTATTTAATTTAAAAAAAGACACCGTAATACAAAATTCCACATTGTCAATCGTAACCTGGATTCCGGATACACGCAACAAACACTAGCTTTTCCCCCTCTATTTACGAACCTCACTTGTTTTTAAGCTTATGGCACTTGTGCTCATAACCAATTAGATTGTGAATCTCTTCAGCAGAGGTCAAGTCTTGCAGATAAACTCTTGGTATTCGTGACAACTCTGTCTGAGACCCTTGTAAGAAATGCCATGAAGACGTAACTTCACTTACACAAGTTAAATGAAGTAAAAGTTAACTGACCCCTTTGGACTATCTAATGAGATTTAGCAGAGATGCAATCAAAAGTGTGACAAAGCCAAGCTGGGATGCACACCTGAGTGGTCAATTGACTAAGTCCCATGCTCCCATGTAGCTGGCTCCGGGTACGAGCTTCGTATCTGTGCATCAGCTGAAATACAGCTAGATCACTGGACTTTCAGGGTTGAAACTATGATTAGTAAATCTATGAATGCTAACATTTGGATTCACATCTTTGCTTTTCCTGGATAGTCAAACTTTTTGTTTCAGGACTCCTTTTTACCCTTCAAAATTACTGAGAAGCCTAAAGATTTTGGTTTATTTGGGTTATGCTTATCCCTATTTACCATTTAGAAACTGAAACAGAAATTTTTTAAGTTTTAAAATTAAGATATTAATTTTAAAAAAATTATTGTATTCTCCAAAACAACATATAATTTTGTGAGAAGAGGGACACTGTTTTACATTTTTACATTTTGGCAAGTCTCTTTAAAGGCTGGCTTCATACAACATGGCTGTATTTTTACATCTGCTTCTGTATTTTTTTTTTCTAACAAAAGGTCTCACATATTTATTACTGAGCCAACCTACTGTGGCAAAAGCATAGTAACAGAAAAATAATTTCCCTGATAAAACATGCGTATTCTTCAGGTAGTAGTGATGTTTACAGAGTAATAGGAAAGGAACACCTGCCTTCATGCCCAATAAATATGTGCGCCATCTCACGTGCGATCCCTTAGAGACACAGCTTGGTTCTTCTCCAATACTTCCTCCTGGAGTTGTACCCGACTTTACCAATTTCCATCCAAATCCACTAGGGAATGGGATGGTTCTGCTTTTGTTTCTTGGCCAGGAATCACTTGATCCTGAAGGTCTTGTGAGAAGACATGGGGAGGAGTAGTCAACCACACACACCATGATGGCGGAGAATAGGAGCCACATCTGCTTCTGTATTAAATCTTTTGTGTTGTTTTGGTTGAAGTGCATTGAATAGAATCTGGTCTCACACAGATATATAGTGAAGGAAGGGTGTGATATTTTAATAGCCTTTTCAGAAAATTGTGGATATTCTTCTTTTTTTAAAAAAAGATTTTATTTTGAAGTAATCATACTCAATGTGGGGGCTCGAACTTATAACCCTAAGATCAAGAGTCACATCCTCTGCTGACTGAGCCAGCCAGGCACCCATGTGGATAGTTTTCAACACTAATACCAAAACTCCACAAGTGGTAGTTTTTTTAAGTTTCTAAGAAATGTTAATTTTGGCAAAGTGCCCCTTGGCACATCTTACCCTATAGTATTAAATATGATTGCCTACAGAAAAATTCAGTCCTGGGGATAGTTCAGAATAATTGTGACTTTCTGTTGGATAAAGAAAGTAGGAAAATATTTGCTTATAGACATGTCTATATAGATAGACATCTCAGAAATCTTATTTAATAAAGAAATCTATGAATTTTGCAAATATCACTCTGCTCCATGGAAAGTGGTTCAGAGTGGGGAAGCAGTGGTAACAGAGACATTGCATAGGAGGCTGTTGAGGTGATCCAGAGAAGACACAATAATGACACCAGTCCATGATATAATTCAGAGCATGAATCAGTAGGAATTGGTGATTATTCGGAGCTAAGGAGTAAGGAGAGTAAGATACCGAGAGATGTCAGGACAATATTCTGGATTAAATTTGAACAGCTGTATGGACATGTCATTTACTGAGAGGGGAAGACTAGGGAGGTAGGAGGAGGTTTGAACATGTGGCTTTTTTGAGAGCCCCTGAGGCATCCCAGTGGATATGTCCAAGTGTGGAATGTAGAAATGAAGTCAGGGTGGAACTGCTCTGCTAAGCACCCTCAGGTGTTGACACTGATCTGGTCTTTTCTATTTTTCAACTAGCTTCCACCAAATGGAATTTTTTTTAATACTCACAACCACCATGTGAAACAGAGAGTGAGCCTGACCAGTTTTACAGTTCGATGAAACACTCTCAGCGATAAAAAGGAATGTTACACTCAGCAGTAGGAATCTCATATGCATTATGAGGAGTGAAGGAAGCCAGAGTCAAAGGTTACTTATTATATCATTCCATTCCAATGACTTCCTGGGAAAGGCAAAACTACAGAGATGAGCAGATCAGTGGTTGCCAAGGGTTCAGGTTTGGGAGAGGATGAAGGTTATGATAAGTTGTTCTCCATCCTGATTGTGGTGGTAGCTACCAAGCTTTATGGATCTGTCAAGACTCACAGAATCATACAAGTAAAAAGTGGATTTAAGTGTGTGCATATTTTTGAATGTTTATGAAAAGAATTTTAAGTGAGGGAGTGTGTTTTAGAATGATCACTCTGGCTCCAGAGCCAAGAATGGATCAGACGCATCAAACACCAGAGGCCTAAGACCTTTTTTGGGAGATGGATTAATACAGTCAGGACTACAGATCGAACTAGCATGTAAGCATGGTAGTTACTTAAGGTTAGTTGCAATGTGGAATCTGAAACTGTATCAGTGAATCTTTCATATCTTGCTACATTAAAATACACCTTTCCACCTAGCACTTTGAATGGATCATTTCCCCATGCATGATTTTGGTTACATCATGTATTAGTCATTTGGAAAATATTGGCTCATTGAGTTATGCAAATTTTCTAAATGTTCACACATTTTATTATACAATATAAAAAATCACTTTAGCTAATATCACCATCGATCTGGTCAGGAAAGTCTTCAAAGACTCGGAAAGCTCTCAAGCTCACTGCTGCAGATCAGATGCAAGTTTTCCAAAACTCGAATTTTCCTTTGAAAGTTCAAGTTTCATGGGTAACAATTACTGTCGACCGTTTTTCTTGGACTGATAAGCCCACTTCATTCGTTTTCAAGAAATGTTTGCCAACTCTGTGCCAACTTCACTATGAATAACCACCTATTCAGATTATCGGTTGTTCTTTCAAGCGAAAAGGTGTTCCGTGCAAAAAAGCAGCTGGTGCAGCGAGCAACTCGGCCATTTGCGTGCCTCATTAAGACAACCATCGGCAGCTCAGTACCCGCAGAAGTGCGTTAGGTGTCCTCAACATGTCACCCAGGATATTAAATGTGTCACCCAGGATATTAAAAAGCTATGTCATCAAAGTTTGAGATTTAATAAAATTAATAAAATGTGCAGCTTCATCAAGACAATCCTTATGTGAGGCTGGCTTTCTCCCCATTACTGTAAGCGCAGGGGTTTGGCGAGCGCGCACGGTGGTGGCGAGCGCGGTGATGGTCAGCACGGTTTGGAATGACCGCCTTGATTGTGCTCAGCTGGCAGCAGTATTCCCACCATCGCTACAGCTCTCAACCCGGTGAAAAAGGGAAATAACCTTTCGGTTTTAGTAGGAAAACAGTCTTGACCTTGTGGACTCCCTGAAAGGGTCTCAGGGACCCTCAGGGCTCGCCCACGTTCACACTCTGAGGACTGCTCCCTGGGGCTCCTGGCACGGTGCCTTGTGCACGGTAGTTATTTCAGTATCTGGTTGCTGAATACATGTTTGACTGAAACTTGAGTTTAGAAAGTCTTCTTTGACTCAGCCACCAACCGGGCTTTTTTGCACCAAGTTAACGGAACAGATATCTAAATTAAAATGATGCTGAAAACAGCACCTCAAAGCCCAGTATTTAACTGTTCACAGCTGCTCCAAACTTAACTTTAATGACAAAATTGGCTTCTTTTTCAGCAGATCCCTGAACGGACAAGGCCTGGTGTCTCAAAATTCTGGGAGTGAATCTGCCAGGCCACAGGGAACGACCTGCTGACAGGCCAGAAACCACTTGGCTTGGCCAGGGCTACGACTCTGTGGTTAGACTGATTTAGAATTAGTTATACTGGGAGCAGCAAGATAATCCTGTTTTTCTCCTTGTTGTGCGCCATGTGGAACTTATCTAAGTGCCTAGTTCCCATATATTTCTCAAGGATGTAAGGAGTTCAGAGGTCAACCACCACCGTGCTACTCGCCTACATAAAAACCTCTTAACTCGATTCTTCCCTGAGGTATGTAACAAAACATCCTTCTGCAACCTCTAGGGGACAAACTCCCTTCCCCTGTTTCCCTCCTGGAGTCACTTTTGAACTTACTTTAATGGGGGTCTTGTAAATACTAGCAACTAAAATCATGGGAGAATATGTAGCCATAGCTCACTGTTGACCTTGACCATGACTCTTCCCATGTTTAGCCACATCCCCAAAAATAGCTTAAGTAGCTAGAGTATACAACTTTGTTCAAAAGTTAAACAGGACACTGAGGATGACTGGGGAGATAGTTTTCCTTTCCTTCCTTAGGCTTCCATAGAAGCTCCATGTAAGCATCTGCTGTTGGACAGAATTCCAAGATGGTATTTTACTGATTATGTCTGTTTTTCTCAAATAAGAAAATATGGAGTCTATAGCATGAGCATGTGGAATTAGGTCAAAAGGAAATCTAATTGTAAATGAGAGAGGTGTTGTTGATATAAAAAGAAGAAAAGGCAAAGCCTTTTAAAGTGTGATATGTAATGATATCTTACCATTTTCCACTGGGACTCATTTACTTCTTTGTATTGCAGTTCATACTCCAGGACTATCCATCCCTTCTGAACATCTGCATTGGGTGGTGGTTCCCATCTCACTTGGATATCGGCATGAATGCCCGTTAAACTGATGTTCAGTAAAGTCCAGTTGAGGCCGACGGGTGGATCTGGTTGCACTGTGCATTTTGACAGAGAGTTAGTGCCCAGACAGGTACAGCTCGATTTAATGGAGTGTTTTTTTTTTTTCTGAAGAGACCAATTACTTTATGCATTTTTATTATTCATACCCTGAATTCTTCCAATATTCTCATTATACTCTCATTGTATAAGAGTGTTATTTTTTTTTTTTTTTTACTTGAGTGTGATTGGTTTTTAACTTTGAAGAAAACCCCTACAAAAAATTCCTTTTCAAGTTTAAAATCTGATCTAAAATTTTTCTTGAGGACCTGCCATGTCTTACATTTCCTTTAGCCCTGATAGGATTAATGCTTTGGGATTTTGGCAACGGAATTCATTGTAACTCGAAACTGAAGAACAGAGTCACAAAGACCTAGAGTATTTAAACATGTGACTGTTTTGGAGCTAGGGACAGAGAAATCTTTTTTATTCCAAATTGTTTATTACCTAGGGCAAGGATCTTGTCTTATTAATTTCTGTATTGCTATTAGAACAATCCTTCCAAACCCTTAGCTAATGCTCCTTAGCTTGTTGTCTTCCTAGCCACATGTGATGATTTTTTCAGACATAAGAAAGAAGGCATTTTACTCTTCTCTCAAATGGTAATGAGTCAGGGTTTTCTGTCTCTTAACTACATATGAACAATCTGAAATAGTGTTTTGCTTGGTTTCTATTGACATACTGTACATTCTCTGGTAAATCAGCTGTATTCTGAAGCTTATCAGAACTGCAAAGACTACAATTTCCCAAAGACCGATGAAGAGAAATATGGATTCCCAAGCTAGGAACTATATCTAAATTTACATTCTAGATAGTTCCCGATAAATTATTCCTCTTTGGGTCTCAGTACTGAGGTTTTCAAAAGTCACTTGTAGATACAGAGTAAGATGTACTTTCTTTTCTACTCTTTGTAGAAGGTCACCTAGAGTGTTGCAAAGTCTAGATCCCTAGGGTTGGCCAGAGAATTACCTCCAGATATAAGTGTGAGGAGCTCTAACTGGCTGTTAAAATCTGGTGGCTAAAAGGGGAAGCTCTTGCATTCAACTGTGAAGGAGCATGATATTGACTCCTGTAGAGTGGACACAACTTTAAAAAAACAGGGAATCCAAATATGACTAATAATGACCACATTTTGGAAATTAAATTGGAGGGATCTGCAAAATAGCTGAGCTGCATATGGCTACAATCAGGGCAGTAATGCTTTGCCCTTCTGGGGATTTGTTGGGGACTGAGGAATTCTGATAACTTAAGTTTAACCCTTGAAGAGGCGAAAATATTAAAAATGTTTTTGGTGGAAAAATTTTAACTTATTACTCATGTTTCATCTTAAAAACTCCCCTTTCTACTTTAAATAGAAGCTATGGAACATGGTCCTTTCTGAGAGGGCTCGTACCACTGTTATAAGCATCATAATAAGCTCCCCCTTCCCTCTGTATATCCTGCCATGTGCTGTATCCCACAGTTCCTCTGAGATGTTGCAAAAGCACTTGAGCCCGAGTACCTTCCCGGGCAGCCCCTAGTCCCCTCCCCGGAATGTGGTCCTCTGTCACTTTCCTTCTCTCTGCTAATGGTCGCTCCATTCCTCCAGGTGCTCAAGATGAAATGAGTGAGCTCTTCCTTGACACATCTTTTTCTCACCACCCCCACATTCTGTCAGCTGTACTTTCAAGATGGTCCCGGATTCTAACCACTGCTCACCACCAGCACCTCCACAACCCAAGCCTGCCATGACACTTTTTTGCCCATTTTGCTGCATTAGCCTCCGAAGTGGTCTCCTCCTGGGGTCTCTGTCCTCCTTCAGTCTATTCTCAATACACTTGTCACAGTGGTTATTTTCACATTAAAATTAGAACACATCACTCATTTCAAACCCTCCAAAGCCTTCCTTTTTCACTCCAGGTGAAAGCCAAAGTCGTCCAATGGCTTCAAGGGTGCTGTAACTTTGCCTCACGGATCCCTCAGATGTGGCCTCTTACATGCCCCCTGCTGGCTCTGTGCCAGCCCCTCTCCCCACCACACGCTGTTCCTCAAGTGAGCAAGGGCATGCTCCCACCACAGGAGCTTTACCCTTGCTGTGCCCTCTTGTTGAAGGGCCCTTCCCTCAGATGGACACGTTGTTCTCTCAGTTTTTTCTTTACTCAGCAAAGCCAGCTCTGATGACTATTAAAATTGCAAACTCTCCTGCACTCCTTGTCCTCCCTGTGTCGTTTATCCTCAGAGTATTGTCTCTCTCCACCCTCACTGGGATAAAAACCCACAAGGGCAGACATTTTCTGCTCCTGGCACCTAGAAATGTACCTGGCCCAAGGAAGGGACTCAATAAATACTTGCTGAATGCATGAACAAACAACAAATGTCTAATAATACAGTGCTTTAAACCCAAAGATGAGCCCTGTGAGGTAGCAGCAGAATACTCACACAATGCGTGAGGAAGCTGAAGGCCTGTGGTTGTCTTCTTAAGATCTGTTAGGCTCACCTCATTCCTTGCGGTCTCCCCCTCCCAGCTCCCTCCCTCCCTGCTGTGGTTGTAACTGCCTGTCATCATCTTTTGCCTTAATTGTCACAAAGATTATCACCAAGTCCTCTAACCTCTCTATCTCTAGTCTGTGTTACTCCAGTCTACCCTCTACATTGCAGCAGGATGGATTTCCCTGAGACATTAGTAACACAACAGGTGGCACTGGATAACTTTGAGATTAAGAGTGTGGACTCTGGAGCTATGCTGCCTAGGTTCAAATCTCAGTTCTGCCTGCTAGCTGTTAGACCTTGAGTTAGCCTTTAAATGCTCTGAGCCTCAATGTCATCATCGGTGAAATGGGGATTATAACAGAACCTCTCTCACATGGTTATTATACCTGACGCATAGGTAGGGGCTTTTTAAGTGTTAGCTATTATTATCCGCAGGTCATTTCCCTTCTTAAACATCCTCAAATGCACCTCTTGGCAGTAAGATAAAGTCTAAATTCCTTTGTGGGGTACACAAGACCACTTACAATTTCTCTGGCTGATCAGTCAGGCCTGCCTAACTGCTCCCGAGTCCTTCACTATTCTGTGCCATTTGTCACTTTCGGAACTTAGTAGTTGTTGGAAGACACAGTCTATCTGGTATACCTGGCAACTCCCACCAATGCTTTAAGGAGTAACTGAACTGCCATCATGTCTGGGCAGCCCTTCTTCATCCCTCGGGCCCAGCCAATCATTGTACCTTTGGCCACTACCTTGGCTTACTATGTCCTCCATACATCTCAAGTCCAGCACCTAAGACACAGTACTGCAATCATTTAACACACCTGCCTCCCCTACTTGACCAGATCTTCCTCATTCTGCAGCTACCACACTTAGCACAGCATCCAGAGCATGGCAGGTCCTCTGTGAAAGTCAGCCATGGAAATGAGTGGGGCTAGCTACTGGCAGGGACAGTGTTAGAACATGGGTCTTGACCTGATAATTCTTACTACTACCCATTCAGCCACTCAACAGCTACGTCTGTTGACATTGGGGCATACACTGAATAGTCTCTTCAAGTTATGCAGTTGGGTTCTCTTTTCTGCTTGTTCTTCTCCCTGACAGGCTATCAGATTTATTTGTTTCTGCCTGCAGCTTCTAGCCACATTCTCTTAGCCTCTTCCAGTCTGCCGGTGCCTGGGAAACCACACACGAGCCCATAAGGACAGCACGTCTCAGAGAAACTCCAAGCAATTTCTGTAACAGATGAGCTTTTGTGGATAGATTCTGAGGCACCAACGTCAGCTGCTCAAAGTCCTTCTTTGATTCTTTACATTTTGCTGTTTACACTATTATAGAATAAACATAAATATTCCAATTACAGTTGTTTGTTTTGTTTTGTTTCACTTCCCCTTGTGTCCACACGATGGACAAGGGATAATCTGTCTAGATCTTTCATTTAGCTCAATGAGCTCTGATTATCTCCAGTGTTTGTCTTGAGATCCTATAAACATGTCTTTAAACCGATTTTGGGCTGTGTTATAAACATAAAATTCCAGAATTATTATGCTTTGTGATAAAGAAAATCTAGGCTTTTATTACAGTGATTGTAAGGATCAAAGGTCAACATATTTCAGATCTGAATGTAATAATCATATTGAAAAATTAGGAAAGAAGGAATCCTAGAAGCCTATTGAGTTTGTCTCTTATGGTACCCAAGAACACAATCCAGCTTGAAAGACCTCCTCAAAGAAAAGATTCTGCAAGACTCCCATTCTTTTCTTGACAACATTTACCGCCAGGTTGTTTTATGTTAGAGCCAACTTCCATTCTTCCTGCCTTCTCCCTCTTGTTCACTAGCTGATCTCATGCCCTATAAAATAGACCTCCATTCACCTAGATTATAATGACAGAGTCTTCCTACTTGAATACACCTGGACACTGAGGTTTCCCTGCTTATTTACTCTAAAGCCATGTCAAATAAAACACAAACCTGTGATTTACCTATTTCCTCAACAGAGAAACACTTTTGATCCACCGTACCACCATTGCTGGTTAGCTTGATACAGTAGGGTATCCAAATGGAGGTATAAGATGAATTAAAGTAACAGCTGTTTTCTCCAGCAGAGACATAATCAGGGCATTCTTTCCATTCTTGAGTCCATTCTTGAGTGCTCCTGAAATGGAGGGTAAAAAAGGAGGAATTGTTCCAAAAATCATGCCATGGTTTAAGTCAAAGTGAGGTGCCTGATAGTCAGATTCAATAAGCTGGAACACAAATATTTTACAAGCAAGTATTTTAGCAGCATCACTTCCAAGAAGTATCACATCTGTGGACTCATCCACAGTTTCTGCAGACTGATAGGAGGCCGTTGGTACTTGTACAACAGCAAAAGCATCTGTGCATTGACTACATATGATGTGCCAGCTCCTAAATTAAGTAATTTGTGGGTAGGCACTTTATTATCCACATTTTACAGATGAGGGTTCCAAGGCTTAGGGAGGTTTAGAATGTTCCTTTATTAAAACACTACAGAAGGCCAACTCCCAAACTATAAATTGGGCCAATTCCCAAAGAACAGTGACTCTTTGGACCCGGATGTCTCCCCATCTCATGGTTGGGGAGGCACACTGACGGCATTCTTCAGGCTGAGTGACACGGAGATTTGGGGGGCCTCGAGGTGGAAAGTTGGCTACCACCCTACTCTGAACCACTGTACCCTGTGTCCATCTCCCCAAGGCTGTCTTAGGCTTGGGGGAGTCTTCCTGAGGTCTTGAATTCCTTCCCATGTTCCTGTTTATTTTCTTCCTTAATTACATGAAGAGCCATGAGAACATTGTAAACATGCTGGACCTTCAGGTGACATTTATGAAACATGCGGATCCTAGGCTTTTTCTCCCCACCCTTAGAAGAGACAAAAGGTCATGAACTCAGAAATTAAAAATTGTTTCCAAACCCAGAAAGCAATTTTTTCTATTTTGTAAGTAGAATGAACACTTCATTATAATATAAAAAAAATGGAAGCAAAAATGGGCTGAATTGAATCAATGTGTTTGCCTATCTGTTCCTTTCTTTTGTTTTCTCTACAAAAAACAAGCTCATATTTTCCTACATCTTGGCTCAGCTAAAAACAAACAACCAACCAAAACAAGTCATGGAGGAAAGACAGACACATGGAGAATACTGAAGAAATCAGAGAAGCCACATATCCATATTCACATTCCGCCATGCAGTTTATTCACCTCTACCCCACTCTACAGAGAGCATCATGTACCCTGATGACTTAAAACATTGGCAGGGTGTGAGCTGAATGGAGAAGAGATGCCAGGAAGTTTACTGGGGAAGGAAGCAGAGTTTAGGGAAAGGGAAATCCCTGGTCAGCTGCCATGGGGGCCTGAACAAAAATGCAGAGCAAGCAAGGACTGCTCCTACTCAAGGCCACCCCTGCAAGAACGAGCGAACGTGTGCTAGAATGTGACACAGCCCTCCCAAGTCCCATCCCTCTGACTGACTGAATGAGTCCGGCAAACCATCTTTGGCTGCCTACTATATACGTCCTATAGAGGCATTCCAGCTGCCACTAGCCCTGTGTGGATATAATGATTAATACGATGGTGTTCCTACCTTCAGGCTAGAAGGAGACTCAGAAATTACCATCTGAGTACTTTTTTTTTTTTGGTATCCTGTAGTCATTCCATTCATATTTAATAAGCACTGATTATATATAAAACACTGTGCTGGACATTATGCAGGATGCACGTGTGTCTAAGTAATGACTCTTGCCTCAAGAGGAAGGATTAAAAAACTGTATTACAAAGCAGTGTGGGTTTGTGCTCACAAATAGTGCTCATTAGGCTCCCTAAAAGTTCAGAAGAGGGAATGATTGCTCTGGCTGTTCACGGAAGGCTTCAAGGTAGAGGTGGTGTTTCTAGCATCTTGAAGGATGGGTAAAAGTTTAATACGTGGCAATAGGGAAAGGAAGGAGGGAACTGAGTGGTCAAAGGTACTGAGCTATGCAAGCATGGGCATGAGTATGGTGAGGGGAAGAGAGGGCAATGGAATAAATGGGAAAACTTCTCAAATTAGAATTGCTACTTGGGTGGAATACTTCATTGTTTGCTTATTATTCATCAGGTATCAGCTAAGAAGGAGGTTTATAAGTCAAGGAGACATAAAACCAGGTGGTCTGTGGCTGAGTGGGAAGAAGGTAGGAATGACCTTGTATAGGCTGAGGTGCTTGCGGCTGGCAGGCCAGAGAGTAGAGGTCTGTAAGCGTCCCTCTCAGGGACGGGTGCTGGGCAGCAGTGAGCGCCCAGGACACCACAGGCTATAGGGAAGGAAGGGATGAGCTGAGAGACAATGCACGCTTCCTTCTTTACAGCCGTTTCTCAGGCTGGCCTCTTTGGCACTGGGAGGAAACTTGTGTAGTATGAGGGGGTCCTTGAGATAGTTGCTCATCAGCTGTTGGAAAGAACTTGGGATTAAGATGGCCAGTGAACTGTAGCTTAAATTCTGGTTGAGATTTTTTCAAAAGTTGCATACCCTTGGATGAGAGGGAGATTCATCCCTGATGGGAAATGTGAGTGGTGTGTGTGTGGGCGTGTGTATTTATGTATGTGTATATATGTGTATGTGTGTGTAAATGTGTAGGGGTGTGTGTGTATGTTTAGAGTAGCAGGAAAAGGATTAAGAATTACAGAGAGGTGGGTCATTGACCTGCAGTTTGGTTTATTTTATCTTGACTTTCAAACGAAGTAAGAGTATGTTCAAGAGAATGGTTTAGCAAGATTGCCCAGAGAAATGAGGCTCTTATATAATAAGACAGATAAAAAAAATATACTTAGCATTAGTTGATAGTATACAAGTTAGTATTAAAATGTAAGGATGTAGTACAGTGCTGCACAGGTCTGGATTTGTAATAGGCAGTTTAGCTCTGTGTGTTTTATGGTTTCTCAACTTTGACATGTCCTCATGGGGGCTGTATGAAAAACCTTGTTTAGATTATCCCAAATCCATTAGTTCCACAGAGCAAACAACTTAAAGCACTTATCTTAAGCACAGGAACAGTTAGTTCAAAACACAACTCCCAGAGCCCTCCCCCTCATTAACCGAAGTTGAATTTTATTTTAAATAAATATTTAAAACTTATTTTTAAACTCTTAAATTTAGCCAAAAAAACAAATGGACTTGCAAAACAGGGACTCTGGCCCGTTTTCCCTGGGCTGAACTTCTACACAGGCGACCAAAGCCAGTTTCTGGAAACTACTTTCTCCTTGTCGTACCCCGAAGAGTTAAGTGCATGAGGTTTGCTCCTAGTCTATCTTGTGAAACGGAAGGAAGGCTGTACAATGGGACTACTGGTAAAAATCAGAATAAAGAGCAGAAGAAATACTTTCTATCCAAATGCTTTTCCATCTAGCAACTGGAAGAAAAATCCTAAAAATAAAACATCATTTACGTTCTAAGGACCACAGTTTTCATTACATACAGATCATGTGTTTTAGGCTTAAAATTCAATCTTTTCTCTAGAAAAAAGGGAAAAGCAACGGTGTCCTTTCTCCCTTCTCATCTCCTCCAGAACCTTGCATGGAAAATACACTTTCCTTTAATAGGCCAGGATCTTTTGTTGAGGAGAGTGAGTGTGGGGCATGGCAGAAGTGGGGGGTAGAGTCTTTGGGATTGAGCCTTCACAAGCCCACTTTCTTCAACAATAAGGCACCTGTGGGCAAGGAGCTGAGAGCAGAGCATCTCCAACAGGCCCCCCCAGAGCCTCCTACTGTGGTGCCTGCGATTTGCATTCAAGCTGCCCCCCTGGCCGCCACGCATGCGGCTGCCTCTGGGCCCCTCCAGTGGATAGCCTGACGTGGTTAGGCTCCTTTGTGCTTTAGTTACCAAGGCCAGGCCGGTAAAACGGAAAGCCCAGTGCGTGGGTCCCTTCCCCGAGCCTTCCTATCTCCCCTGTTCCAGTTCTGGATGAAATCCTGTCCCAGCTTCGTGTGTCCGGGAAGAGGGGTCACGATTCTATGGTTCCAGGAGTTGCCTGGGACCTGAATTCTGGGAAACAATGATGAGAATCAGAAAGCACATCTGTACGGTCCTCTTTGTGCCAGGGGCCAGTGCGAAGGCTAACACATTTGTGTACTCACTGGTGCGGTCTGGGCCTGACATCCTAGACCCTTGGATTCTACCCTTCCTAGATAAACCGGGCTGGAGGCTTATGCTACTTTGGCTAGATATTCAAAATAATTATATTTTTGTAGGGAAAACACAAAATACTGATTTTGCAAGTTGGGGTTGGCTCTAATCATGAGGTTGTGCTTGGGCATTTGGAGATGTGACAGTGTTTTCCCCTGGGATCCCAAACCCCACTAGGGCAACAGTTAATGACATCCTTCCAAATATGTTGAGGTTTGCCCTCCACCTGGTCACACTTTCTGTGGCATCTCCATTAGCACAGAGCCAGGCTTTGGACTGGGGGTGGGTGCTCAGACGCCTAGCGTGCACAGAGGAGGCCTGGAGGCAAAGGCATGTGACCCAGATGGGAGAAAGTAAGGAACAAATATATATTTGTGAGGGTTTTATACCTTTGGATTTATCTTTTTGCTCAAGTTCAGATTTGGTGAATATTAGGTAATATTAGGTATTACCATTAGGTAATATTAGGTAATAACCCATTTCCATAAAGTGGGCCCGACTATGCCCTCTCTCTCTTCAGTTTAGTTCCTTGTGCCTGCACAAATAACTTACTTTGTTCTCACTGAGCCGGCTCTCTGTACCTCCGAAATCTCTCTCCCTTTAATAGTCAATCCAATGGATACTCCAAAGTGTTACCAAACATATAAGCTTCCTGTCCAAATGTACTTCCACAGAGCAGCATAGCCTCTTCACCCCTACCTCTCTGTAGTGCTAGCCCTGAGAGAAAAAAAGTGCCTTGGGTGCCAAGCCATGTCATATCTGTGTGCCCTCTGGGGCACATCCAGGAAACCTCCCTAACCCCTGGGAAGTGGGTAAGGCCAGTATGGGTTGCCACCTCAAACTATTTACTTGTATACTGAGTACCCAGTTTTGCACTAACAACGGCCTTAGAACAAACCAATAATCGGTAGCTGGAAAGAATCAGAAGTCATTTTTGTAGCCCAGGAATTGGCTTTCTGTATCATTATGATTTTAAATTATCACCATATTACCAATAGTAACAGCACCTACCATTTGTTGATTACCTATGCTGTGCCATGCGCGGGGCTAAGTGCTTTTCATGTATTATTGACCCAAACACTCACAAGAAGGCATGAGACAAGACCTGCCATCTCTGGTTTCGTAAATGAGTTGTGAACAGACTACTCTGCATGGCATTACTCAGCGAGTGCCAGAGTCAGGCTGAGATGAGCCCATGTCTTTGGCTGCTCCCTGCATGTTCCCTCCCTTCCCCTGCTCCTCTGTGGTATAGATGGCATCAGCCTTGGACCCATGAACGCTCCCACCCTGGGAGAAAGGGTCCCGGCTACCCTTGAATCTTGGCTTAGGCTTCCCCTGGGGGTTGGGTGGAAAAGTGGAAATGATAAAGTGTTAGAACCTAAAACTTAGAAAAGGCAAAAAGGCACAACATAAGAGTAAACAGAAATGGAAATAATTCCAGGTGAGGGGTCAGAAAGAAACTAGTTGGATGGTGATTATATTGAGAGATCTTCATTTCACTCTTCCTCTGTTATTTTAGAAGACCATCGGTCAAAATGGAATAGAAAAGTACTACAATTCCTTACTGAGTATAACTAATCTAATAGGGACATAGTCTATTTTCTACTTAGACACTAAGCTGAGTCTTTTAAAACATACACGTCTTCTCAAAGCCCACCACAGATGAAGTCAAATTCAAGGCCCAGCCATGGCCAACAAGGCTTGGTGCAGTCGGGCTCTGGCCAACTCTCTGACCTCTCCTCATGTCACATCCCCATGTTTCACCTTGTGCCATCCATGCGGGCCTCCTGCTTTCCTCAAACAGATCAGCCTCAGGGCCTTTGCACTTGTAATTTACTCTCCTGCACAGTTTCCCCCCCCAGATATTCATGTGGGCCTCTCTCACTTCACTTCTGTCTCTGCTATAACACACCACGTCAGCAAGGCCCACTGTGAGCTGCTCATCTAAAGTATCACCCAAGCTCCCTACACACACACATATGCACACACACTCATGCACCCTTATCCACACCTTCACATACTCGCTCTCTCATATACACGTACACATTCATATCCTTGTGCACATCCACACACCTGCTTCCACACATTCTCGTATGCACACATTCACCACTCACTCTCTCACACACTCCCACATTTGCACACACTTCACACACACTCCTGCATATGCACACTTGCACCCACACTCTCACCCACTCACACATATCCTCACTCATATACACACACTCACCCTCAAACACTCTCATGCACATGCATGTACTCATTCACAGTGTGGACACTTTGTATCCTCTTTCTGGCTTCTCCTTTTCTTAATAACCCTTTTACTAGCTGACATTTATTTATTTTACTTATTTTTTGTTGTCTGCCTTCCCCTGTTGGAAATGAAGCTCCACGAGGCCAGGGTCCTTACCTGTTTTGTAATTGGCACTGTATCCCCAGTGCCTTAAATAGCATCAAACACATAGTAAGGGCTCAATTAATTTTTTTTGAATAAATGTATACATTTAAGTCATCAAAAAAAAATGCTTTCCATGTCCACCACTGCATGCAACTCAGTATACTTTCATCCGAAAATCCATGGAGGGAAAAGTCAGAAAGGCATAAAGCCTGCACCTTCTAATATAGAACAGCTGTACTGATCCTGGGTTCTTCAAACCGTGATGAACCCCATCTGTCCAGTGGCATGAAAAAGTCTCTAGTTCAGGTGAACGGCACTTGGTGAACTTAGGCTTCCCAGAAGAATCTGCAGAATAAACAGAAAAGGCAAAGCATGAAATCAGGAAGGTCAGGTATGGTCCTAATAAAACTCGTATGTAAAGTGGTAAAGAAGAACCATTTCCTCCAGAGACACCGTTTTCCTGGGTCACAGTTTAGGAGCTCGTTGTAATGCCAGTTATTTCTCTGTCAGCTCTCGATTCCAGGGACACTGTTCTGTCTTCATGTCAAACATTATTTTTAGGGCCTGTTTAAGAAACCAGAACTAGAGGTAGGGTTTCTTTGGAAGATGACCCCAGGAACAGGAAGTGAGGGGCCAGGGAGAGTGGAAAGGGGAGGGAGGACAGCTAATAACGTGTGTTGTCCCGTGGGTTCCCACAGTGGCCGGCCAGGGCCCACCTCCACAGAGGCCTCTCGGAGAAGCTGTAGAGTGTGGGGTGTGTCCTAGAGAAGGAGGGGAGGCTGCGGTGTTTATCCCCCAACCCCTGCCCTCCACTGCTTGAGGGCTGCCCTGGAGGTGTTCATGCCCATGAACTTCTAGGGCACACCCGCACATGGGCTGAAGATCCTGCCTGGCTTGGGAGAAGCCTGGACAGGCTCCCGAAGCGGACGTGGCAATGTGCACGATGGCGGCCGTGCACCACAGGTGCATGCACTCGCATCAGGTGGGACAAATGGATGTGACCTGGGACCGCAGCATCCACTACAGGGCATTTCCTCTTTTTATAGATTTTTTTTTTAATAAAAAGCCACTTATGTTTGCATTCTTTAAAAAGACTCAGCCTGTACATTCATGAGGTAGATGGTGACTAAAAAACTTCTGTATTCTTATGTGTCAACTCAAATTTGAGAAGTGGTGATTGCCTCCTATGTGTTAGGATATTAGCCCAAATGCCTCTGCATCTATGAAATCTGCAGCAGACAAATCTGAGGCAAAACTGATTTTCTGTATATCAATTCTCATTGTTCTCTGAGCTCCATGGCCATTTTGGAGATGGCCAAGTTTCTTTTTTTCCCCTCCTTATACGATTAGTCTTCCATTAGATTGTAAACTTAATATATTTGTTCTCTGATCTAAAGCTCCCATCCCTGGGCAATAGGGAGCCTCTCAATTTTAAAGGAGCCTTATGAATACTTTAAAACATAATTTAAAAATAAATAGCATGCAACCAAACACATAAAAATCCCTGATTCCAAGTTCCGCGTTCATATCTGGTGTTCTGAACCAAAACACATCTCTTTTTCCCTTTGTCAGCAAAATCATAATGAATGGGATGTTATAAACCTTCTAAATGAATCCATCATTCAGCCATCCATTCAACAAATACGAAACATCTACTTTGTGCCAGGCCCTCTTCCAAGAGTACAGCAGGAAACAAAACGGCTAACATTCTGGTCCTTGTGGAGTTTCCTTTTCAGTGGGGGCTGGGGAGGGGGGAAATCCCATGATGTAGAAAGATGAGCAGGGTGAAAAGATAAGGGGCTGGGAAATGGAGACCCCATCCTCCTTTCACTGATACCCATATGAATGCAGTGAAGAAGCTCAGGCTGGGGAAATGTGTCCTCATTTTAGAACATCTGCTTCCCCAAAGAGTCTGGCCACAAGCAAATGAATCTTCAGGAAATCCTGAGTTGCAGATAGGGCCTTTGCCCTGATAACACATGTTGGGGGTGGTAGAATGTCTTTCTTAATGAAATTCCATGGTCATATGGTTGTAAGAGATATTCTTTTTTCCTGTATTAACTAAGAGATTGACAAGAGTTTCAGGGCATGGATAGGATCTGCTTGGTACCAAGGGCAGATGCTCAGCCCTCTCTAGGTGGTCAGCACCTACGAACCTCTCTGAGAGCACTGAAGTGTAGGGGCCTGTATGATCTGCTATAAATGAATACAGTGAAAAAGGTGTGTGTTTTGTTAAGTAAGCACCTATTATACAGTAGAGTACCTGGAAATGTTCCTTTTTCTATTAGCTGAAGCGCTGGAAAGGTTATTTGCAGACCCTCCCAGAAAATAAGCAATTAATAAAACATATTTAAGCCACAACTATTTTTAATGCCTGCAGGTTTGAGGAGAGTATTGCAGATTCTGACTACTCCTCTGCATAGAAGTTTAAGAAGCAGAAATGCACTGGATTACAAATTCAGAGATTTGTGTTTGAGTTATGGCTCTGATACTCTTCAGCCCTGATCTTCCCAAGCCGTTTGTGCCTCAGTCTCCTCAATAGAGAGGCTGGAAGAGATGAGACTCAAGCTACTTTACAATTTCACTTTTATAATAAACGATGTATACCACCATTAACAATAATGTACACAATGAAAACATAATTTTGGCCTTTAAGCCAAAACAACCAGAGAACACCAAAAGCAAACACCATTCAGGTTCTCATATTCCCTGTGCAACAAACCTACCACATAATGGCAAGAATAGTAAAACCCAACCCAAAAACTTGAAACAGAAAAGGAAAAAAAATTTTTTTTGCTAGCTGGGGGAAAAAAAACTTAAAAAAATTAATTTGAAACACATTTTTCTTGCTTACACTTAGTATGCTTGTTTATTCTGTTTTGTTTTAACTCCAGATGTATAAAAAGCCCCCTATTATCTCCTCATTCTAAATAAGAAATAGGAAATTTATGGTTCATAGTTGTGGTGCTCATGTGACGAAGCGTGTGCCCACACAGGAACTCTGATACAGACGTAGTGCAGCCCAGCTATTTTTAATTTGTCTTTTTTTGATTGTATTTTTCACTGTGCACTGTCCTTTCCCTACCTTTCTCCTTTCTTTCTCTTTCCTTGCACTCTCTTCTCCTTCCTTCCTCCTTCCTTTCATGTGTGGGTATGTGCTGTTAAGTGCTGTAGCAGACAGACTCTTCAGATGGCCCCAGTGATCCCTGTTTCCTGTTATTTATAAGATTTTGTATATCATCTCCTTGAATAATTTGCTAATGTAATCTAATCTAACCTACAGAATATGGCAGAATTGAGGGGATGTCATATCTGTGATTAGGCTACAAAGACTGTGACTTCCGTCTTGCCACTAGATTCTCATTCTTGTTGGTTTTGGTGAAGCAAGCTGCCATGTTGGTGGAAACCAAATAATTAAGGACTGAGAGTGGCCTCTCACCAATAACTAGCAAGTCTAACAACACTTGAAGAACGGAATCCTGCCAACAACGATGGAAGTTGATCCTTCCCCAGTCCGGCCTTCAGATGAGACCACAGCCCTGGCTGACACTTTGATTATAGCCTTGTGAGAGTGTGAAGCAGAAGATGGGTTAATTTAGAGGAAGGACAGGGAATAATATTAACTGAATGCTGTTTATACAGAATAAATGAATCCAATATATCAGAACTTGAAAGCGGTGTTCAACAATGGCATAAGCCACTTTTCTTAGCAAATGGTACGTGTCACAATGAGAGTGGGAAAGTACATAACTTCTTTGTTGGAGGCAAGAAGAACTGCAGTGTAGCTGGCTGCTTAGCTACTTCTCAGTCACCTCCTGCTTCAGCCATTACAACTGTGGCTGAAGAGAGCTGGCATTATTAGAGTTCAGCTCCTTAGCATCTTGTTGAGGTTTCCCAAGTCCGAGAGGTACTGGCCTTAAAATGAGCACCTCTCCGATTATGTCTGAAAATCCTAGTAGAAGCTTGTTTTATATTTCACTTAAAGACAACAAAATGGCTACCATACATTCTCAGGTCCTCTCTGATGAGCCACAAACAATAATTTTTGAACTAGTAATAACTCCTGCTCTCTCACGATTTTTAGCCTAAACCTAGAGACAGTATAGTTCAATATCCATTTATAGCAAGTCTAAAAAGAAAGCCACACTTGACAAGAGAGCCTCGTTTTGGCCCTAAATTAATTCTCACTAGGAGAAATGAGTGTTCTAACTCAAGTGAGCCCATATTCTGAAAAAATGTTAATATTAGCACTGATCAGCACTCAAAATCATGACAATAGATTTGGGATTCATTTTTATTTTCTCTTTGGAGTCTTCATTTTGAAAATGAGGATTTTGACTTGCAACTACATATTTATTTTAGTTATTAACACCATGTTATATACATCACCTTCCATATTATACCATGTTGAATACTTTACATATATTGTCTCCTTAATACTGACAATAATTCCAGAAGGTGGGCATTATGTCCACTTAGAAATGGGTGAAAAACTGGAGTTGAGAGAAGTGAGTTGTGTTTATACTGCACTAGGTAGGAGAGACGGGATTAAAATACAGGTCTGTATGATTTCAAGCCTAAATTCAGCACTAGCAAAAAATAGTAGCTTTTTTGTTAGGCAATTTTCTCTTGCTTCTCAAAAAATTCCCAGAAGGGAAAAATGACAAGCTCAGATGTGCTCTTAATTCAATTCTCAGAAATCAGTAAGCTGGCAAGCCCTAAGAGCAGCGTTTCCTAATTGTAATTGCACATTGGAATCAACAGGGGAGCTTTGAAAGACACTGATGCCTTGGCCTGCTCCCAGAGACTTGAGTCAATTTGTCTGGGGTGCAGCCTGGGTGTCATGATTTTTAAAAGTTCTCCAGGTGCTTGCAATGTGTGGCACAGGTTGAGAGCCACCGGTGTAGAGAAATGAATTATAAGTAAGTAAGCACTGAAAAGTTGGCTTTCTACATTATTAGCTTGTCTGATCAGTTCTAGCAGAGCTTTGTACCAAGAGTGACATTTGACCTGGGCGCCTGGCTGGCCCAGTCAGTAGAGTGTGTGACTCTTGATCTTGGGGTCGTGGGTTCGAGCCCCATGTTGGGTGCAGAGCTTGAAAAAAGAGAAAAGAGTGACACGTAGTGTAAACTCCCACGAGTCTAATTTGAGAGGGTGTGGGAAGGATATGAATATTAATTATCACCTCAGAAGAGCAAATGATGAGCACTGGAGAACTAAGAGATATTTTAAATATATGCGCCTATGGTGCATGTCTCAACGCTAATCCTGCCTAAGCTTCTGATGGACTATAAACTGGTAATGGGAATTAATTAAGAAGTTAAACTGGTATTCCGACTGAAATTATTATTCGGAGAGTTTTACTAAATTCAAGTCTGTAAATGTTGATCGAATGACAGTGTGCTTAGTACATCTTTACAAGTTTTAATTCTTAGTCGTTAAGGGGACAGTGTCAGAGAGAGCTGGAGGCACTGCTGTTGTAACACGTCACCATTGACAGTGACCATGGCTGATTTTGCCAGTCAGACTAGCTGGGCCGGCCAAAGTTGGCTCCCTTCGTCACTGCCCAGTAGCTCTCTCGTTGGAAGAAGATGGTCTTCCTGACAGTACGCAGAGGGAAGGCCATCAAGCAGCTGTTACACAATGAAGTAGTCTTGTGTTCTTACCCTCCCTCACCAGACATGCATTTCTATCCTCTACTCATGACAAAGCAGAAACAAAAACAAAGGAGATGACACACCCAGTTCCCAAGGTCTGCTTCCTGTTGGGGGTTGGGGGAGAGGGAAGAAGGGGAGCAATCGAAGTGGGAGGAGAGGGTTGGCGGGAAAGGACAACCTTCTTCAGAAAGCTGCGGGTTGTGCAGTGGGAGGCACCCAGCAGCCCCCTGCCCTGAAATGTGGAACCTCCACTGCACCATGTCATGTGGACCATCTGCTGTCCCCAGTCCTGAGCACTGGTTATCATCCCTGAACGGAGCCTGAGGACTTGGATACCTTGTGTGGGGGCAGAAGCTGGAAGGGAAAACCTCCCCTTCGGACCAAAGGGAAACTACATACAGTCAGTTGAGAATTTCCTTTTGAGTTGGGCAGGAGCTGGGCAACAAAACGACATCCTTAATATGACTAAGAATTAAAACTTGTAAAGATGTACTAAAGAAAACAATTTTATGGAATAAACATCAAACATGATTTTAATCACGAAAGATGGAAGAAGTAATAAGACCAAATCAGAGTATGTGGTTATATGTGCATGACCAATGAAAGAGGAAATACCATAACGAGAGAAAAGCAAGACACACAGTGGACTGTGTGCTAGCTGAAGCATCTGAAGTACATGCGGTCATATGGTGATAGCTATTTCCCTCGCTGGTTAGAGGTGATTTCTGTGGTTGTCTTCTAGAAGGTCATAACTACTGAAGTCTGAGTTGTAGATAATTGGAGGATGTTGTTATATTATCACATATTAGTATTAAATTAAGAAAATCCAAGCAAAGTCTTTATGTGTTCCTGAGAAGCAATTCAAATTCCTCATGCTGGGAAGAAAATTATCAGTGCCTCACACAGACACTGTGGGGATCTCTGGAATATTAAGAATGCTCCTTGATGCTTTTCCCTGATGATCTGGGTTCTCTGGAATCATGGCACAAGTGTTATCAGCTTCTTGGCAATGATCTTTTCAGAAAAAGCTCGTTAAAGCTGAATTGGAATTTGGAGAATTCTGGTTATGTCACGACGACTCCATCCAAAGATTCCACCTCTCTAAGCCAAAGCCACCCTGAATGGAATGGGCTGGGAGGTTGAATCGTACTTTAAACATTTTATGTGTCATTTGTTTGTAAAGGAAATCCAGCCTAAATATTTGCCGGGGCATCCTGGGGATGAGGTTCTGCACTGAGGGGTACTGAGTTTTGCACAGTGTTTGTAAATGCTTAGCTTGAGAGGACTAGACCCTTCCCCTAGCTTGCGGGGGGGGGGGTCCTCCCTTTTGAAGCTCCGCTCTGAGGCCACACATCCTTGTCCAAAGTACTCTTACCATTTCCAAAGTGCTTTTCTTATATATGAAGAGCTTCAGGAAATCAGTGATTCCTCCAACTAAGAGAACCTTATACCTATCCCCTTTTCCTGAAGGTCATGTCCTTGATGGATGCTGGCTGTCAAAGTACGGTAAAAGAAATCTGCAAACTTCCTGGTTGATCACTATTGTCAAGTGTAACTGGACTGCCTTATAATATAACATAATGTCAGTGAGCACAATAAAAAAAAAAAAAGACTGGCCAGCGTTTTTTTTTTTTTTTTTTTAACCTATGGAATTGCCAAGCAGTTATGAAACCACAAATAGTGAGTTTGTAGGCAATTGGCAAAAAAGGCCTTAAATTAATGGTAGAAATTGGCAAAAAACTTAATAAAGTATTTCATATTGGACAATACTTTATGTAAGGAATTCACCTTCATACTTGTTTTCCTTTATGGTTCTCTGAGGAACTGAGGAGGTCATAGCTGTAAAGTCTTCAGGTACTTCTTGGTTTAGACTTGAGAACAAGAGTTCACAAGCTCTTTCCCGAAATGTTCATTTCCCTCTATTTTAAATTAAACTCTAGTATACTTTTAACAATGGTTCCTGGTTCATTTAAAAAATGGTAGGGCTCACTAAAATAAAGGCTTAGTGAACATGTCTAGTTACTTTGAGATGAATGTCAAGTCAGCTGAACTTCATCATTAGTATCTTGGAGAAGTGTTTACCGCACACATGGTCTGGCAGGAAATTTAACTGCACGCAGCCTGTAGAGATAGCTCATGTGGCTAGCAACATCAGGAAGCAGAGAGTGTGCGTGCGCTACTACTAGCATTTCAACATTTATCTTTTTACCAAAACTTGCTTTATGTTGCTTATTTTTCATGGAATACTTTATAAGAATTTATTGCCCTTCTTAAATACTTATGATTGAACATAATTAATAGTAGTTTTCAACACTCAGGGGCATTAATCAATGATCTTTCTCCTCTTTCCTTTCTCTTCCATAGCACGTCTCTGGTGATGGTTACACAGCATTGCGAATACACTAAAAACTACTTTTAAATGGTTAAAATGGCATTTTTTTAATGTGAGTTTTAGCTCAGTAAGAAAATCTATCTAAAATGTATAAAGCAACAAGTTATACTTAACACTAAGATTCACTACATGTAATTTTTATTTTTTCTAAGCCTCTATTGGACACTTCTTCAATTTGAAAATCACTTTTCATAAATTTTAACTTTGTCATTGTCAAAAAAACAGGGATTGTAACTCACTGAACAAAAGACACTACTGAATCCCTTGTTCTTATGAAAATATCCTGGATGAACCCTAGCTAAAGCACTTGTGAAAGTGATTGTTGGGTTCTTTTTTTTTTTTAAGTATTTTTTAAAAAGATTTATTTATTAGAAAGAGAGACAGTGTACGCACGAAAGTGAAGGGAGGGGCAGAGGGAGAGAATCCAAGGAGACTCCCTGCTGAGCGGGGAGCCCGACAGTCCTTGATCTCAGGATCCACGAGATCATGACCTGAGCCAGAACCAAGAGTCAGATGCTTAACCGACTGAGCCACCCAGGCGCCGAGGTTGTCAGGTTCTTTTTAATGAGATGATACAAATTCCTGAAAAACAGTAGCTGAAGGGGGTCTACAGGCAGAGTGGACACGTTCCATGCTGGAATCACCCGTGGAATTTAAAAAGATACTGACACTTGAGTCCCATCCTTCAACATTCGATTTTAATTGGTAATTTATGGAATGACCATTTTAATTGTCTGGGCTTTGGAATTTTAAAAGCTCCCCAGTGGCTTTCAAGGGTAGCAGAGTGTAAGAACTACTGACTTCTGTCTTTCCCCTTCTGAGCCCTGAAGACACTGTGCTTGTTTTTCACCACCAGAGCCTCTGGTCTGGTTCTCAAATGCAAGTTCTTGGCCAGGAACAGGAGGAAAGAGTAAGTGTGGGGACATTCTAAACCAAGCCTGAAAGTATGGCAGTGCTTTGCCATCACATCTCTGTCACTGAAAAATATGAACCTCCTGAAGTCTAAGGGAAGCCTTTGACTGCCAGAAGAAACCGACTGACAAATGAGACTATTTTCCCCATCTTGTAATTTTGTTGAGGCCAGTTAATCCTCACTGATGATGATATACCCTGTTACGTAATTTCATGTCTAGGGTTAGGAGTTTCAAAGGCAACAAAACACGGTCTTTTGTAGTAAGCACACTGAAGTCTTTTTGTTTCAGGTTTTACAGCTACATTCACCATTGAGTCATTCATGGATTCCCTTATTCAACAAACAATCATTGAACACCTGCTTACAGGCCAGGTTTCAGCTTAACACCTTCACTTGCTGGAACAGTGTATTTGGTCCAAGGATAACGGCACACCAGACAGACTGTTTTATATAAATGGGCTGGCCTGGTTCCCTGAGAAAGAGAATCGGCTCGTTGGCTCTTAACTTTTGCTCTGTGTACATGCTCTCGCTTGGTAGGATTGCTGCCACCGCTTTTGGGTTCCTAAGTCTATATTCAGATTTAAAAAGTGTTCCATGCGTATGTTTCCATGTCCACAAAAGAATGCCAACATGACAAATATAAAGACAAATATGGTATATGTGGACATGATCTCCAAAATGCAGGAGCAGAGAACAATTTTTCTATAAATACGTATACATATTTCTCAAGAACATACCTTGTCATTCTCCTGTATGTGTGTTTTAGTTTTTTAAGGTATTTACTGCGACAGTAAGGTAGCTGTGCCACGCTGCATTCTTCTAAACCGAGGGTTCTCAACCAGGGATGAGTCTTTTTCCCAGGAGACATGTGGCAGTGTCCGGAGACATCTGTAATTGTCATGACTGGTGGAAGGGGTGCTACTAGCATTTAACAGGTAGCAGCTCGGGATATTGTAAAACACAGGCCACCATACAGAACAGTCCCTACAACAAAGAATTCTTGGGCCCAAAATGTCAATAGTGCCCCGCTCCACGCAAATAAAAACCACTAAATTATGAACTCGTTCTCCCAAATTCAAAGATGTGTTCATAGTGAAAAGAACTAACATAAAAATCTAAGTCTCCAATCTCTTCTATCCCTTTACCTCTCCAAATTCTTTTTCTGCTCAACAAAGAAAAACACCTTGCATTTTTAAGTCCTTCGGATTTTGTTTTGTTTTGTTTTCTTCGGATTTTTTTAAAAGAGACTTCCACACAGAAGTTCCAAGTTTCAGTTAATCAAGAAGCATTTATATAGCATCTATTATGCATAGGGCACTGTTCTTTAGGTGCAATGGGAATTGTAAAAATAAAATGACACATGGATTTTGTCTTGCAAGAGCTCTATAAGCTAGTACAGGAAATAATACATGTATATATGAGAAGTAGCTAACAATAAAAGGCAGTTAAAATAAAGATAATTGCCTTAAGAAATCAGAGAAAGTAGTGATTACTAAGAGCTGAGGGTATAAGCACAGAAGGTTCCAAAGAGAACTGAGGAGAGGGTGATGGACTCATCCCAGTTTGCCAACATGGAGACTCGCTGACTGATGGACTCATCCCAGTTTGCCAACATGGAGACTCGCGGATTGATGGACTCATCCCAGTTTGCCAACATGGAGACTCGCTGATGGATGATCACCCACCAAATGCCACTAGGGGCACATCTGTACACAAAGTTTTCTTTACCCTCTTACTTACTGAATCCGAATCTGCATTCTAACCAGATCCCAGCTTATCTGTATGTAGAGTGAAGACTGAGAAACATTGATTTAAGGCAGCTGACTGCCAGCTAAGGGCTCCAACTGGACCAGTGGTTCTCAACTCTGGATACACATTAGAATCACTTGGGGATCTTTAACAAAATACCTTCTAGAGATTTAATTTAATTAGATTGGGTGATGTCTTACACAATGTTTATTTGTCAATTATATCTAAAAACAACAACACTATTTTCAACTTATTGAGTAAAAAGATTAGGGTGATGCCTGGGCATTGGTATTTCTCAAATGCCCCATGTGACTCTAAGGTGCAACCAGGTTTGAGGAACACTGAATTAGAACAGTGAGTTTCTTCGTGTTTTTTTTTTTTAATTATTTATTTATTTATTTGACAGAGAGAGACACAGTGAGAGAGGGAACACAAGCAGGGCGAGTGGGAGAGGGGGAAGCAGGCTTCCCTCCGAGCAGGGAGCCCAATGCGGGGCTCGATCCCAGGACCCCGGGATCATGACCTGAGCCGAAGGCAGATGTTCAATGACTGAGCCACCCAGGCGCCCCGAACAGTGAGTTCCTATGTTAGATTAATGCAATGAATTCCTTAAGCAAACAGACTGAAAAGCCCCTCAAATGCCAAGTCCTGTGAAAAATATACCCAATAAGAATTAGCAAGGTGAAGCGGCATGCACTGAATCTCAGGGGGAACTGGACCAACCCCTGTGTCATGAGGATGGGATGCTGAGTGTGTCTGTGTTGGCTCTCAGGGCAAAGCAGTGTGGTGGCAGCACAAGCTTCTCTTGTGGGTGACCTCGCTGGGTCGCTCAGTAAGGTCCAGCCTTAAATTCCACTTGTGTGGAGCAGGAACATATGCTCACAGCTGTGTTTCAAGGGTTCTAATGCTTCAGTTTCAAGTATATACGGTGGTGAGAGTGCAGCTGCCTTAACTGTGGGAGTCATGGAAGTTAGTGTTAGATTCTTTGCCATAATCCTGGGAGTGGAGCCAAGTCTAGGTGCCAAGATGGTCCCGTGTCAGTCCACCCAGGAGAACAGCCATACTTGCCTTTGTGGGAAACTTACAACTTCTCAGTGGAACACATTATGCCAATCCCTGGCACCATTCAACTGCAACAAATTTCCTAAGCCTCCATAGTTCTTCATTCATTGGCTCCTTCTGGAGCTCTTTGTTGGACAGATCTGGGTTTTTTAGAGAGATGCTTCTCAAACTTTAATGTGTAAAGACATCACCTAGGGATTTTGCTAAAATGCAGATTCAGTAAGTGAGGACTGAGATTTTACACTTTTGATAAGTTTGCAGATGCTGCCTATGCTGCTTCTGGTGACCACATTCTGAGAAGCAAAAAGTAAGATCTGTGCTGTCCAAAATGGTAGCCTTGAGCCTCATGTGGCTATTGAGCACTTGAGATGGAGTCAGTGTGACCAAGGACTTGAATTTTTAATTTTATTAAGTTTTTTTTTCTCGAGTTTTAAGGAGCTTTCAATCAAACTTAAAAATGAAATGGTGCAGAATATTTTTCATTAATATAACTTTATTGCTTCAGCAGGACTACATTTCACTTTAACTACTGAAGATTTAGTGTCCCAACTGAGATGTGCTGTAAATATGAAATACACACTGGATTTTGAAGAATTATTATGCAAAAATAACAAAAAAATCTCATTAATGTTTTTATTAGACTAATTACATGTTGGAATGATACTATTTTGGATATATTGGGCTAAGTAAGATATATTATCAAAATTAAATTTACCTGTTTTTTACTTTTTTAATGTGGCTACTAGGAAATTTGAAATTGCATATATAGCTCCCATTATATTTCTGTTTTATAGTGTTTGTTTAGATGGTAGAACTGCTTTTAAAGGAAAACCCATATTTAATTAAAAAGGAAGAATTTAGAAAATACATTGCATCAGGCTTAAATATGAAATACCTAAAAAGTTGCTAAATTGGCATATTGTGCATTATGGTAGAGTGTGACCGCTGTACCATAGTGCTATAGATTTCATAAATTCATAAGATTTCAACAAATCCATCCCCTCTGGTTCACTCTCCTGAGAGGGCTCAGAGTTTTCATCTAGTTCATGGATGCTCAAGAGCTCCTCAGCAGGAGACTCAACCTAACCTTCCTGAGCAGAGACCCTAATATTCTAAAATTTTCTTTCCTACCTTGTTTTGTTTAAAACACACCCACCCCCATTTCCAATCTTAAATCCCTGCTAGGTAGGGCCAATAGGGAGTAGTAGAAAGAGCCCAGGCTTGGAAGCCAGCTGGATTTAGGTTTGAATCCCAGGTGGGCAACTTACTAGAAATATTACATAAATTTTCTAAGCCCCAGCTTCCTCATGGATAAAATGAGAGCAAAATATTTACACAGTTGATGAAAATTATATCAGATTATTTACATAAAGTATCTGGCACATGGTTGGTTTTCAACGAAGAACCACCACCAGTACTACAGAGAACAAATTCAGCAATTCTTATGGATAGGTAGATCCGGACCTTCATCTATTGACCTCCAAGGAAAATTGTGAACTTTATACATTGCAATTCCTTAGCCTAAAAGTATACCTCACAACGAGAATCCAAAGCACTGGAATAGTTCACTTAGAAAGACATTTAGGACTAGGCAAATCTCTTCATAATCCACCAAACGAAAGGCATCTTCTTATCCATGCACTTACTTGGTCTTAAATGTAAAACAAACTTAGCCAGAAGTAATGGACTCCTGGGGTGCTTGGGTGGCTCAGTTGGTTAAGTGTCAAACTCCTGATTACAGCTCAGATCATGATCTCAGGGTCGTGAGATTGAGCCCTGCATTGGCCTCCATGCTGGGTGTAGAGCCTGCTTAAAATCCTTTCTTTCCTTCTCCCTCTGCTCCTTCTCCCCTGCCCCACATGTGCTCTCTTTCTCAAAACAAAACAAAAAACCCCCAAAAAACAAAAAAAAAGAGGAGTAATAGACTCCCTAGGTTCAGTGGCATGGTTTCTCAGCCTGACACTATTGATATTTTGGATCAGATAATTCTTTGTTGGGCGGGGGGGGGGGGGCTGTTCTGTGCATTGTAGGATGTTTAGCATCATTCCTAGCTGCAACCCAATAGATGCCAGTAGCACTATTATCTTCCCCAGCTGTGACTAACAAAATGTCTGTAGATATTGCCAAATGTCCCCTGGGGGGACAAAATCACCTCTGGTGAGAACCACTGCTCTATAGGAATGTACCACTCACTTTAATACCTCAGTTACAGAGGCTCTAATTATATTCAAATTGCATAATTATATTTAAATTGACTAATTTTTATTGCATATAAGCAAAAGCATTTTACTTAAACAATGCATAGAAGTTCTTTTTAACTTCCATTGATTGAGCTCCTACTATGTGCTACATTCTTGCCATATGCTTTCTCATTTTATCCCCATAACTCTTCTGAGGAATGTTGTATGAAAGGATTATCATCTTCATTCTATAGATAAGGAAGCTTAACTTCAGAAAAGGTAAATAATATTTAGTCAAAAAACACACTAACAAATAGCAAAGCTAGGATTTGAATCCAGATTTTTCTCACTTCAAAGGTTTTTTCCTCATAGGCTGCACTGCCTCTTTCAGTTTTATTTGTGTTTTCACTTTAGGTAAGGTTGCATTTTTGGCATTGGGCTCAGAGTTATCAGCTTCTACAAGCTGTCGGATAGCTTATAGAGATGAGAGCTTAAAGATTAACAGTTCTATATTTGATCTGAGAAGATCTTGTACTTCACCTTTTACCCTCATTATATGAAGCAAATAGAAAAAGCACCTATTATCAAAACCATATGTATTCCCTAAACAACAACGCCAGATCCCCTCATGGAAATGAGAAACAGTTCCTGCATCTGCGAAGTTTTCAATCCAGTGGGGAAATAAGATTTACACATACAAAACAATCCAAAAATAAAACATCTTAGGATATATTGGAATAGAAAATGAAGCATTTGAGGATATACTGAAGTAGCTGTATAGAACTGTATAAAGAAAGGGAAGACCAGTATGAGTTACAATAGACCTAGAACCTTTAATAGAGAAGTTCTGGTGGGAAATGGGGAAACAAAAAATTGCGGTGCAGTTTAGGAGTTGATCATTTAAATGGGTATTATACTGGGCACCTGGGTGGCTCAGTTGGTTAAGCGACTGCCTTCGGCTCAGGTCATGATCCTGGAGTCCTGGGATCGAGTCCCACATCGGGCTCCCTGCTCAGCAGGGAGTCTGCTTCTCCCTCTGACCCTCTTCCCTCTCATGCTATTTCTCATTCTCTCTCTCTTTCAAATAAATAAATAAATAAATTCTCTAAAAAAAATAAATAAATGGGTATTATACTTCTACATTTGCCATTGTGACTTAAGGGGAGAGGTTAGATGCATATTGCTTAGTATCTGCTTATCCACTGGTGGACAATATTCCAGTGCATAACTCTTGAGAATCATGGTCCACATTTACCTCTTTGTCTTCCAAGTCAGGCTTTCTGCTCACTTCTAACCGAACGATGGATAAACACATAGAAGAGTTAGAGAAGCAACATTTATTTCAGACATAAAAGAGGATTCTGGGAATATGACTTTGACAGTTTCAAAAAGAATAGTTTTTATGCAGTCACATACTCTTAGAGCTAGAAGAGACCTTGATAGTCAGCGAGGACACCGTTTCATTTTACCGATGAAGAAAATGATGTTAAAAAAAAAGTGAGTTGGCCAGGGTTGCACAGCTGGTAAGAAGCCAGACTGTGTGTTTCACTCCCTCCATGACGTAAAAATCATGGTCACTAATCAGGGTCATTATTATTTACTTTAGATCTACCAACCTCTAAGACCCTACCACATATCCAAGTGTCATGTTTACAGAGAGCAAATGAAGCTTGATCCTGAGCCCTAGACTCTACAACAATATTAAGACCATGTTCAGGGTTCCAGTGATAAGAGAAACGGGTCTCTGACTAGGCATTTTGAAAGCTTGTAAGAAACCAAAATAAAGCATTATTTTAAGTACTAATGTTCAACCATGTAAGGAGTCCAGAATTCCATGCATAATCAACCTATTTTATTACACTAGATGGCAGCAAATAGGTATTTAGGTGTAGAGTGAGTTAGCTAGGAAAGTGAAAACAAGATGAAACCATGCCTGGATTGGGTCTAAACTTGCCTGAATAAAATTCAAGTTTCCACAAGTATTATGCTCTTGAACATTCTTAAAGAAGTTGTGGTTCTTCTTCTATGTATATATTTTTTATTGAGGCTCCTCCTTACACATAGTAGGTGTTAAATTTTGATGAACTACTGCAATGCTGAATTGTATAATCACTGACTCTTGAGTATGCAGGGCAAAATTTTATATATTTCTTGAATCTTTTTCCTAGCCATCAGAGGCAGAGCAATAATCAAAGAATAGGGGATAGGAAAGAGATGTTGCAGGATATGACATTAAGATTCATAGGACAGAAAAAGTATATTAACAAAATCAGGTTGTGAATGATGGCAATAGAGTTTTTAAAGTTAGGAAAAATTAGAGGTTAAATAATCATCAATGGGACTGAAAGATTATCTTGGTTATTCTAGGTTACTGTCTTCAAAATGGGCCATGCAAGCTGATTCACTGGAGAATGAAAAAAAAAGAAACACTAACACTTTTATTTCTATGTGTTGTGTATCTAAAATAGGAAATAAATGAAGGTTTACTAACACTAAATATGTGAGTTGCATGGAGCATTCACTCAACCTATGGGTCAGAGTCACAAGTCACATTTGGTATGAGAGGAATCCTGCAGAAAGAGTGGGAGGGCCACAGTTCTGAGGGTCGGCTAGCAGTTCTTCTACTGTCTCTTCATTTATGATATTAGAGTGTTTTTTTTACAGGTTCTATATCGCTCATTTAATGGATAAACACATTATACTGATATTATGGTGGTTTGATCATGATGTAACAAACAAGTGGCTTAAAAATATTTACATAAAGAAATCTCATATTGAAGGTATTTCTAATGAAGCAAGCCCATGTCAATGAGAAGGAAATGATTGAGCTGACACTTTTCTTATTGTAGAATAAACTCTAACCAAATATGATAGGCAGTTGACTTCCAAAATGGGAAATTATCCTAAAGGCCATTTGAAATATAGATTGGCACCTACTACAGCTACTCTTCATTTTTTGAATCTCTAACTTGGTGTATCTTGTGAGCATCTTTTCAGGTATGAGATAGTAATTAAAACCAAATATTGAAATAAATGTAACACAGACCCAACTTTCAAATTGTGTTTCATATATTGTTAAATGAGGACTCTCCCTGAAAAAGAAGCAAACTTCTTCAGACTCACTGCAGGAAGTATTTTGTCCTATTAAACATTAAAGTTAAGATATTTTGTAATATTGCTTGGTTCAACTTTATCAACACTTTAACACATATTTTTATATACATTTTATAATGAACAAAATGGAACACTGTGCATCTATATAATTTACAAATGTATAAATAATATATATTGTGAATGTGTGTTTAAAAATTGCTTTATTAATGACATAGAGAATCCGAGCTTCAGGAACCTATAACTTTGGTAAACTATGGTAACCTACAATCTTTACAGATAAATGAATAAAATGAGGCAAGAGGCTTAGGGACTACCAATGTCCCTACAGAGCACAGATTCCCAAATTCTTAGTATTCAGACTCTTTCCATTTCACTCTACTCTGCTTTCACCCCCTCCTCAGGTTTGACTTACAGGGTATGCATTTAAGGTATACAGATCCAGGGCACAGACCTGGGCCCCTCATCCTTTTACAACTCTCCACATGCCTTCACTCTTAAAGGACTGTTCTGTGGGAAGCATAAACAAAGGCAAAAGGAATATGAAGAGGCGGCATCTGCCCATCAGATAAACTGCAATCATGTGCAAAAGCAACGTATTAGAGCAGAAAGACACTAGAGGATAAGCCAGATGCTTATTCCTATAATTAAATCTTTTCACATGAACATTCATAAGCAAGAGAATTACTGGAAAATGTATTCACTGCTTTGAAATCTACAGAAGAATGAGGAATGGCCAAAAAATAAAAGGTTGACATGGGTCTGGAGTAAATAGTCTGACATACTGAGGCAGCACAAGGGGAGTTTCCTTCCCAGATGAGGAGTTTCCATGGCTCTCCTGGTTTTCTATGTTGGCTCCTTTTTCTTTTTAGAGCTTGGTTGAGGGTCATAATCAACTGTCTGCGTAAACTCTGCGACAGAAGATATATACCCTTCCTATAGGCCAGTGTTTCCAAAGTGTGGTCCTAGGAGTCTGATCTGCCTAAACCGGGACCACCTGGACAAACATCCATATTCCTGGGCTTCACCCCAGATCTACGGAATCAAAATCTCTGGGAGGAGCTTAGGAATCACTATTTTTGATTCTCCTTGTTGATTTATATACTTTTAGGTCTCAATTCTCAGGCAAAATGTGCTGTCTGGTAAGTGGAAAAGCAGAAAAGACAAGATCAGAGGTTCCCCTTAGTGGTGTGAGATCATTAGGAGCTCATCTTTGAAAGACTATTTTCATGTTATGAACTTCTGTAAGATGTAAAACTTCCAGCTCATAAAGAAAATGAAGCATTAGAATTAGATACATTTAAGGAGAGATTATAAATCTTCATTTTGAAAAGGACAATTTGTTTCAGGTCTTCTGGGATGGGCCTTTGCTACATGGAGGGTAGCGTACTGAGACAGATTCAGCTAATACTGTGTGCAACTATGTTCCAGAAACACATACATTTAATGCTCAAGACAACCAGAGAAGACAGTTTGTAGATGGGAAATGCAAAACTCCAAGAGCTTAAATATCCATTTGTACCAGATCTCTGAAATTCACAACCAGTGCATGTTCAACTGCCCTTGTGTGACTACCCTTCTAGTTCTAAAATTCAGGGTACTCCTGGCAAACAGATGAGGAAAAAAGCTAAACCATAGAGGAAACAGGAAAAAAGAAGGAAAGCCTAGCTTTTTTAATCAAAAAAAGAATATGCAGGCATTCCTTTTGACCATTTTATAGAACTACAATAACTTACAACAGAGGGGAGTATAGGAATCTTTCTAGACAGATGACTTAGCACCCTTGAAGTTATAGGTCAACAAACAGGAAATATTCACTTGGTTTGAACTAGAACACAGAGTCCCTGTCTTAGAAATTTTATAGGACTGTCAACAGTGACAAGTGGTCGGATCAGCTGTTGAGCTTCACATCTTCCATGGATAGAGCAGGCTTAAAATCCCTGAAGCATGGTTCAGCACTCATTTAAGAAGCCCTAGTTCTCAATCAGAAGTCACAGATGCCACTTCCTATATCAAGCAAAATTTCTTGGGTCGTCTTTCACCATGCTGCAATTATTAATGTAACTTATTTATGGGCTCAGACAGGTCTTAGCACAGAGCAGCATGGTTTTTATGCGCTGAGCCAATACAGCTGCCATTACACTGGTTAACTTGCCCATGATGTAATTGCACAAGCTTGGTATTACTTTTTCTCTTGTTCTGTACTGGGGTTTTTTGATCAATGAATCAGAACTAGCCGAACAAACCTGAAGTTTAGAACAAGACAAGGGTGGTAGAAGGAGCTGAGGCTTTGGGGCCAGTGTGCCCTGAGTTTGAATCCTTGCTTGTTTGATTTTAGGAAAATAATATCTTTTCTTGTAGTTTGAGTTTCCTCAAGTTCACTGAACTGGGAATAGTAAGAGTTATCTTACTGAATTATTATGAGATTGAACTCTAAGAAGTGCCTGCTTAATAAATGTTTATCATCTCTCACCCAGGGAATTTGGCAACCATAATTCATATCCTAAAGTTGATGTAAATATATTTATTATGACAAGAACTAACATTTATCGGGTATGGCCATCTGTCAGACCCAGTCCTCAGAGATTTTGGTGTATTATCTCATTCAATCCTTTTAACCAATTTATGAGATGGGGACTGATGGTATCCCATCATAAAGATGGGAAGCACCATGCCCAGGATGTCTCATTTTAAATCCTACACTCTCAACCTCTTAGATATAGACATATACATACACTTCCTCTTATTCTAGAAGAAGAGTTCCACATCAAGAAGATATAAGGAGATGGCATAGCACAGTGGTAATGAGTGAGAGTGCATGAGTTAGGATGCCTGGGTTTGAATCATGGCTCTGCACTTCTCAGCTGTGTGCGTTTTGGCAAGTCACTTAGCCTGCCTGTGCCGTCATCTCCTCATCTGTTAAATAAGGATAACAGTAGGATCATTATGATGACTACTAATGATTTAAAATATGTGAAGTGCTTAGAACAGCACATGGTAATGTAAACACTATTGTAATAATAAAGTATGATGAGATGTAAGTCTGATGATGCATGTCTTCAACATGACCTGAAAAAACTCGTTTTTTTTTTCTTGCCCCTTTCAATGATTACAAACCTTCCTTACAATTCTGCATCTAATAATAGCTTTGTTAGTGCTTTATAAAACATAACACCTCAATTTCCTTTTAACACAATAATCCATTCTGGCCTCTTTGTGATGTGAACAGTACTAAAACCCACTTAGGTCAGTGAAATCATAGGGTAAGAAAAAGAGAAGAAATAAAAACATGGTCTTTAAAAGTAGGCGCTCATCAGACCAGAAACCAATCTGACAATCTAGCCACACCATCCCCATGCAATCTGTCATTTTGAAAACTCACACTGTAGCACTCTCATCACTTTTAAAGATATGTTTCATTTTTCAAGGTCAAAAATTCAAGCTCACGATTTGACGTCTGAAAGTTCAGAATTCCCTATAGTTGTCACAACTACCCGTGATACAAAATCTAATACTTTCAATTCATTTGTTTGGTATAAGGAGTGGGATGTGTGCAACATTTTCCTTAATTTTTGCAGCAGGGAGTTGACCACATTCTAATTTTGAACTTTCCTTTGGCTCCCAAATCTTGGTTTATGATTTGTAATTTGAAAGCTATGCAGCAGCGTAGTTCTACAATAAAGTAGGATCTTTTTGAAAGATCCTAAATAAAAATAAACACAATTCAATAATGCCCCAAATAGTTTAATGAACAACTCATTTTATAGAATTTAAAACAGTGCCCTTTTTCTTTTGTACTTTTTTTGGCTAATTTTTTAACCAGGAGTTTAATTTAAAGGTGAGACAAATATACCATCAGGTTTAAAACCACATTTAAAAAAAATATTTGTACTGGGTGTTGTATGTAAGTGATGAATCGCTAGATTCTACACCGGACACTAATATTACACTGTATGGTAACTGGAATCTAAATAAAAACCTGAAGCTACAAAAAAAATATTTGTACTGGGACATAATGCTGAGGTTGAGAATATAGCAGAAGTCTCCAAATGAAATCAGTTAAGACAACTTTCCCTTTTAATAAAAAACTACCATCCATCTTCTGGATTGATAATATTAGTCTGGAAAATATTTTCGAGTAAACAGCTTTCTTGTGCAGATGTGACTGAGAGAATAGGCGGAAGGAGAGGAGCAGAGAGAAAGAGCTGGAAACAGTTGAACAATACTCTATGAAGTACGTCTCCCATTTCTCACTGCTCCAGGAGACACTCCGGTGTAGCTGTGAGAGACGCCCATCTCTTGGTCCATGTGTGTCCACTAACTTGGGGCTCCTGGCCTGTTCTTCTCAATACCTTACTGATAAATGGCTGCCACACACCAAGGTTTCAGGCTCATTCTCAATACAGGGTATCCACTCAAAACCTGGTCCCACCTGGAGAATCTGGAGGTCCTCTAACCCCTTTGGGATGTGCAAGATGTTGGGAAGGAAAGAGAAAGACTACAGATGTGGTTGAGTGGAGACTGAAGATTACTTGGGACCAAACCTCTCAGATGTGAACCAGGCACACCTTAAGGGAACCTGTGAGCCGTGTGGCTTCTTTGGCATCCCATCATGGGAAGCCCAAGGCTTGTGACATGTGTGAAAGCTCCCAGATTCATTCTAGAGGTCCTTAATACCCAAGTGGGACCCTTTTTACTAAGGACAGAGAAACCAGGCAAACCCTATTCTCATGATCTCTTTCCCTCATTTGACAACCCCAGCAAAGTCCCCATGGAACAAATTAGATTAAGTTCAACTTATTTTAATGAAAACCTTTAACCATATAAAAATCACCTTAGAGTTTATAGATGTAAGCTGACAGTGGCTACTTACACTCATGAACTTACAACGCTTGGAAAGGTGTTCAAGATAAAGGCCATATTACCCACCTATTTGGGGAATTTGGTTCAGAGTCCCACAAGGACAACCATAATTACAGTAATCATGTCCTTCATAAAGACTTCCATATGCTGTGTATGTTTTTATTGTATTACTAATCTCACAGATTTTATTTCAATTATTAGTACTTGACGTGATTACAAAGTAATAAAACTTACCAGTTTAATCATTATGCCCGCACTCATATATTTAAAAACATTATCTTTTAAAAGTGAGTAGCCCGGGAAGTTTTAAATCAATCCCAATGAGGTTGTTACTACTCAAAGGATTTTTAAAACTCTTCCTTGGGAATTATCTTTTGAGTTAAATTAATTCATGAGCCACCTAAGAAAATCAGTCTTATTACTTTTTAGTCCTAAGCAATCTAACTTAATAATGCAGTGAAAGTTTTTGGAGCAAGTAATTTCATTATCTGGAACTGGCTGGTAGTGACATTTTCCTGCCCTTGCTTGCAATTTCCCCAGGCAAATGCAGATAACTGGGGTAGTAAATATAACGGAGGCATTTAAGTGTCACTATTGCTCTCTGTAATATTATCCCCAGTAAATTTATGCCCTCTTGTATGACTCTGAATAACATCATGGTGCAACGAAAACGGGGACAAAGAGCCCTCAATAAATTGTAAGCACTTCAGATGCAAGGACTGTATCTTCTTTCTTTCTAACTCTAGGCTCCCTCCCATCCAATTCCTGGGTCACTTAAAATAATTTTATGCTTGTAATAGGTGCTCAGTAAATACTCCCAATTCACTAGTAGGTTGGAGGTTGTAATCTACCTTTTTAATTTATTCTTCCAACTGAAACCTATATTTCTTCAAGGAAAGGACTCTGGTTCCTGCCCTGGATGGCTGGCTTACCACCAAAATAAACAGGATTTTCAGAACATTCTGTTTTCTCAATCTGTCTCCATCTGTCTTTGACTCTTTATAGCAGTCAAATAAAATCCTTGTATTGGGCTACTTTATTTTCAAAAAGTCTGCAGAAATTGCCCTACTCCATGTCCAGGATCATGCTTTTCAGATTTAATTATTTTAACTAGTTCTGATAAATCATTTTATCTCCTTTAGTGACTCTGGCTGTTCTTTTTGTGCTCGAGAAGGTTGCTTATCCAGAGTAGGAAATAAGGCCCAGGGAGTAGACCATAATTTTCCAGATGTCTGTTTTCAAGAGCCTTTCAAAGAGAACCAGCCCTTTGGCTTTGCCTCCTCTTAAATGGGATTTTATGGCTCTGTATTACTTTGCAAATACCAAGGGGCCTGCACCTTATGACTTTGATCATTTCCTCTTTTGCTGAATAGTAATCTTCAGTTTATTTTCCCCAAGTTCATTAGTTAAGGTATTTTGTTTATTTTAAATTAGTTATTATTTTTACAAATTCTCCTTATTCCATTTATAAAATTCCAAATTCTAAATCCTTTTTAAAAAAAGTATTTTGTAGGACCTCTGATCTTGGGTTTGATATATTTATACACTTTTCACTTGTGTTAATGACATGTTAATGACTTCCTACACCACTGAAAGGGAAGGAACATCATGCTTAGTGGAAACTTACAAGCAAGAGAGCTTACAAAGTAGGTTGTATTTATCCTTGTTTATAGATCAGCTGCTTGAGGCTCAGAGGTTAAGTGACTTGTCCAAAAACCCACAGCTACTAAGTAGCAGAGTGAGGCTTCAAACCATGCCTGTCTGGCTTCCGCTACAGTTCTGAAAGGGCTACTCCTCTGAGATTCAGTTTTCAAATACTCTCTCACTTGAAGGAACTTTTAGGAACATCACGTGTGCTTTCCGAACCTCTCGGACAAAAAAAGAGTATCGTTACTGAGTCCAGGAACAACAAATATTGGTCAGGCAGGTTTAAGAGACAAGATCCTGAGAGCCAGAAGTATTACGGGTTGTCATAGTTTGCTGAGGACACTAGCAAGTAAGCTAAGAGAAACAAGCCAAATCTGCAGGCAGTGGCATATAGGACATATTTCTATTTATGTCTATTTCTCTTCCTCCTTATCATTGTTATAATACATTTAGAACATTCATAGACCGAGGGAGTGGGGGAAGACAAGGCTAAGTGAAACCTCAGCTTTCTGATGTTTATTAACAAAGGAGGGTGAG
The DNA here is from genome assembly GCF_037043125.1 of Eumetopias jubatus. NCBI lineage: Eukaryota > Metazoa > Chordata > Mammalia > Carnivora > Otariidae > Eumetopias > Eumetopias jubatus. The sequence continues at coordinate 120,516,606 of NW_028274811.1, forward strand.
GAGTCCGTTTGCAGGCTTGGGGCAAAGAGACGAATAAGGCTCTAGGAAAACCCGGGAGTAGAGATGAAGCCAAGAAGACAAATTATTTTCCCTTTCATCCTCCAGTACGTACATACGTACGTACACACACACACACACACTCCTTGCCCTGCCAGCCATGTCCCCCTTCACTAGAGAAAATAACCAGACCCAGTCACATGACCGAGATTCTTTGCCACTCTATTTCACTGTTTGGAGAAACCCATAATTTCCTTTTCTTTGAGAGTAAACCTGAGAATTCATTATGATTTACAGAGCCCTAGAACACTTGCAAGGAATGTGCACATCATTGTCATACCTGATTCTTGTAAAGGTGGGAGTGTAAATATCAATATTTCCATTTTTAAAAAGAGAGAAAATAGGCTTCAAGACTTTTGTGTGGTAGAGCAGGAACTCCAGGCCAGGTTTTCTGACTATGCTTTTTCTACTTTACTCTTGTTGCTGGAAATCTCTGGTCTTTAAAAACTTAAAGAAAAAATTTTTAATTGAGATACTTTATGTGTAGTGAAAAGCACAAATTTAAGTTTACATTTCAATGACTTGACAAATACACACAGTGTCATCCACACCCCAGTCAAGAGACAGAATGTTGTCTTTTAAAATTTATGGTAGCATAAAATCTTGGACCATGGGTAAGCCTATTAAAGAGGGGGAAAAAGCCATATTCAGGGAAACAAAACTTTAGGCACTTGATATACCTGTGTGAAGTCCTTTTGCCTGGAGGGAAGAGGGGAAAAACCAGCTCGAGTGCTTATTTTTCTAACTGAGCCCCTTGTGATTTTGTTCAGGTTTCCTGCAACTTGGTAAGCTTCTCTGCTCTACTTTACATTTTCACATAAGATCTCCTAGGAACGTGTGAAAATAAAGAGAAGCATCAGATTTCCCCTTCATTTTTACTTAGGGTTTTGATTTTATTTGCAGTATTAATATCACACTGCAAAGCTCTCGTTTGCAGTTGCCTAATTATTCTCATTCATAATGAAAAAAGGACCATAATCCCATCTTAAACTTTGCACAGTGCAGCTCAGGGTTTTCCATTCAGATGGTTCTCAACCGTAATGTTATAATTATACCATTTTCTCAGCAGCATCCCCCACTATAATTACAGTCAAAGCTAAGATGATGTTTATAGTGTACCAAAGAGGATGGAATTGTTTCATTTTAAGTGATTCATTTACCTCCTCTGTTGGTAACAGAAATGTGTGGTAATGGAAGAGTCATGGTCTTAATATACTGCTCTCAACAGCAATTTTGGATGCCAAGAAGCCAAAAAAGAAAATAAAAACCCCAAACCCAGTATGAGAAAGTATGGGAGACATGATTCCCGGTGTGGTTGCCACAATGACTCCTAATTTAAACATCTAGAATGGGTCAGGTAATGGAGACTAGCACTGGTGGTGGCCACTGGGGGGGCCTCCAGGATGTCCCACTTGATTTATCTTGCTGCAAGGCATCCCCAAGCATGCCAAGTCAGTTTGCGGGACCAACACTGTGGCAATATTTTCTATCTAGGCTCCGAGGCTAGATGAAAAGGACCCATCCAAGTACAGACAATTCCTGTCCTGCAGGACCATTCATTCATTCACAGCCACTATGGGCCACTTCTAGGTGCCAAGTACACGGCAAGGAACAAAGCAAAAATCTCTGTTTTCATGGCACTTGACTGTAATGTATTTTAAACCTGTCTTTTGCTTATTTACCTGGGTGAATGAAAAGAAAGCTTTTACTTTTACTATGAGGGATGTAGACTTATCCCTATTAGCTTACATGTCGGAACCTCACCCAGTCAGGTATAGACTGAAAGCCACCATCTTCTTAATATATGGGCATGGAGCCAGTCTGGCCAGGAGAGAAATGGGAAATGAGTGGAACATGCTGGGGTTATGTTTGCTGGGTTCGTTTGTCATCAGCTATGAGACCGCACCTGTCAATTCTGAGACACTGATAGAGACAGAGATAGACACTTCATTCCCAGTTCACCACTCACTTGCTTGTCCAAAGCCTCTGGTTTACAATGTTTCATAAAACCTTGACATTCTTTGCCTTCTCCTGTTCTGTGGAACCTTATACGTGCAGGAGGAACAGAAGATTAACATAGTGGTCAACCATAAAGGATGACTTGGTGAGAAGACATATCTAGGTACATGGTTTGTGGTTATATGTTAGGAATTATTTCTCGAGTGTATGGGGTTTTATTCTTTTTCTTTTTCTTTTTTTTTTTTAAGATTTTAGTTATTTATTCATGAGAGACAGAGGAGCAGAGAGAGAGAGAAGCAGGCTCCCAAGGAGCAGGGAGCCCGATGCGGGACTCGATCCCAGGACCCTGGGATCATGACCTGAGCCGAAGGCAGACGCTTAACCATCTGAGCCACCCAGGCGCCCTATTCTTTTTCTTTTTAGAAGAGGCCAAGTAGGGAACACATTTTGATAGCTTTTAGGCCAACAAGCAGATGCATACGGTACAAGTGATCCTCTGTTTGGTTCTGAGACATCCAAGAGCCGAGCCTAGGGCTCCTAGAGATCAGTCAGCAACACTAAGGGAACTGAAGAGTCTTGAAGATGAAATTCTGTCATTTTTGGTTATCACCTGGATTCCCTCTAGTTTATATGAACTTGAATGAATGTGCACTGCTCTCAGCCTCTGGGCTCCTGACTTGGGATGTTGGGGCAGAGGTGAGTGGAGAGAAAGCAGGCCATGTGGCACAGACAAGGGCAGGGGTGGCCATATTCCAAATGTTCTCTGTAGGCTTGTAAACGGCCAGGCTTCAAGCTGTAGCTTCAAGAGCAAATAGCTAGAAAGTAGAAATGAGAAAAATACTCCATTTTGAAAACTGCAACTAATTGGTTCTTTCTTCTCTTCTCTGTCTTTGGTTTGTGACTTAATCAAAAGCCTATTGGTTATCTTTCTGATTTCTTGTTTTATGAGAGGTGAGAGGCTAAAGCGTGGGGGCAGAATGTAAATGGTCCGCAGCCATATCATCCTGGAGGCTCTACTGGGACACAGCAGTGTTCACTACAACGTGACTTCAGTCCTAGGAAAATGTTGGCACCAATGTGAGACCTAGAGCAGAGCTCATGTGCAAGCAAATATCATCATGTTAGATCACAGCAGCAATGGAATCTCTTGAAATTGAGATCAAATAGGACTTAGAACCATAGGCTTAAATTTCTAGCCAAGCCACTGATTTTTCTTTGCCAAATGAAACCAAGGATGCCTTTCAACATCAACCCTCAGGATCACACCCTGCAGCATAATACATTAATGTCTAGTTAGCCAGAATGCAAACATTCTCTGGTTGTCCTACAGCAATTCTCTAAACTGATGTGTTCATGTAAGGGTCTTTCCCACTTTTCAGAGATAGCACTCTGGTTCACTAGAGTTCACTAATCCTCACTAGTAAGGCTAATTTCATGGGTTTCACTGGGAATGTGAATTGTCTTTACTAGAGGATGGGGACTGCGACTGTTCATGAGGGATTACTCTACTTTTAATATGGAATTTGCAAATACACACAAAAATGGAGAGCAAGAGGGGCGCCTGGGTGGCTCAGTCAGTTAAGCGTCTGCCTTTGGCTCAGGTCATGATCTCAGGGTCCTGGGATCCAGCCCCAGATTGGGCTCCCTGCTCAGTGGGGAGCCTGCTTCTCCCTCTCCCTCTCCCTCTGTGCTCTCTCTCTCTTTCAAATAAATAAATAAAATCTTTAAAAAAATTCATTATAGAAAAAAATAGAGAGCATGGCTTAAGGAACCATGTAAAATAATATTAATAGTAAAACCATATGTTTATTATTAGTAATAATAATAAACCATACTTTACTTATCTACTTATCTGTTGTTCTTTTTAGCCATCTGCTTTCACCCATAACTACCTACATGTTTATTTCTAAAAGGACTCTCTCATTAAAAAAAAGTATTATTATACCTAACAAATTAATAATGATCCCTCAATGTCATTAAATACCCAGTCTGTGCTCAAATTTCTAAAAATATCTTAAAAATTGTCTTTTGACAATTTATTTGTTTGCATTAGAATGTAAACTAGGCCCACACTATGTCTCTTAAATTGTTCAAATCCATGACATTTCCTCTCTCTTCTTTTTATTATGTGATTTTTTTTGAAGATAATTTCCTTTAGCTTATTGCATTCTTAGAGTCATTTAAAATGTTCCTCTATCCCTCTTATTTTCCATAAATAGGCAGTAAGACCTAGAGACTTAATTTGATTCAGTTCAACCCTCACAGAAAGAATCCATCATGGGTGGTGCTGCAAACTCCTGTATCAGGGACATATAATATCAGATGATGGTAAGATTGATCTGGGTTCAAAGTGTTGTCAGCCTGACTCATGAAGAATAGAGTTCACCTAAATATTTTATCATTCACTGGTGACCTTGCCTAAATACACTATGTCATTAGGGGTTCTAAACTGATTTTTCTAATCCTACCATTTCATCTGGATTTATTAGCTAGAATGTGTGTGTGTGTGTGTGTGTGTGTGTAGTCTATACATATATATAGGCTTCTTTATTGTAGAATTATATATATATATATGACATTCTATATATATATATAGGCAGAATTATATATATATATTTATTAGCTAGAATGTCTCTATATATAGGCTTTTTATATAATTGTTGTCTATTATATATATATATATATAGACAACAAGAAATCATCTTTTCTTCACCAACTATTCAGTTACCCTGAAATGCAATTCATACAAAAATTCAAGGTAATTGCTTATTTCCCTTGATGTATCAATTTTTAGAATGAGTACATACCCTAGTAAGCTCTAAAGGTGAGCATTTAAAAATAATATCACTATAAACTTACTGAAGAATCATATTTTGATGCTATTGTTGAGAGACTGGAATTATAGGAATAAAAATGATGAAGTCATTTCTCCTTTTTCAGGTGTTCTGGGCTGTTTTCAGGGAAAAAAAAGCACATTGTGTAATCTTGGCCACCTTGCCCTTTCCACTCCCCCTTTCTCCACTCTATCACCCTAATATTTTAGCAGGATCCCTCTGAAAATAGTAGAAGGCAAGCTTAGAGACTAGATGACATCTAAAAATCCAAGCACATATACGAACTCTCTAGGGAACCCCCTGTGGATATTCACTGAAGGATGCGCTCATACTCGGAGAGGGATCAGTACACTCTAAATGGGTGCACAAGTGCATAGACTCATGGGCTAGTGCCGTAGCGTGCCCAAATCACTGAGCATTGTTGCAGAAGTGCCACAAGCACTTCCGCTTGTGCTCCTTTGAACACCAGTGGCCACTGAAGCTATAATAGATAATCCCTTGAAAAGAAGGCCCCTGGTCAACTATTTTCAGGAAGTGCTATGGGTTTTTTTTGTTTTGTTTTGTTTTGTTTCTTCCTTTCTCTGGGACAATCAGAATGCACCCAAGCAGTGTAGAGAATCTGAGTAATTCTGCAATAAAGAAGCCTGTTTAACTTTGCATGTCCTAGCATTTCCTAAGCACTGGAGAAATGGTGGGCTCAAACATTAAGGGCAGAGTTCTTTGCAGAGTGTGCAAAGAATCATTTTTGGGAGCGATTTTATTATGTATGTGTAGTGGGTTAAATTTTATCCCCCAAAGATATGCCCAGATCCTAATCCTTAGTACCTATGAATGTGATCTTTGTTGGGAAAAAGGGTCTTTGTAGGTGTAATAAAGGTAAGGATCTCAGAATGAGATTATCTTAGGTTGGGGCCCCAAATTCAATGATGGGTGTCCTTATAAGTGATAGGAAAGGAGAACAGACACAGAGACATAGGGAGGCCTTGTGAAGTTGGAGGCGGAGAATGGAGCGATATATCTACAAACTAAGGACCATCAAGGATTGTCAGCAGTTTCTAGAACCTAGGAGACAGGCATGGAACAGATTCTTCCTCAGAGCCTCCAGAAGGAACAAATGCTGATGACACCTTGATTTTGGACTTCTGGCCTCCACAACTGTGAGAGAAGAAGTTTCTGTTATTATAAGCCACCAGGGTTATGGTAATTTGTTCCATCAGTCTTAGGACTGAGCTCCATCAATGCAGGTCTGAGGTAGAACTCTGGCATTCATATTTATTGAAAGTGTCCACAGATGAGTCTGATGGACACATGCATCAAGAACCACCACTTCAGGATCTTAGGGGCTGCTTATATTGACATCCTATTGGGATTTTAGGCTTTGGCTGTGGCTCTGGATGCACCAACGAAGCCTCCAGCCCTTTATCTCCAGGTCTCTCTCTATTTCAAGAAAGTCACGCCGAGGAAAATATTGGGCCGTCCTTTAAGAGGTACAATGGAACTATCACAGGTGGTGATGTTGGTCAAGGCTGGGCAAGCAGAAGGAGGGAATTCTGGGCTCAAAGAGGAGAGGGAAACAGCTTTTGTCAAATGAGTCCTACAGATCTCACTTGAAGGGCATTCTCATTTTGCAGCCCAAACAAGGCCAAGCTTCCCTCCTTCTGGTAACTGAGAAATCTTGGTCTCCTAAGACTTCTGATCGTTGGCTTCAGTTTCCTTCTTTCCCTCCGCTGCCTGAGAAGGCTGCTTCTTTCATTCCAGATTCTGTCCATCTGGAAATATTTTCTTTCTTTTCCTAGTTGTTCTCTTTTCAGCAGCCTCGCTGCCCCAGCGAACTTTTTGATCGACTTCTCTCTCAGGCTTTTGGTCTCTCCAAAAGGAGCTGGAGAGGTCTCTCTAGTCCTGTCAGTCACCGATGACTAACAACAAGGTATCCGCTCTTATAAATACCTCAGCAAGGAGAGGTCTACGAGGCACGAAGACATCTGGTTTTCTGGTTTCACAGCTTCTCATACTGAGGCTGACTATCCCCTGGGAGATTATTTCGTCATGATCTAACCAAGATTATTCAGTCAAAAACTAAATTTGGGGGGAGGTACCAAAGCAAAATGTCATCTAGTTCAAAATGTTTGCCTTCCTTCAAGAAAGGCAGAGTCTTTAGAGTGGGGTGTAGGGAGAGACGGAGGTAGAGATAGTGAGGTGGCACTAAGGAGGGTGCGAAACCCTCCTCCTCTTTCTGTCCCATAGAGCTGTAGCTCCAGAGCTCAGAGCCAGCCACAGGCCAGCTGTAGCACGAGTCAACGGGGCTGTCATAGGCCAGCCTGAGGACCTCACCACTAATCAACGTATTATTTGTTGCTGCTGTTAAACTTGATCCAGGAAGCCTCCTTAGAGCTGAACTTCTCAAGCAAAAACCAATTTTAAGTTAGTGACTCCATATAAGAGAATCCTACCGATAAAACAGTACATGATTAGTGTCAAATGACTCATCCAGACAGTAAATGTTCCTTGGGACCGAGTTTAGTCGAGGAGGGGGTAAAGATGCTCTTAGGAAAAGTAGAAAAAAATGTGCTTTGATGGCACCCATTTTAGTGATCTGTACAGTCTCCTTTCTTCTAGGAGGACTGAGGACAGTCTTAGGGAAAAGAGGAAGGAAAGGGAATAATATTCTACCAGGTGCCAAACATTTCACCCAGTCTTGCCTGTGAAGCCAGTAGGCCAGGCTCCAGGCTGCCCTTTTGGTCTCCTCCCCGGCACCTCTCCATTTGGGTGTCTGTCTTTCTTGCCTGGAGCCCATGTCTTGTCCTCTGGCATCTGGAGTTTGGCAAGCCTCTCAGGCCTTCCCTTCAAGGCTCCCTGCTTCCCTGCCTCTGAAGGGCAATGAAAAGACAAATCCCAAACATTAAAATTTGTTAAATCAAGTTTTCTCAAACAGGGCTGTACAAACATTCTCTGGAGTCTGTGAGACTTTTAGTTCTTAAAATATATACTACTCCGATGTGAGATATACTATACTAGATAGCCTCCTTCCTGTCCCCCCCGAAAGTACAGATGGAGTTAAACTGGAGATACGCTTTGGTGAGGGGGTGAGGAGGTAGGTAGGGTACTTCCAGGGACCCAGGCTGCTACTACTCTTTTAGGAGCAGTAATACAAGTAGTAACCATAGCAGCAGCAGTAGTAAAAATAATCAAATAGCTAACATTTATTCCGTACCTACGTTGTGCCAGGAATTCTTCTATGTACCCATCTGCTCCTCACAATGACCCTCCGAGATAGGGGTTGACCTCTCCATTTATAGATGGGTAAGTTGGAGCTTGTGGCCTATTGGCAGGATGCTGGATGCATCCACGTAAGACAGCTCATGGTCTCCAGCTCCCCAAACCCCAAAGTACTCATCACACAGCTTGTGACACCAACTGAAACCAATAAGAGTTTGTAAGACTGTCTGATAAGAACAAACACCTCCAAAACTTTTGTTGGACCTTCTTTTTTAATTTTTAATTTTTTTATTTTATTATGTTACGTTAATCACCATACGTGACATCATTAGTTTTTGATGTAGTGTCCCATGATTCATTGTTTGCACATAACACCCAGTGCTCCATGCAGTACGTGCCCTCCTTAATACCCGTCACCAGGCTAACCCATCCCCCCACCCCCCTCCCCTCTAGAACCCTGTTTGTTTCTCGGAGTCCATAGTCTCTCATGGTTCATCTCTCCCTCCGATTCCCTCCCCCTTCATTTTTCCCTTCCTTCTCCTAATGTCCTCCATGCTGTTCCTCATGTTCCACAGATAAGTGAAACCGTACGATAATTGACTTTCTCTGCTTGACTTATTTCACTTAGCATAATCTTTTTGTAGGACCTTCTTGTCTGCTTTTCCCCATGAGAAAGAAAAGTGGCAGAGGAGGAAGATGCATCTACTGCTCTCAGGTTTGAGGAAACAATTATGTTACTCCTCTGTGTTAGTGTGTGTGTGTGTGTGTGTGTGTGTGTGTGTGTGTGTGTGTTGGGCGGGACTGGGGTGGTGGTAAGCCAAACTCAAGTATCATGAAATCTATGCTAACATCTCTCCCCGTGCTTCCCTTCTGCATTTGCTCTTAAGTAATTCCTGGGACGCCATATGATAAGCATTTAACAAATATTAAGCTCCCATTTTGTGCAAAGCCCTGTTTAAATTGTGAAGAAAGGGGCGGAGTATATAAAGACGAGGAAGACTATCTTCTTGCCCTCAAAAAGCTTACAATCTAGAAGGGAAGACACCAGGTGTACACAAGCCATTTGAGTTTAATGCAAAAGATGCACAACTTCAAAAGCTTTTAGAATTCAGGAAAAGAAAAGCTTCAGTCACAGAAAGGATGTTATCCAGGTGTTTCTCCATTGCTTTGGGGTGTGTCTTGCGAGAGCTTCGTGGTGACAGGTGCACAAAGCCATACGTGCTGACAACAGAGAGCACAGATGGGCTCTCCTGCAAATATTTGCTTTCACATTAATCCAAATTTGGAGTTTAAAAATTCTATTTATTAAGGAATGGTAAGAGAGAATAAAGAAGCATTCAAGGCTGCTTTTCCATAACACACGGGAAACCAGAACCTGCAGCAGTAAACACACAGACACCACTTGAGAACATCTCGAGGCCTCATGAAGGCTGTGCATCTGAATCATAACATCTGTGGTGATGTGGTGAGGTTTCAGGTTTATGAGTCTCTTAGGTTACACCGTCACCTAACAGGAGAGCCTTCTGTCTTTATTCTTCAGCACGAATTCAGTGGCAGCAGTTCATAACAGACTTACAGACCTGCAAAGTCAAGTTTGTCCTCACACTAGAACCATGTGATCTACTGGCTGTAACTCCTCCTAAGATAAATATTATGTGAAAATGATGATGCATGCAGACAGCTGAGCTGCAAATGATTGCCAATTCCATTCATCACTGAGCATTTGCAGATGCTCAGCATTCATTTGATGGTGAACCAATATCAATACTGCCACCACCTCCAATCATCATCATCATGATCATAAATGTACAAGTCCATGTTGATTAGCAGATACTATTAATTTTACTTTACAATATAGTGTATTTCAGAACTGACTGTGAAGTAAATTTGTAAAGTGAATCCTGCATTCCCATTAGTGTCAGTTACTGAATAGGAAATAATTTTTTATGGGAGATTAAAAGATAAGAAGCAATACAAACATGATGACCAGTTGATCCCCAGAGCAGCCTAGACAATCTGAAACAAATAGGCACGTTTACTGACAAAAACAAGCATCTAGTCTGAGGATCATAGTTTGCCAACCCCTAGTTTAAATACCTGTTGATCTCAAAAGAAAACAGCTTATTTCGAGTCACAGATTGCAAATGACATACAAATCAGTTTCTTATAAATCATGCATTTTAAAAAGCCCTTTGAAAGTTGTATAACTTCTTTTCTAAGTGATAAGTTTTTAATTTAGTAATTATTCACCTCTTGAGTTACTTTTGGTTTCAATATATATTATTTCATATTGCATATATTTGCTACGAAGCATGCTCTTACCTGAACTACTATTTAATGGCACCTATGTTTGAATTCCATAAATCTTTATAAACGTGTATTGACTGCTTTCACTGTGTATAGATTAATTTGTATATTTTAAAATCAGTGCACCCTTACATAATGAATTCAAGTTTTTTTTCAGTGCACACGTGCACATTATCTGAAAAAACCGTTCACCACAAGTAGAAGCTGGTGTGGGCCTAGTTCAGGGGTTCTTTCCCTAGACTCCTGTGTGCAGAAACCAGAGCTCCCTTGGGATCAGTGGTTACAGGGCTGGTTTTGAAAAATCTAGCAGTGAATCAGAAGGCTGCAGGCTAGGAGGACTCAAAGGTCACAACCAACTTTGTTGGGACGCTTTAACTTTTTAGAGTCTACAAAGCGGTCCCCACCCACGGAGGTCACCGAGGGTGAAAGAACGTTTATCTTGGATTTCATCCTTGAAAAATGTGTGTTATGCTTTGGAAGAGAAATAAAACTAGGAACTGGGTATATGGAGCACAAAAAGGCCCACGGGAACTTTTAGGGAGATGCTTAATCATCCTTCTAAGACTTAAAAAAAAATTACTCACTTCTAAGATCAAGGCTTTTAGAGGCCTGTGCCCACAGATTTCTAAATATTTTCTTATTGTTTGGACTCCAAAAGAAATAAAAGACCTTGACATATGTCTACAACCAACAAGGAAATGCAGGTACTTGAGGAGGCTGGTCTTGAGCTGGGCTTATTTCCCACCCCAGAGGTTTCACTACCACTGGCTTAAGCATATGCACAGCGAATACTTCTCTTGTAAATTAAGTGGTAAATATATACTTACCACTGACACTGATTAGGGCTTAGCAAATTGCTGGGAGTTGAAGGAGGATAAAAAGTTAAGGCCTAATATTTATCTTACAAAGAATCCTCATCTCCCAACAATTACATGTGAAAACAGGACCATGTATGATAATCACAACAGGACACTCAGACCTGAAAACTAATGGCAGGCATTATCTGGGTATTTCAGGCTGGAAAAAAGTCACTGCCGGGGCCATATTTTGTGGTAATTGAACACTGTTATTTGAATTTTCACTAATATGCATTATCTATGCTTTATTTTGCTTCTCTAGGGACAGGTACAAAGCACTGTGCTGACAGTTTCTTCTTTACTCTCATGTTGGTTAGTTAAGATGCTTACGAAAGCTGTTTTCCCGGTACCTCCACTTCTTGTGTAAAGTGCATAATTCTACCTGTCTTCCTCCTACTTCAGAGAGGCTAGGAAGCGGGGAGATAGTATCTGTATGATGCTTAGCAGTATCTGGAGATCCGTGCGGTGCGTCCGGAAGGGTTACCACTAGTCTGGTGCAAGAGAGAGCCAACATAAACACTGTTTCCTTAAAAGGGATCATAATAATCTGTGTTTACTTACTGAATCATTTACTGAATTATTTATAAACAGTAGCCTGTCAAAAATTCACCATCAGCTTCCATGTCTGAACTGCTCTCTACAGCATGTCCAAAGCTCAAATTCTTTGTTACAAAGAAGCGCTGCACCGTCTAAGATATGCATCCGCACAGCACAGACACACTCCCCTGGTGGTGTGTTTATTTTAGCTGTATTGTCAGCTAATGAGCCCTTAAGGCTGAGAAGATCTGATGAAGACAGATCCTCGGGGCCCCTGGGTGGCTCAGTCGGTTAAGCGTCTGCCTTTGGCTCAGGTCATGATCCCGGGGTCCTGGGATCGAGCCCCGCGTTGGGCTCCCTGCTCGGTGGGAAGCCTGCTTCTCCCTCTCCCACTCCCCCTGCTTGTGCGCTCTTTCTCTCTCTCTCACTGTCAAATAAAAAATTAAATCTTAAAAAAAAAAAAGATGGATCCTCAAAGCTGAGGAGGTCACTTGGCTCAGATGGGGGCAGTGAGGTGTAATAGGGCAGGAGTGGGGCCACTATTCCCTCAGCAGCTGACGTGCCAAGAGGATACACAGTGATGGTACAGAGATGTCCTGTGACAGATCCCAAGGCTAGACCATGACCCGAGGCTCCATGACCTGAAGTCAAGGTTTTCTGGGAAAGACGGTATGTGTTTATAGTAACAGAGAAGAGAAATATCTCTTCCTGTATACCTTTATCCCTCTCCCTTCATAAATGCCTGCTAAGGGGCACGGAGGTGCTCTGTGCTGGCCAAAGAGTAATTAAGATACTGGGGGAAACCTGGCTTTTTTATTATTTTTTTACTTTTGTGTGTGTGTATAAAACCCAACAACTATTCATTAAGCACTTGGCATGTGCCAGGTACATCCCAGGTATTGTAGGATACAAGGATGTATAAGATAAAGCCCCTCCCCCTGATGACAGTACAGTCTATTCCAAGGGAATAGAAAGCAGACCAAAGAACCCATAAGGTTGAAACAAATGACATGGTGTTAAGGTCCAACATACAGTTGAGTACAGGACATTTCACCCAGTTCAATCCTAATACTTGTTGGAATAAACTAAGAGCCATGAGAGAATACAAAAAACATCACAGGCCAGGTATATTCTAACTCTTTTAAATATATCAACATTTTTAATTCTCACAACAACTATGAGGTAGGTACTATTTGCATCCCTATTTTATTTAAAAATTTTTTTTATTTTACAAAGATTTTATTTGACAGAGAGAGAGACAGCATGAGCACAAGCCGGGGGAGTGGAAAGCAGAGGGAGAAGCAGCCTTCCCGCTGAGCACCCAGTGTGGGACTTGCGTGACCTGAGCCAGAGGCAGACGCTTCACCAACGGAGCCACCCAGGCACCCAGCATCTCTATTTTAGAGATAAACACACGAAACAAAACAGAACCAAGGTACAGATAGCTTATACAATTCAGGAAAGTTCCTTTAGGAAGTATGTGGTAGATCTGGGACTACAACAGTCTGTCTTGCTATCAGAGTGAGTTCTTTCAAGTACTGTGTTATATACTATCTCTCCTTAAGAGAAAGCAAGAAAGGCCTATAGAGATTCCAAAATGAAAGTACTCATCCTCTGATGGGATAAAGTGACATTTGAAATATGCCTTAAAGACAAAATCCATGGAGAATGTTCCTGATTCAGAGGAAAGAAGAGGGAATTTCTGGCGAAGGGGTCCGTGGGAAAGGACATGATGAAGCAGGAAACGCAGGGACATAGACATGGGTGTCCACAGTATACAAGGGAGATAAGGCTAGAAAAGCATGGAGGATCCACGTCATGGACCTTCTTGAATGCCATGGAGAGGAGTTTATTCATATCACAGAAAACTGGGGGTGCTCCTGAAGGCGACGGGGCAGAAGAGCCACTGCATCAGACGTAGGCGGGAAGAATGCACATGGGAGCAGAGAGCAGGACAGCTTGGAACAGGGAAAAACAGGAGGTAAGAAAGAGAAATGAGCAGGTGAAGACAGGAGTCCAGCTAAGAACAGAAGATACGGGTCTGCGAAGGTGACGACTACTGTATCAAATTTCTGTCTCATAATCATGTTTTTATTGAAAAGGAACTCATGATTGTGAAGGAAGTTGTTCGTGAACTTATCAGGCTTTAAGCAATTCATCTGTTGTGCCCATCTAAGAGGATAAGCTTTTGGAATCCTTTCAAAACGTAACTCTGATCTCAGTCATTGACGTTGATGTTCACAATGCCTGTTTTCAGAAAACCTTGGACTAACTTACGCTCCAAATGCCAGTCAGTGAGACTTCCATATTTTTTCCTTATTTTAACTTGAAGTGGAAATGTCACTGATCACAAAATTTACACTTTCATAGTAAGATGTAGTAAATTCAGTGAAAAGGAATGACTTAAAAATGAGAGGGAAAAAACGTCTTCAGAAAGACGTGCAAGACGTATGTCTGTCAGTGCTGCTCAGCGATAGGATTAGGTTTATGATTTGCACCTAAAGTCATCGGAACCTGGCGGCGGATGGTTATGGTTGTCCACACAGCCAGAACGTGCTTACATCACCAGCTTACTATAGGAAACCCATTGGGAAGAGACTTTGGGCTTCTCGATACAGAGGTGTTTGGCAGGCACATGGGTAGTGGTTCCAAATCTGGAGACAAAGTGCATCCTGTGTGACTGAGCGGTGAGGGAACAAAGAGGCACACACCTGGGTCAGACTCTGGTCAGTGCGTACCCTTTGTCTACTGTTGCTATACTGTGGCCCTTGCCTGGAAGGAAGCTGTCCTCAGAGTATAAACCACTTGACTCCCATGAGTCCTTTCCTCGCTGGAACACTTAGGATGATGAATGTGTGATTAACACAGGTGGGGGGATCTGATGCTCTCTGCCGGCTCCAGCCAGGCAAGAGCCTCCATAACAAGGGGTGTTTGTGGGACTTGCTAAGTAAGTGTGGGGAAGGACGGTAACCAGGGAGCTATTAAGGCTGCTTCCATTTAATTAATTTATTGGCAATATCATTTATTCCTTACAGCATCCAAGGTACTACTTTAGGTCCTGTGAGTTATACAACTCTGAATAAGATACAGCTGTTCACAATCCAGATGGGGAGATAAGAGAAAAATGCAAATAACTCTACTGCAAACAGCACCTGATATATTCCTTAAAAGTGGTATAAAATTACATGATCTCTCTCAATGTCAAGCCTGGAGAAAGGAAGCACTGTCTCAGGCCAAGGGTCAAAGGGTCCTGGATGAGCTTTAAAGTATGGGCAGGATTTATAGTCACAGAATGTGGTGTGAGGTGGAAGAAGGATTGTTCTGGAAGATGGGATGACATGAGAGGGGGGTACTAAGTAGTGTAGACTTATAAGCTGGGGTGAAGGATGCTGGATTTCAGCGTCTTGGGACAGGTTTGCAGTTTGAAATCTGGGTTGTTTAGAGCAGAGTGATATGCTGGGTCCTTAAAACTGTCACTGGCATATAAGAAAGGAGAGATGAGTAGGGGGAGGAGAGGGGAGGGAGACAGTGACGAAAGGGGTTACAGCAATAGCCCAAGAATAAAGTCAAGGGGGCTGCAGAGGTGGGGTGGCATTTATCTGCGTTAGGTCAGTTCTGTCTAGAATTTTTTGAGAGGGTTGTAATATTTTTTCCTTCATGGGCGTTTTGCTTTGAATCTGAGAATTTAGAAAAGTGCACATAGGAAATGTCTGACTTATAACTGTGTAATGACAGGACGTTTCATGTTGAACACTAGCTGTTTGTGTAAAATTATCTCCTGAGTGAGAACAGGAGCTCCCTCATGTTAGGACAATATCTTCCTCATTCCCTTCTTCCCCAGAGTGCAGAGCCTGTGCTGGGTGCACAGCAGAGAGTTAAATGCTTGTGAAACAGTGACAGTGTACAAGGTGCGGTGATGTGAGCACCAGGGTCTGTCGCATCTCAATGAGATGCTCAGATCACAAAGGTGGCCGTGTGTCCAAGCCTGCGCTCTGTGGAAAGTGAGCGCTGATAGACACAACCACCGACAGGGGTAACTTTATCCAATCAGTCTTGGGATAGAGGGGAGCTAACTTTTGATCAGGGGAAGCTGGAGGGACAGTATTCTTTTTTGTGTGGGCAGGTCAATATCTATGTGCTGTATCACAGATAAGGGATAACAAGGATTCTTGTCCATCACAAGACAGAAAATCAACATATGCCAAAGGACTTAGCGTTAATTTCTTCAGCAGACCTGCCATACCCAGAGGTTGTATTACAACAAGTCCAATGCTTAGGTTCCTCTCCCCGTGACTTCACAAAGAAGACGGGAAGAACTGTACTCCCCTTCGGGGGAAAGTGAAGGGCAGCGTACTATGTTTGTGTGCGGAGGAGGGACCAATGTGGGATGCAACATGCACCATTAGTAGAACATTCTTCTTTTGTAAGTTTTTAATTTTAATTCCAGTATAGTTAGCACACAGTGTTATATTAGTTTCAGGCGTACAATATACTGATTCAACAATTCTATACACAGTAAAACATTTTTAACTGATTCCTCTTCATTTCCTTGCAGAAAGTAGCAATAAATCACGCCATCTGCTGTGTGAAGGCTTTGAAATATACTGGCTGGGATAACCCAAACATGACTAAAAAGCCACCCTTTTTATAACCTCTCATCTTAATTAGGGAGCAGATGAACATGTCAGAGGCTTCTAAAACAGGAGGAGGGTTGTAAAGAGTTTGTGGCCTGGCACAACGGGCAAGTGGATGCCACTTGCAAAAAACAGCACTAACCTTCTCTTTGAGTCACCTCCAAGGATTTATATCTCATTTAGAAATCTACTCTGTAATTATGTCATAAAATCCAAATTATGGTTTCAAGACACCGGAATTGCCAATGAAACAGCAATGGCGTAAGCTCAGTTAGGTGCACGGTCTTCCCTTCCTCTATTGTGTCATGTGGACTCCAGCATATACTTCAAATGATGAGAAAATCCTTCCCTGGAATTTAATTAAAGGCACCTATGACTGATGAGGATTTGTTTTAGGTCATGTGAGGAATTTAGAAGAAGCATAAAAAGTGGGCCTTGTCTTAAAGCTAAACATAATTACTTAATTCATGCAGCCCACACAGCTCATTGAGTTCTGCACATGGTACTAATATATACACTCAAATCCCGTGAAGTACATCTATCATGGAGCAAGGGACACAGTTCTATGGGAGCACAGAGGCAGAACAAGTCTTTGGTCATAGACGATTTAGAGAAGCTTCCCCAACAGAGCTAATGCCTGAGTTTAGTCTTGGGGATGAGGAGGAGATTGTCAGAAGACAAGAGGGCGATGTGCAAAGGCATTTCAAGGAGAAGAGATAGTTCGCATGAAGGCAGAGTTTTGGAGCATAAGATGATATGGTTGAAGGGACAAGTTTAACTGGCAATGCGATCACTAGATATAGAAATAGCTCAAAGCAATAATGACAATATAATACCCAATTTGTAAAAGGAGGCAGGTTCCTAAAGTCAAAAAACTAATTGTTGGTCCACATGTTATTTAATCTTTTTTTTTTTCCTTCTCGTTAATTTGGCTTTACTTAACCTCTAAGGATAAGCAAATGAGAGAAATAAAGAAGCAGCCTTGCAGTGAAGCTGAAAAAGACATCCTTTAAAAATATATATTTTTTGCTTATTTGTGCAATTTCCATCGGTCATTCATCCGGGTACCAAATCTCAAATACAGCAAAGAAAGGACGGTAACTTGAATTACAGTAAAGCACGGACAAGATCACTGATGACAGAAAAAGAACTGAAATTCTTACTTGTCCCTGGGCCTGGATTAACTCTTTGCAGACTCTGGGATGGTCTGCCAAGGGTAGCTGGTGTGGCTGGAACAGAGCGAGAAGAAAACCATTAGTCATCCCTGTAAAAATGGTCTGATGTGACCCCGTTACAATTTCATTCATTTCACTTTCAAGTGACAAAATGTGACCTGGCCCAACCTCACAATAATTCTCTCCCTTGTTTTCCTTCTTTCTTTTTAAAATTAAAATCACACCTACCCTCTAAAAAGAACTCATAAATATCAGAGCACACGGAAACCCAGTGTTAGTCACCTCTGGTCTCATGGCTAGACATGATCAGGAACAATGGAAAAATGCCTTCCTAGAACATTCAAGTCCAAGCTTGAGTCTTGCTTGCGAAAATGGAGAGGAACATAAATTCTTTTTTTTCAAAACCGTATTAAAAACAGTTTGGTTAAACAAGTTCATTCTTGGAAACAAACATGTGAGCAATCCCGGGAATGGGGAAGGGATAAGGGGAACTGAAAAGTTAGATAGGACGGACACAGAACTTTGTGACGTGAGATGGGCAATGAGTCATCGATTCTAAAAGTGGTTAGAATTCTATGGATACTACTATTATGTTGTATTGAAGACAGGAAGAATGGAAAAGGATCAGTGTAGTTGTCATTGAACTGTTGAACTGGGTTGTTTTGCTACAAGAGTATGTAATTGTTATCTGCGCTTGGTGGAGAGGGGGTTTTTCCAGGATTCTACACCTCCTTAGAGGGGTGAAGTGGTCCAGGCTCACAACGAACTTTGAGCACCACCTGAAAGTGGGGAAACTGCTGATGCTCTTGGTCCTCAGTAGAAACCCACAGAAAAAATGCTAAGACATCTTTCTCCGATTATGAAAAAAGGGCGAGGAACAAAATAAAGATGCACTGGGCAGGAAGCTGATCCATTCCTGTCCCCCTGAATTTCAGAGGCAGGTGGGTCCTGCCCGCCCCCCCGCCCCCGCCCAAGATCCGCTTGGATCAGAAACGTCTGATAGCTCAAAGGAAGAGTAAAATTAAGTCAATCATGGGATGCCATACGATCATACGTGTTATTTTGGTCAAAATTACTGGCAAGTGTGTCTCAATTTTCAGCTTAAAACTGGGAACACTTAATGGACACCATTTTCCAGGCACAGATCAGCAGCAAAGCTGACAAATCTCTCCAGAATGATGACTGAGATGGAATGTGGGGGTCAATTATGAGGCTCCAAGGGAGCAGGCAGAGCCAAACCTCAGGCCCGGAAATGCCTGGGGAGCCCTCACCACCCCTGACAAACCAGGATTTTGCTTTCCTTGCAGACAGACATCTGGTGCTTTCCTCTTTATGGTATCAGCATTTGGTTAACATTTTCATAAAGCAAAAAGTCGTCCTCAGCTAACACTCTCCACAATATGTGATGAGTCAAGACATAAAAGGAACAAATGGCGTCCTCAAGGAAACACCACAGATTTGCGCTAGTCCCATAAGGGTGCTGTTTACAAAAGCAAAACACAATAAATAAAAGTGCCTTCATAGCAAACAGAGGTGTCATGCTAAGTTGCCAATTTTAATTCGCAGCAAAGCTGTCCTTAATGTCTGTAAGTGCAGAGCAGTGAGGGAAAAACAAACACAGGGTGACAATAAGTAGTTAATGAAAACTCCGATATATTTATTATAGGAGCTTTTAAGCACCGGTACCACAAAACGGATTGGCTGGAGCCCCTGGCCCCAGTGAGCTCACAGTCTCCTGGGCAGAAATCCATATAGGAAGGAGCAGCTGTGCGATGGGGGGGGGGCCCTTAACAAGTCTGGACAAGCTGCCTGGGGAAGGGGACTCCTTGAGACAGGTGCTGAACTTGGGATGAACAGGCAAGGGAGAGAAAGGGAAAGGCAGTTGGGGCCAAGGGAACTGCTGCACAAAGGCCAAGGTGAGACACAGCCTGGGCAGGTTAAGAGCTCTGATCTGTCTGTGGAGAGTGGGTAGAGCCCAGCTGAGCTGGGGTGTGTTGAGTTGGGGGAGAAGTCAGGGGCACCTTGGGGATGGTCCTTCCAAAGAACTTCATTTTGAACCTGCAAACACTGGAGAACTCCAGCTCTCCAGTGCCCTGAGGTAGAGCTCCTCACGGTCGACCTGCCCACGAACAGGACCCCGAGACTAGAACTGACTACAGTCTAATCTTTCTTATTTTATTCCAACCTGGTACTCAATTTCCCAACTATGGCGGGTAACTGAACCTGTTTCTCCATCTATAAAGTGGGGACAGTGACAGTATCTATATATGCAACATTTAAATCAGTTAGTACACACAATATACCAAATATGTAAGTGCTTAGTAAATGTTATTCTGTTTTTTTGGAGGAAGGAGGGAGGGGGATCGGGAGAGGGAGGATCTTATGCAGGCTCTACACCGAGTGCAGAGCCCGACATGAGGCTCAATCTCACTACCCTGAGATCATGACCTGAGCTGAAATCAAGAGTTGGATGCTTAACCGACTGAGCCACCCAGTGCCCCAATGTTAAATATTCTTATCATAGTTGTTATTATTACTGTCAGTTATTGCTAGCCACTACCCTGAAAGCAAGGGCACATCTTTTCCCATGGAGACCTTGACAGTGTTTTTACACTAGACTGTGCGAGGCTAGGGCTTTGTACCTATGAGGAGAGGATGCTGCCCTAAGCCCAGTGAGACCCCCCCCCCCCACTATTTACATGTACTGTGCAGGCTGTATGTAGGCAGTGGGACTCTGGGGAAGTGATTTCAGTGGCGTAGGGGATGCAAATCGACTTGTGTCAAAGATTCAGCCTGGGACTAAATGCAGTCAATTCCAGTTCTTGTAAATTAGTGAATACTCCATCAGGAAGGGAACTAGAGTGAGAGGATCAATGTTCTGGGGAGTATTGTAATTTACTAGTTGTGCAGCAATGGCATTTAGAACCAGCCCCAAACAGACCATGCAAACACAAGTAAGTAAACCAGGGTACTGATTACAGCAACCAGTTTACATGTGACGAGACGTAACATAAAGGGCCTCACATGGCGGCTGCCATGTAAGCCTTAGTTAATGTTAGCTATTGTTATCACTACTAGGTTATGATAAGGATAATGATGATGTAAGTGCCATGAAATCTCTATCTCAAGACTTCCTCCGTGATCATCGTTTTGCAATACATACATCTATCAAATCGTTATGTTGTACACCTTAAACTTACACAATGTTTTATGTCAATTTTATCTCAACAGAACTGGAAAAAAGAACTTCTTCTGAGAGCTTTTGCTTTCTCCTTCAGGCAGGTTAGTTGTTCTCCACCCAACAGCCCTGGATATTGCTTTTTTTTTTAAAAAAAGATTTTATTTATTTATTTGACAGAGAGAGACACAGCAAGAGCGGGAACACAAGCAGGGGGAGTGGGAGAGGGAGAAGCAGGCCTCCTGCTGAGCAGAGAGCCCGATGTGGGGCTCGATCCCAGGACCCTGGAATCATGACCTGAGCCGAAGGCAGACACTCAACAACTGAGCCACCCAAGTGCCCTGCTTAATGCTCTTTTATCTTGATATCACATGCTTATCTCTTTAATAAAAGCACTGATGGCCAAGTTAAAAAATGAGAGGTGTTTATAGCTCACGTTTATTGTTGCTTAAAATGCACCAGGCACTATGCTTCTAGACTTTGCCATTTTACCTCCACAACGACCCTCTGAAGTATTATGAGTTACATTTTATGGATGAGGGGTCGGAGGTTCAGACCAACTAACTAACTTGTCCTAGGCTACCCAGCAGTTACATGGTAGAAGCCAAAATTGAACTGGAGCCAGATTCTGACTGCACCCCGACTACTGTTCCCCAAACTTGCCTGACCATCAAGAACCACAGCGGCATTTTGTTAAACATGTGGATTCCAAGGTCCTGTCTCGGATCTGTAGAATCTGAATCTCTAGGGAACTGGTCGATTGGTATATTGGCAAGATCCTGAGAACCTGTATGTTTATCTTGTACGCCCCATTCTCCAGCCAGGTGATGCTTATGACAAGACACATTTGAGAAATTCTTCCCTACACACTAGTTTGTTGCTCTGCTCAGAGTTACTGTGTCCTTCTTTGGGGTTCCCCTGCTAGGACTCCTCGCTGTATGCCCACAGCCAGTGCTCATGAAGGTGCACTCGCGAGAGTGCAGGCTAATTTGTTTGAACACCGCAGACATCCTGGAAAGTTCTATTGATGGGGCCAGGTTGCTGAGGCTCTGGGCAGAAATACCCCTCAGGGGTCAATTCATGAGAAGCCAGGTAAGACTTGAGCCAGGCTGGCAGCCAGGATTTCTTTTGCTCTGTCATCCAGTGATGTTACACAGCAGGTTGCGGGGCTGTGATTGTCTTCTCAGTCATGACTACCCCTTGGCACACCAAATCCCAGGCTGATGGCAGTGATAATTCTAAGCTGGAATTTCCTTTCGTATGTGGCTCACTGGATTAGCTGAATCCCCACTTGCAATTTCTCCTGAACTGAAGTATATTATATCGTACACATTATGACTCTTGGCAGCTCTAAAGAAGACTGTGAAATCTGAACAGGAAATCTTTAGACCTTTGGAACAGACAATATTACCTCCCCAGAGCTCCATGAGAGTGCATCTCTCCTAGACTGGAACAGTAAATCACAGGGCACATCACAGGGAGCTAATTTAAACAAGCAAACAAAAAGAACCATGAAATAATGCAGGTGGTTTCAAACACCTTCTAATGCTAAAAAAAAGCTGTTTTACAGACAATATATAGCAATTTGGAAGAGAAACCAGCATCAGGAAAAGCCCCACGTGGCTGAAATAAATCTGCAGTGGTCATATTTTGCTGTAAATATATTTTGAGAGTAGCTGGGCCTTAAGGTAAGAATCAATGGTGCAGGGAGAGATCTTAAAGAACTTCTTTTCTCACAGGCCAGCCCCTGGCTCCGTGGGCCCAATGGGGGAAGTTTCCTGATAATAACTTCAAGCTTCACATACTCCTTTCCTGTCTGGCAGTGGTCTCCTTAGTGAGTTTTTTTTTTTTTTTTTTAAACCATCCTTCTGACACAAGCTTATGCACGTACTGAGGACATCTGCTTGTAATTAAAGGCAGATACTAGGGCCTGGCGTTTCCCATGTAGCCCTCTGGGTGATAAAGCCAGTTAAAGGTGCCGTGATTGAAGAACACGTCGGTGGTGGGTTGTTGTTGTTGTTGCTTTTTCTAAGAACTAAAAGGAGCGATTAATATGAATGCCGGCTCTCGGCTGGCTTGCATCTTCCTTTGGCAAAGCTTCCCAGCAATTTCTCTGCCTTTCCCTTCCAACTGCTACAAGAACAGTTAAACACCCTGCCCAGCTAGCTCCTCCTAAAGCTGCTTTTCATTATGGAGACAGCAGGGGTGTCAACACCAGGCGATGGGCAGGAAGGCAGCCCCTGTGCCACGTGATGGTCAGAGCCCAGAGCAGGCACAGCCAATACTAAGAAGAGCGACCGGAATCCCAGGTTGGCTCTAGGCCAAGATCAATACTAGGTAGGCCATTCGGGGACATAAGGCCGAGAACAGAGGGATAGATAAAGAGAGTAGGTCAGACTGAGGCGTAGGGAGAAGGGCAGAAGTGTCTCCTCCCTTATAATGTTGTTTTAGATGTTTTTAATACCTGTGAATCCACTCATTACAGCAGTAGAGTCAGAATGATTTAATAAAGCCCAAAGCTCGGACAGTGACTCACAGACGGTGCGCTGGAGTTGGCACCTCTTCTCAACTTTGTATTCAACAGCATCACGTCATCAACTTGCAATCAGCCAGAGTGGGATTATTTACACAATAAAAGTTGGCAAATGCTACAAATCAAGGCTCTCTGCCATCTAATCCTATGGAAATTCCATCCACTTTCCCAGATCAGTTCGAGTGTATTCTCCTCCATCAGGGTTTATTTTCTCCCAACTGGAATCCATCTCTTCATCCTTTGTGTTTTTACAACACTTAAAACACCACCACCACCACCACCACCACCACCACCACCTGGACCACGGCACTGTTTCCTGCTTACCATCTTAGTTACCTGACTTGTGCAGCGAATGATAAACTCCTTGCAGCTTGAAGGCAAAGGACCATGTCTCATTCTCCTTTGGATGTGCCATCGCATTAGCACAGTTCCCTAAATATATAGTGAGTGCCTCATACATATTCATGAAGTTACCGAATATCTCAGCAGGAACTCTTCCAACAAGGAAAGTTGGGAAGCATCTTGACTTTACTTATATTATTACTTTGAATTTGTCAGACACCTTGTGGCTCCTGGAGTCTGAATTTGCATAAAAGAAACATGTTACTAGAGCCTGTGACGAATGTCCTCCTGGGACCGTGAATGCTCAAACTTGAGGCAGCGTCTGCAAAGTTTTAACCCATTTTCATGGTACCTAACTCCTTAACAGTATTCAATGAGGGGAAAAAAACAATGAAAATAAGACTTTAATTTTCTCACCTCCCTTCTGTCACCTGGATGGTGAATTTGCCTGGTTTTGCTTACAGCAGTAAGCGGTCTTTTGACAGTACGGTGTACGGTACTTGTTGCCCGTTTATGAGGCTGAGACTGGCAGTAGTGACTCTGAAGTCCTGGGAATTGCTTGTTCTGGCAAATTTATGGATCTTCTTGTTTAGGCCGGTTACTGTTTCAGAAGCACAGCATGTTAAGGGTGTCCTAAGAAAGCATATATGTTACCAGAGGTTTTAAAGTGTACTTTCCCCTCTGTGGACAAAGGCATCTCTCATAAACAGGCTGGTCTGGGTTCCTGCCACTCTCTTGTTTCCAAGCTCGACTTGTCAATTTCCATGTGACATTTCTTGAACAAAACCCTATTCCCTTGGGAAGTAGGTATTTGTGAGCTAGAGAAAGTGATGTGCAGTCAGAACTGCAGTGCGGGAACCCTTCCGGATGTGCCACATGCTGTCCTAGACGCTGGGGTACCGTGGTGAAGAGAACAGAGAGAATTCTGCCTCGCTGGGCCCATGTTCTAGCGTGTGCAGGGGAAGACAGTAAACAGATAAACAAACAGATAATGCCAGGGAGCAGAGTTGGGTAGCAAGATGTGGCGAGAGTGGCTATCACAGACTTGAAAAGCAGCGTGGAAGAATATGGGCTCTGAGATGGACTGAGCAAGGAGGCCAGTGTGGCAGTGGAGAGAGGGAGGAGGGAGAAGAAGAATTTGAGGCTGCAGAAGTACCAGGAGTCAGATCTTGCAGTTTGCAGACCAGGATAAGGACATAACGGCTCACCATGTCAGTTTCCATGATAGGAGCCCCGGTGAGCTGCAGCTGCTACCGCTGTCAGACCTGTCCCATTATGGTGTGTGCTCCCCACTTGAATCCCTTACTGTAATGGCTTGGAATTGGGAGGTGTTGGCATTCGGTTCTGAGACTATTTGGTGGATGGCTTTAATTCATTAATTACCTTTATCACACTGTACTTGATCTGGGTTACAGACACAAACCAGAGGGTCTTTTTGTTGTTGTTGTTCAGGATATATTTATTGAGCACCTATTACGCACACAAGGCACTATGCTGGGCACTGGGATATGGTGGTGAACAGACTAACACGGGCCTCAAGGTTCATTTCTATTAACCTAAATGGGTCCTTAGCCCCAGATCAATGCATCTGTTTGCCATCTGGAACATTCTTTTTTTTAAAGATTTTATTAATTATTTGACAGAGAGAGAGACAGCGAGAGAGGGAACACAAGCAGGGGGAGTGGGAGAGGGAGAAGCAGGGAGCCCGATGTGGGGCTCGATCCCAGGAACCTGAGATCATGACCTGAGCAGAAGGCAGACGCTTAACGACTGAGCCACCCAGGCGCCCCCATCTGGAACATTCTTAATTCTAGGTCTTTGCTCACCTTCTATCATTCTTTTTGCTTTCTTCAGAATGGGGAGGAGATCAGAGGTAATTTCCTTTTTTAGAGTGGGGATAATAATTCAGGAAATGAAATAATGTGCATCTATTGCTTAACAGAATGGTACATAGTAAACATGTAAACGTTAGTAATTATATACTACTATTTATTATTGTGATTCCCTCTCAATGATATTTATTATTTTTGCTACTGATCTGATGGTTACATATGTCCTATATTGTATCTTGCACTATTTAGTTTGCATGTGTTTATAATCTTGCCCCCTCAACTAGATTACAAGTCCCTTGAAAGTTGAAACCACATTTTATCCTTTCTAACCCTGCACACAGTAGGCCCTCAATAAATATCTGTAGTATGATGCCTACCTGGGCTTTTATTCAAACAACCCCTCCTTTTGATGTGTACCTATCAGATTTTAGGTATGTTAGTTAACAAAGAGTCTTAGTGGAACGTCATGTACATCTTATAGACATATTTGTTGCATTTGCCTATAATAAAAAAACAAAACCAAAACAACCCGGAAAACTTTCACGTAGCTTCACTCAGACACTTGACTGAAAATGTTTAGATTCATTTTCTGAAGGCCAGTTTTGGAAAGAAATGGTTGGAACTCTGCTCTGTGGCTAACATAGGACCAGTTCCAAGAATTATTTTGCAGTGGAAAATGGAAGCTCTACCAAAAAGTGAATGGAGATGGATAAGGTGACAATCCACCATAGACACGTACCTTGACAGCAAGGTACCTGATGCTTATTTTTTTGCACTTTGTCCTTTTTCTTGTGCCTCCTGTTGTTCTTGGCTCCACTGAGAGGCAAGCTTTATGGGCGCTAAAGCTTACCTCTAAATCTAACTTTAGTTGGAGTTTGCAAAATGGACCATTTAAATAGAGTCAAAACAGTCAATCAAATCACCTAACATCAATTTAAAGTGGAAAATTATACTGGGTGTGAAAAAAATTTTTTATGACACTTTTCTGGAAGGAATATGTTTATACTGAAAAGTAGCTACACTTCTTTGTAGCCATAGGGCAGGCAAAGTCTTACAAGTCTAGAATATAAGTTTTGTTTCTTTGAATTATGTTTAATGTGATGATGATATGACATAAGGAAAAAATCAAAAGCCTTATTGATAATCCACATGTGCCCCCTGCTCTGGCCATAGACGCCTTGCACAGTGTGTCTTTGTGTCAGCCCAAAGGGGCACCCTGCCCATAGGCTTTCTGGCGGGACAGGGACACTGTATGGCTTTAAGTGTTCCCTGATCGAATGTGGGAAAAGCAGCAGCTAGCCAAATTCTGAACAGAGTTTTTATTGTGCTGTGGCCAGGAGGTGAGGGGGAGGGAGAAGGACACAACTTCTGCCCTGCTCTACTTTCTGGTGGATAGAAGTTAAAGGGACTGAGAGGGACACCTTTGGGTAGATGGGGCAAAGGAAGATCGGGGACTTTATAGAGTTCAAGTTTAGGATCTGCAGCAAATGCAAAAAGTACACATATATTTATACTATTCAATTGACATGTACATGTAATTTACATTTATATTTAGCGAATGTCCTAGCAGAGCTGGTGCAACTTAAGAGCAACCAAAGTAACATATATGAGCATTGAGATCCCAACCAAGTCTTATTTTACCAGCCCCCTGATCCTAAATTACAAAATCTGAATTAACTAGTTTCTTTTCAATGGAAGGAGTATGTAGGGAAAAGGGATCTATAGAAGCCAGAAACAGTGGGGCCACCAACATCATTTCAAATGAAGACCCCCACTAGATGTTTCTCTTTCCTAAAGAATAACATCAAAAAATAAAAAACTCCTCTGGAAATGATACTCTATTTTTGGGTTTCCAGGAGTTGTCCTCCCAGAATCTTCTTTCTTATTCTTGGATCTTTTAAGCCCCGCCTGAATGACTGACTCTACTTCCAAGTTTCTTCTCTTCTGAATCCACTTCAGCTGTATTTCTGACCCTTTCCCTCCACTAAACCTGCTCTTATCAAATCTAAAGGTCTCTTCTCAGTCCTTAGATTACTCAATTTTTCAGATGCATTTGACTTAGTAGGACCATTGCCTTTTAAAGATATGCTCTTTGCCTAGCTTTCGTGGCACATTTGCTCCTTTTCCCTTTAATTTCACCGGCGGCTCTTTCTCGGTCCCCTTTGTTGGCTTCTCTTCCTCGGTTTAACCCTGAAATATTACAGTGTTGTAGACTCTTTGCTTCCACAGCCTTTTTTTCCCCTGCAAGAGAAATCTCATTAAGTCTCATGGTTTTAAACATCGTCTATATGCTGATGGCTCCATG
Organism: Eumetopias jubatus; assembly: GCF_037043125.1. Lineage (NCBI taxonomy): Eukaryota > Metazoa > Chordata > Mammalia > Carnivora > Otariidae > Eumetopias > Eumetopias jubatus. The sequence continues at coordinate 120,544,372 of NW_028274811.1, forward strand.
GGGGTTTCTGTCTTCGGCCTTAGTCTCTCCACTGAACTCCAGACTCCACTCAGCCTCTTTGGCATCTTCACTAGATATTCAATCAGTATCTCAATCATAACACAGAACTCTTGAGTAGTCCCTGACAAAACCTATCCCTTCTTAGCCCTTTACTATCTCTGTAAACTATTTTCCATCTACCCTGGTACTTAAGCCAAAAACCTGCAAGTCATTTTTGTTTCTTCACTTTCCCTAACTCTTACCCCCTGATTCAACTCATCAGCAAGTTATGTCAGTGCCATTTCAATCCAATTCTCTCCATCTCCTTTGCTATTTTTATAATCCAAGCTCCCAACCTCTCTTGCTTGGACTATCAGCTTCCTACCCAGTCTTCCCACCTCCCCTTTGTCACCCTTCAGTTAACCACTAAAACATTTCACAGGGTGATCTTTTAAAACCATAGATCAGATCATGCTACTTCACTGTCTAAAATTCTTCATGGTTTGGTGTGTACACAGACTAAAGTCCAAACTCTGTATAATGGCCACCAAGATCGTTTATGTAGTAAACATGGCTGGTTGCCTACCCAGACTGCCTTCTCCCTTCCTCTTTCCTAACAGAACCTTAATTTTGTTCACGTAGCCCTTTCTCTCCTGGCAGTTCATGTGCTTCAAGCCAACCCAATTGCTACTCCGTAAGCAGGTATAATTGGATGGAGGGTCATTCCCATCCTCTTCTGAAGTTCAAGAAAGAGGATGTGGCCCAAAGGGAATCTTACTAATTGGGTTATAGAAAATTGAAGGGAAAAAAAGTTACAGGATGGCATAATCTCCTTGCCTTATCTGTTTTACCCGAAGCCCAAAGATGAGGCTGATACAGCTAAGGCAGCAAAGACAAGAAAACTCTTGGAAAATAAACTTGGAGTCACTGGATTTAGTCAATCCAAAGCCTACTCCACCTCTGGTTTTCTAATTACAGGAATGAGTTTTCTTATTCCTTAAGTCAGTTTGAATTATGCTTCCTGTCACTTGCTCCTGATTGTGACTGATACATTCCAAGAGCAGCCTCTGCTTTCCTTTTTCACTTCTTGTACAAGTGGTCTTCTTGTCATTATGCCCCGGGCCTGAAATCTGCCCAGCTTATTCACTCCCAGCTCTTGCTGTTCCTTGCTGAGGTCTCAGCTCAAACGGTATCCTCCCAGGGATGCTTTCTCTGACCAAATAAACTGCAAGAGGCATCCCCAGTCATTTGTGGGACAACACTGTTTTATTTTCTTCATAGCCTTTATTTATCTTTGTGTTGAGTTATTTTATTCATTTGTAATCTTTGATTATTTTCCTATCTTTTCCCCATAAGAATATAAGGCCTGAAAAAGCAAGAATCTACTTTCCTGGCACAAAGTAAGCATTCTATAAATATTTGTTGAATGGATAAATACATGGATGAAGCCCTTGGCCCTGTAATAATGGGGACTTTATCTACTTCCTGCTTGTTACCATATCTGCAACAAATTTAAAAGCTGTAGGCTATGTGTTCTAGAGATGCACCTATACATATTTTCCTGGAAACCCTATGACAATTTCTTAAAATTCGCAACAAATAAGTGGTTGCTAATTTTCTTAGCTGGGCACAGAGGGCTGTTAAGCAAGCAGAAGCTTTGAATGCAAATAGTTGGCAGTCTAGAGTAGCTAATATCTTTTCCCTATCTCCAGCAATGGAATCATGACTGTTTTCTTGGACTGTTAGGCTTAAAACTTTGGACTTGTCTACAATTCCTCCTTTTCCTACTAGTTGTCAGAACACACAATTGGTTCTTTACTTTATGGATTTCCTAGGCTCCTCCCTTCCTCTCTTTCCCACTTAACACTTCCCTTGACCCATGCCTTACTCCAAAGCCTTGTGTTATCTCCGCCTGGATCAGGGATTCCAGTCCATTCTTAGTACTCTCGCTAGATTAATCTTCCTAAAATACCATTTGCATTCTGCCATGCCCCTGCTTATAGACTCAACCAGTACCCTCTGGCTTGCTGGATGAAGTCCAAATTCTTCAGTCCAGCACTTAAAGCATATCTTCAGAAGCACTGCTTTACTCCTCCAACTTCTTTCTCGTAACTTGCTAATGCAAAGACAGGCCTCAGACAAGACAGCATCCTTACGATCATCAGCCTGTGTCCTCTTTTCTTTCTTCTTCACTTTTTTCTCTTCATCTTCTTCTGCTGAACGTTTCCATCCTTCCCTCCCCAAGCAAAATCTCCAACTCCCTGCAGAACACCCCTCCTTCCTAAAACCTCTCATAATTGGCTTCATTCTGACAATTGTTAACATTTCATCTCTCCTCTTGAACTGGCCACTGAAGTTCTCCATCAGTAATTTTTCTTGAACGATCGCTGAGGAGGAACTTGGGATGCAAACTATTAGTATACAGTTACTATCATTAGGTTGATCTCTCCAAACAGGAAAATATGACCCCAGTGTATGCAATAAATGGGTAGCATAACAGTGTCAGAGGACACAGACTTCCAGAAACGTTCCTTAAGTCACATTGGAATGTGGACTATTTGGAATACTTATTTCCAATAATTAGAGTCTACCCAAGGCTTCTAGGAAATAATTTACATTGTTTTCCCTCCTTGGACACTTTCTTACAGTAGATTGGCACAAATCAGCATATTAAAAGTTATAGCCACGTAATTTTCTTTAATTAAAACCCACTAAGATTATTTTTTTCAAATTTCTACTTCTAGGGTATAGTTTTAGCAGGTAACCTCCTGTTTCTTCAGTTTAACCACAATATCTATTTATTATTCAGAGCAGTGGCATGTATAATGGATGATATGTCCACATTTCTGAAAAGGTATTCTCTAAACCCATTTCTTGATCATCACAAATATTGAGATGACAAACTAATTATACATAATCATTTCAGCCAAGTCATTGCCTAAATGCCTAGCTCTTGCTAGGTTCTATGCACTAAGGAAAAGTAGTTGAGGATATGACTCCTGGGCTTAGTACAGTCTAGATGGGGAGCAGAACTAACAGAGCAGATATAACAGAGGTCAATGTTTAGAATTCGTTGATGTACAAGGAGTTTGAGAAATAGGGGAGCAGCATAATCAGGAGCAACTTGATAACTTTTAATGTAAGTGATGGGATTGAAATTGATTTCGAAGGCTTGTAGAATGGAAGATACAGACAGATGGGCAGGTGAGGGAAATAACATGCCCCAGGGCAATGATAAACGGGCAAGACTGGCTTGGAGGCGCATTGCTAGGGACAGGTATGGCCATAATGACAGGGGATGTGTCTGGGAGGAGATGGAGGAAAAGACAGCCTCAAAATACAGACTTGAAGAATCGGCAAATGAAAGCCACTGAGATTCTTGAGCTAGTGTGGTCGACAAAAGGGCTTTTTTAGGAAGCAGAGCTCCTCAGCTGCATGCCTGAGGGATTGAGGAATCTAAGGGGCTCTTGCAATGGCCCCGGAATGACCTCTGGGAGTACTAAGATCATATCCATTATTTTCTATTGTTCCTACTTGACAAAATCCACATGACTTGATTTCTATGTGAAAGTTTCCTTTTCAACATCTCCTGCCAGGTCTCCTAAGAACCATCCCCCTTGCTTCCTTCCTTCAGTGGATGATGACTCCCTCTTCAGTACCACTTTCATCCTCATGATCACGAAGTGTTAAAACACACAAATGATCATAAATTTGTGTCTCCTGAAACATCAAACCCAGAAGTGTCCAAAAATTAACAAAAATGTTAATTTCTTGTCGAGAAATAGAAGTAAAATGTTATAAATTTCTACTGAATGTTCCCCACCTCCCTGCAAAGTGTGCTGTGTCAATTCCCCCGTCCTCTTGAGTCGGGGCTCCTTCAATGCCATGTTGGGAAGGTTCTAGAAAAGGTTGGATGCTTCTGCATAATAGATTAATCTCATTCTGATATTAAGGACTCAGTTTGTTCATTTTAAGGTAGGGCTGCTCTGACAGAAGAGGGAGTAGAAGGCCCAAGTCTCCCCTCAAGGTAGCATTTATTTGCTTCCTCTCTGAAGAAACTTGTGGGAAAAGCTTAAAAATTAAAAAATGAAACAAAATATCTGATTCAAGTTATAATATTTCAGAGGTTATCTGTACAAAAACCTGAAAATTTATGAGGTAATTATGAGAGCAAAATAAAGCACTATTTCTACTTACTCATTAAATCGATAAATAATAACCAATAACTTATGAAACCTGCTATGTGACTGGTATGACTGAGAGCACTAAGGACACAAGTCTGACATATCCCTGCCCTCAAGAAGGTTACATTCTGTGGCCACCCCATCTCAACAGTATCAATCTGGTTAAAAATGCTCAAGATAATATCTACCTTGTGACTTCTCGAAAGTAACCTAATATCTTTAATGAGCAGAGAAATGAGATTATGATGATGAAAAAACTAGGGAATGAATAACCAAAATCTTAGTTAAATCTCCTTTACTTATAGAACTCAGTATTCAACCAACACAGCCATAAGTTGGATATAAAAACAGTTTCCAGGGAATAGGTGATGTATTAACTTAAGTAAATGTCAGAAGTGACAGTATCATGTACTGAATGCATATTTCTAACAAAGGTTCAAGTTTACATGGTGGGTTATTTATGCCTCCTCTACTCATCTCTCAGTGAACAGTGGTGCATCAGTGTATGTGCACACAAACATCCTTATTTTCTCCCTAGCATTTTTTGCTGTGGGGTTTAAACATCTTAAGGGCATATTCTTGTAAACTGCCCACGGGGAGATTTCATGCGAAGCGGGTATGAATTTTTTGCAAAGTCATCAGGGTATAAAGAATGCGACATTATTGTACTTCTCTAAAATTGACTTGAGTCTGACTCTAAGCATCCCCAACTCTTACCAAGTCGGTGGGATATTCAATTCAATTCCCCACTCCTGGGTCCAAGGAAGGTCTTTGGAAATCTTTCTCAGAGATAAACATTTACAAAACCAAAATCCATGGTCTTTCTCTTTCTTCTCCTCAGGTCCCAACTCTCCTTAACTCTGAAGATGCTCCCCTCTCTCCCCAATATTTGTAAACAAACCTAGGAAGAAAAGTCCTATTCTAGAGTTGCAAATCCTCTGGAGCCAAGAGAATATGAAGACTTGGCTGTCTTTTGGAATGGGAGCTGGAATAAAGCACAAATCAATGCATCAAGAAATGTTCCTGTCACTTTGAAATGTTAAGTGGCCGGTGTTCACCCTTCATTCTTACTAAATGACTCAGAAGTGTTGAAAGGCTGCGATTTTGAGTCATTATTTCCTTGGAATTGTAACTTAGAATAGAGTAGTAATTTGTGCTTCATGCAAAACTGTTCTCTATGGCTTAGAGAGCTTGCCACTCCAAGTAGTGTGGTCTGGGGACCAGCAGCATCTGCATCACCTGGGGGCTCCTGAGAAGGGCAGAATATCAGTCCCCACCCCAGCCTTTAAAATAAGAATCTGCATTTTAACAAGTTCCCCAGGTGATCCATAAGCACCTGAAAGTTAGAAGCACTTCTTTAAGTGGTTTTTCCTCCCTTTTATTCTTTTCTGCTCCTCAAACACTAAGCATAACCTCTGCATTTCTTATGGACTCCCCCAAGATCTTCCAAATGAGTAATGAAAAATAAGCTTTTAAAAGAAGCTGCTGCTGCTTCTTTTTTAAAAAGATTTATTTATTTTACAGAGGAAGAGAGCACACAGGCACGCTCCCTCGTGAAAGTAGGGGGGAGAACAGAGGGAGGGGGAGAGACAGAGAGAAAATCTTAAGCAGACTCCATGCTGAGCTTGGAGCCTGTTATGGGGCTTGTTTACCCTGAGATCATGACCTGACCCCAAATCAAGAGTCAGATGCTGAACTGGCTGAGCCACCCTGGCACCCCCTAGGAAGCTTCTTTCTGTTCTACAACACTTGGATGAAAACTGGGTCAGAACATCTGGGATTAGGTTGACAGACTTCCAATGGGAAGTCCATTCCATTTTTCTCTTGGAGGGAACAGAACATAGTTACACTCTGGTTCCGTTTACACTGCTAATTTTACTAAATTGTGTATGGAGGGACTTCTGAGCTGGTATCTCTAAACTGTAATTTGAGAAATGAAAGGCCAGCATTTGGTCCAGGTTCCAACACAGCTTACTGACTGCTTACTATAGACAGCAAGAAAAATGCCCTTTGAGCCAGGGTACAAGTGATTTTCAAAAGTTATCAGACTTGTGGAAATTCCATTTGGCCTATACAATTTACACTTGGCTCAACCATTTACACTGTATAAAGTCAGTTTATTTTCCAACCAGATATCCCCTTCTCTGAATGTCCCTAACTTTAATATGACAAAGATCAGGACTAGTTGCCTATTACAAATACCCAGCTCTTCCCTACTTCCCGCCCCCAGTGGAAATTAGACAAGGAAAACAGATTAGGTTAACTTTTTTTTTTTAATCATTTCCACATTTTATGGGGTTTAGGTACATCATTCACTCAGTCATTCATTTCCATTTTTGTCTACTTTCAAGTAGCTGTTTTTAAGGCAATTTTATGTCTTCAAGACAATGTCAAAATCAAATACCTGAAATACTTTACAAGTGATATTTCCTGTTTTTGAAATGATGTTCTCCAAATTATATAGCTTCCCATAGTGGTGCCTGGTAGAAAATGCTACCAAGAAATACTTGGTTTGCTCATTTCTTCTCCTTTTTTTTTTTTTTTTTAAAGATTTTATTTATTTTAGAGAAGGAGAGCAGAGGGGAGGCGCAGAGAGAGAGAAGGAAAGAGAATCTCAAGCAGACTCCCCACTGAGCACAGAACCCGAAGTGGGGCTCGATCCCATGACCCTGAGATCACTACCTGAGCCAAAACCATGAGTCAGCTGCTTAACTGCCTGAGCCACCCAGTTGCCCCTGGTTTGCTCATTTCTTAAAAGCATTCATCAAGTGACACAGAATAAACAATATGAGGCAAGTGTTATGAAAAGCAAAGGTATCAGACAAATCCCCACGCTTAAACAGATTACTGCTTTACTGGAGAAGCTTCACTGTCTCACATAATGAAACAACACCAAGGATGACCCAGAATTAACAAATTACTAGAGGGCCTTTCCCAAACGTTGCCAGATGAGTTACTAACTAGGTCAGTGATGTGATCAATCACTGAAAGTTGGAGCAGGCTGGGAAACCTACATGGATAAAGTAGGACTTGAAGTGGAGCCTAGAGGATGGCTAAGGTAGGAGTTAGAGGAAGAGAGACCAAGAGGGCACAGTCATAGATAATATTATGTACTTTTTTGACTCTGAAACAGCTTTATTGGAAATAACTATAAACAAATAATTTCTCCTCTGGAAGAGAAATTTGGAAACAAATCCCTGCCTTTTGTGAGGAAATAAGGCTTGATTTGCAGAAGGTCCACCTAGATCCCAATCTTATACAGATAGTAGGGGAGACTTAGGGGGCTGTACTGCATGCTGGGTAGGCTGATAATTTCAGGAGCCATTACAGACAACAATGTTTGTGAGGTTCAGGACTCTGGAGTTAGATGGAAATCTCCCCTGGATGGTGCAGTTCTCACTCTGAGAGCAACTGCAGTTCTAATGTAATTCAGGAAGGACAAATGGCTTCCTAAATCTTTTTTTTTTTTTAAGATTTTATTTATTTATTTATTTATTTGAGAGAGAGGGAGACAGCAAGCAGGGGGAGGGAGAGGGACAAGCAGACTCTGAGCTGAGCATGGAGCCCAACATAGAGCTCAGTCTCAGGACCGTAGGATCATGACCTGAGCTGAAATCAAGAGTCAGATGCTTAACCAACTGAGCCACCAATGTGTCCCTAGAGCTACATCCCCCTAAATCTTCATTCAAGCAAATGTCTTGAGCTTAAATTACTTTAAATAGCCAAAAGTTTTATGATATTAAATAATCTAAAACAAATAACAAAAATAACACCACCTATTAAGTTAACACCAGAAAAATATTTGAGCAATAATTATATGACCTCAGAGACGCTCTGGTCCAGAACTCAGAACCCAGCAGTAAGCAAATACATCCCTAATATGGTTTTTCCATTCTTCCCATTATTATTCCTCATTAGTTAATACTGCCTGATGGAATCACCATCTGACATTGCACTATTAAGGCAAAGTCATTACAAATTCTTGGTCTCTATCCAAGGAACGTTTAAAAAATTGTTAAAAATCAAAGTTCCAGGAAAGAGTTTTGTCTGTGGGGCTGTGTCTTGTGAAGGAACCAAAGAACAGTTAACAGTTGTGAGGAGTTGCCAGTACTAATCCTCCATGTGTGGCAGATCACCTATCATTGTGAAAATTATTAATGTTATGACAAAATTAAATGGTTTTCCTAGCAGGCTTACTGGCAAAACATTTCTAAGAAATATTATGCTTGTAATTCTAGGTCAAACCAATGACACAGCTCATCTTCCCAGAGACATAAGTGAAATGCCTACTTTTTTGAGTTTCTGTAAATCATAATACTATGGAAAGCCCACACTGATGATGTCTTTGCTCCAGAACTATTTTTATAATGGGACTTAGGGGCATTCATTCATCACTGATGCAGAAGAGTTAATTCTGTATGTGTTCCAGACTTTCTTTTTGGAAATTAAATACCTAAATTTGATGATTTTCTATCAGCCTATCCTAAGGGAAGCAGATAAACCACTGTTTCTCTGGTATTTCAGAAATAGCCATATTAAAACAAATATACTAAGAATCTATAGACTCATTACCACTATTTGTGAATCTTAGTGAAGACATTCATGTTTTCATTCCATGTTTTCCCATTCCTGTTGCTTCCTTTACCATTCTTATCTCTACCTTACCTCTAGCTCTTTGGTTTTTCATCATTCAGGATAATAATTTCTCATGACACCTAAGTACAAAATTTCCTTCTCCAACCAAAATATCAAAATAATAAAAAATAAATGTCTTTGCTGTATTTCACCTCCCTGGATTAGAACTTGGGCATTTTGAAAATTTTTAATTCACAACAGGCAGAAATGGGGCCATTATGTGGCTTTACTCTGCACAGTGCCATGGGCACATAGATATTTAATATGGAACACTTCATACTCTCGTTTAATAACCACTTTCCATGGGCCAAGTACCATGTTAAGCAGTTTACCAAAATGATCTCATTTAATTCCGGAGAAAATCTCATGACACTATTATGCAAGTACACTTATCACCATCATTTTAAAGACATGACTAATGAGCACAGAGGAGGTAAATAACTCATCCCAAGTTGCAAGGTGCTAGGCAATGGAACTGAGATTTTAAGCCAGGCAGGGGCTCTAGAGCTCACATGCTTAAACCATCCAGTCTAGTGGGTATTTCTTTGAGTGTTTCCAACTATGGATCCTTTCACTTGAGTCATCTTTGGAATTAACAAACAAAATGCAAATGAAAGTAACAAAGAAAAATAAAATCATTGAAAGCTAGAATTGGAGTGGACCTAACTGTTAAACAGGCCATTTTTATAGATTTTATAGATAAAATTTTTTAGATAAAATAATTTTACAGATAAAATAATTGGGTTCCTGAGTGGTTAAGGGACTGATCAAAACTAGACAACTAATTAGTTGAACTGAAAATATAATCTAGGTCTCCAGCCTTGTCTGTAAGGTCTCTTTCTACTGTGCTATGTACTTGCTCTTCCTCCTCTCTTCTCTTCTTCCCTGACGCCTTATCTTTCATTCCTCTGCCATGTTATTCCTCTATTATTCTAGGCAAGGCTCAGGGCATTAAGATGTTTGAAATCATAAAGACAGAGTCTGAGTGATAAATAATAGTGCAGGATTAAACTGGCATATACTTTATATATTCCTTTTGATGATGCTTTATCTCTACTTAAAAGGTGTCCCAGGTTCTATGATAGATAACATTTCGATGAGAAGTAAAAAATAGAGAAACAGATTCAAATATACATACATATTGGACTAACTGGTTAAATGAGATTTTTTTCACTGTTCTGATACAGCCTTAATTTGGGCAACATGAATTGCACGTGTGTGTGCAGGGGGAGGACAGAGGTTGAGAAGGTGGGAGATAGTGATATAATAGGGACAGGAACGGACTTCAGAAAAAAAAAAAGAATGAATTTCAAAGTTGTTAAAAAGATGCTGGCAATAAGTACCTCTTGCCAAGCAGATGAACAAAATGGTAAATTGGGCAGAATTTCTAGTATTTGCTATAGAATGGGGACTTAACGAATATAAGGTCAAATTTTAAAATATTTAAAAATTCTAGATGTTAAAAGGCAATATTAAATGTACCATGTTAAAAAATGTTTAGAGGCAAAAAAAATAATTGGACATTGATTCATTTCAAATGAATGATGTCCTGACCCCTTGTTTCTGGGAGCTTTTGAGGTTGCAAAAACTAGTACCGAAGCTGGGTAAGCAACACTCTTATTTATTTGTTCTTTTAAAATACTGTGCATGGTCTCTTTAGTTCTAGGTGAGGGCTGGCATGCATCTTTTCAAGCTTTCTACTGTAAGCAACTTTTGGGGAAGTAAAATTAGGTATAATAACACTGAATTTAGGATGAGGAACATTCCCATACTAGAGTGTCAAGGCACTACGATATGAAAATTGCAGTTCTTGCCTTAATGAAATTCTGCCTGGGGTTGGAGTTTCCTGTAGGAAAGGAAATGATATCTTTAAAGTAGTCCTCATTGAGGGGAAAGGTCTATATTAAATAAAAGTGTTTCTCTGAATAAACTTTGAAACGATGATCTGGGATGGTAGTCTACCAAAAATACATCATTCCTCCTCTTTGTTTGTACCCCTGGCTTCTGAGAAGCTAGGGAAAAAGACCACGAAAAATAATGACTGCGAAGTCTCTATCTATACTGCTATGCACTGATCTATAAGTCAGCAGGCTACTCATCTGTAAAGCAAGGTTGTGTTTGATCACACATGGTCATTTGAGACCGTAAAACCACCTGTGAAATTCTAGCGGCTAGCTGTGACTGCCTACTGAAGAGCTGCTTCCAAAGAGTAACTGATTTACTACTTGGCCAGGTATTCTTCCTAGAACTTGCTATCTATAACAATGGATTTTCACATCAATGATAAACTTACAATATCCTACCTGGAAGGAACCTACAGTGCATTCCCTCAATAGAAATGATCTCATCTGCTATAGATTTGCCTCTGGTTGAAGTTCCCAACTCTTTATCTATGTGAACCGTATTTTCCAACTACAGTATGAAGTGTCCCTTTTCTTCCACAATTCAGATAAATGTCAGAAAGGGCAAACTTGGAGAGAGTGGGACATTGTTCATTCATTCAACAAGTGTTTGTTGGATGCTACCAGAGGGTGTTATCCTAAATACCATGCTAGATACAGAGACAGAGATAAATCAGATATAATTTATCAAAACTTCAAACAGCTTATAGTCTGATAGGAAAGAGGAGACAAACATAAAAATATACTATAAGCTGTAACATATACATTATGTATGCAAGGTGTACATAACATGGGGCCAAAAAAAAAAAAAAAAACCCAAAAACCAAAAAAAAAAAAAGAAAAACCCAAGATGGTTGAGAGTCTGATGAAGAAACTCAGGTATGACTATGACGACCATGGCAATATCTTGCAGATGATGAAATTTGTACATGCAGAGCCTAAGCTTTTTATGTAACTGTATCTCTATCCTCATTCAAGTTTCAGGTTAAATGCCATCTATCCTGTGACCTCTCTATCTAAAATAGAGCCCTCCTCAATTCTGTCAGAGCATCCTGTTCTTTTACTTCTGACACTTATGTGATTTATAAACATGCATTTGTCTACAGACCTATTTAGTATCTGTTGCTTCTCCACTAGATTCAGAGCTCCAAGAGGACATAAACGACATTTGTTTTGTTCCCTAACATATATAGGTAGCACTCAGCCTATGCAAGGGTATAGTAAATATTGTTATGAATGAAATCTAACTGAAAAGAACAGTATGAGCAAAGAGAGAGCAGTAGATAAGCAAGAATCATTTAGGAAATGGCAAGTATCTTCAAGCAGCTGAAATACAAGGTAAAGTGAGGTGGTGATTACGGTTGGAAGGTGGGCTGGGGCGAGACTGTGGGAGACTAAACTCCAAGCTAAGAAAATTTGGACTTTATTATGTAGATGCAATAGCCATATTTTTCCGACCATAAATTTTGATACATTGTACACTCATGGGCCAATGGGCTCTCTGAAAAAAGACTGTTTCATAAAACCTGGGCTATAAGATCACATATGTAAAGACAAGGAGAAAGAATTGAAAATTCTTTGATAGAAGAAAGGAGATGATAGTTGGAATATTGAGAATGAATCCGACAGTTAATGAAGGGCCTTCATCGATGTATTTCTTCATCTGAGAGATAAGACATCTCCAGATTTTGCTCGTCCAACTCATCGCTCCTGAAAGGTTTTGGGGCAGCTATGGTGGCCTGGACATGCATCTCAGATCTCCTGCAGAAAGCTGTGCTCTGAAATCCCCCCAGCCAATGACTTAGCATGACAACGTCAACAAGGGCAGGTCCATTCCTGGGAGATGCGGGGTCCCCTTGGTCAGATGACTTTGGCTTGAAGACTCCCCACTGACTGCCCAAACTTTCTTAGCACTGTACTGCAATCTAAGATCTTTCCTCCCTCCCTCCTTCCTTTCTTCTTTCCTTCCTCCACTTTTTCATTCCTTCCTTCATTCCTTTTCTTCACAGGGGTTGGCCCTTTGGTCCTGCATTGTTGTCTGACAGTTCGCCCAGTCTTGAGTTCCTTCTCCATTTTTCTTCACAGGCATTTCCTCTAAAATAAATCTCTTGCACCTCTGATCACCCAGTAAATCTCTTGCATCTCAGAAAACCCAGACTAACATCGCAACCAAACCTTGCATTCCCAGAATCGCAACAGCTTGAAAAAATAAATGATTTCAACGGATCAGCCGCTAGCAAGCTGCTGAGGAGATCCTAAAACACTGTACCATGAGCTTATGAGCCACTTAGCTTTGCTTCTTCTCCTAAGAATGAAGGGCATGCACTGGGTAAAGAGCCTGGAAAGCCTTGAAATAAAAAAAAGTCTCAAGGGCTTAGAGGGGTTCAGATTCAGGTTAGAGTCACTGCCAACAGTACGCTTGCCAAGGAGGACCCAGAGGCTGGAAGAACATGGCTAATCTCAGCAACCGGAAACTTCTGTCTTCCTTTTCATTTTCCCCTTGAACATGCTATCCTCACATTTCTTCTATACTCTTGTGATTTCTGTCTGGTCTTCTTCCTTTAGAAATTTCCTTTCCCTTCTTTGACACATGAATAAAAAAAGAAGAGTAACTCCTATCACCCACTTATACAGTTCTGCTTCCTACCACTCAAGGGCCTCCTGAGAGTCTTGGCTGTCAAGAGCCTTTCATGGTTCCTGATTTACTATTTAAAGCCATGTTCACATTTTAGTGACAGTCACTAAGGCCACTTCATCTTCTAAGGTTTTTCTTAGTTACTTCCCCCTCTTGTGCACTCTACCAAATGACAGAAAACACATTATTAAGGTTGAAAAGGAGGTTGAAATTTCAAATGATATCTGATAAAGATTAATCTTGTGAAAACAAAAGATGGCTGTGTTCACAATAAACCAGAAATGAATCTGGCCAATTTTGTGTCCTCCTACCTTACTAATTTATTTCCTTCTTTGAACCTGTGACCTAGAACTTGTATTTACGGAATTGGTCCGGATACTTCGTTCTTTACTCTAGTTTTTCTAGGAAGTTCCTTTGGGCCCACACCATTGGCTGGCTACCCAAAGTACCCTACCTATGTGTTCTAGATTGGGACTGGCCTGAACTAGTTAAGGTATCCCATTCATCTCCACCAGATCCTGACCCTTCTGACATCCTTTGTAACAGGAGGTGGCAGGAGACAGAGTTCTGACTAAAGGAACTTAAGTGGAAGTTGGCTGAAGACTTCTGGAAAGACTTCCGATGCCTTACAAAATGGACAGGTATGGGAGAAGAGCTTGCTGATCTTCAGGCCTTGAATATGTATGTGATGTCTGGAGTGACAGCTCCCATCTGGTCATCACGCAGAGACAATCCTGAAGTCAGAAAGCTGCCATAAGAGGGGTAGAACAGAAAGCCAGGAAAAGTCCGAGATCTTGATGAGATCCTTACGCTGCCCAAGCAAACCTGAGATCACTTACTTTCGAACTTCTTTTCAGTAAGCAGTGAATGTCCATTTAGCTTGAGTCACTGTTAATGGGATATTTTGTTACTTGCACCAAAAATAATTTTTTAAAAGATTTTATTTATTTTTGTGCACACGTGCACACATGAGAAAGGGAGAGCGCACGAGACTGGGGGGCGGCACGGAGGGAGAAGCAGACTCCCCGCTGAGCAGGGAGCCCGATGAGGGACTCCATCCCGGGACTCTGGCGTCATGACCTGAGCCTAAGGCAGCGCTTAACCAACCGCCAAAAATAATTTAAAACCCTCTCCCTGCCTCTCTCTGTTTCTGGCAGAGACTGTGTTCTGTGGTGACAGCCCTGGTCATGTGGTTCCTCTCCTGCTGCTCCAGTTGAACTCTTTGCGTATGGTGTCTCTGTCCTCCCAGGACCCAGGACTGATAACATGGATATGTATACAAGCTGAGTTTTATTTTTTGATTCCACAGTCCTGGCTGAGAGTTCTCAAAAACAAGCAAGTTAAAAGCTGCTATAAAAAGTAAGGTGAGATGAGGTTCTAGGCATACAGATTTTAATGGAAACAAACAAACCCATTGTTTTCTGCGCTGCATAGAAGTGAAGATAGAATTTGAGTATTAGCAATAGACATAGGAAAAAAATGCCAAATATGTGGTTCCATGCCCTATTTCATTATAATGTCACTTTTCTTTACACAGTATAACTTATCTCTGAAATTTATCTTTTTGGTTAGTTTAACTTGAGGGTTCAAAAATGAGGACTGACTGTTTTGTACTTGCAGTACCATACTATTAACCAGTGGCTTTCAATCTTCCTTGACAGAAGTCCACAAAAAGAAATATTTTACATTTGACCCATATGTATATCAGTTATGTCTTTGTGTGTCACTAAACAATACTTACTACGAATGGCATAATCTTCCATGCTAAAGAGTACGATATAGGTTTTACTCTTCTGTTCTGTTACCTCATAAAAAATATTAGTTGAGCCTTACTAAATAAATTTCATGGCAGTCTGATGGTTGCTGCTTGTAGTGTAAAAACCATTGCTTGAATACACATAACTTTTTAGTGAAAAGAATCTTAAGTCCATGACATAAAAGTATGGTCTGGCAGAGAGGGTAACAAAAATACTAACCCAAATTTGTGCTGTTAATAATTTTTTTTTCACATTTAGTAATGTAATTTAATAGCCACAATAACTCAGGAAGATAGATAAGGCTGTCATTTACATTCTTAGATGAGAAAACCAGGACTCCCAGAGATTAAATGACTGATTCGCTTCAGGTCCACACTACCAAACAGGTGCAGAAGTTTCCATCTTCTGACACTGACCCCTAACTCTTTTGACTCTTCTAGGTTACCAGAAAGTAATTAGAATTAGCCCAAATTGTATTTGAGAAAGTCAATAATCTCAGTTGTAAATCAATAAAAAATATTTACTTCTTTCACTTTGCCAGGAAATCTTCAAAGTAGATTCAGGTGTTGGGTATTTTCAATACTTGGAATTCTAGGGGCGCCTGGGTGGCTCAGTCGTTAAGCGTCTGCCTTCGGCTCAGGTCATGATCCCAGGGTCCTGGGATCGAGCCCCACATCGAGCCCCACATCGGGCTCCCCGCTCTGCGGGAAGCCTGCTTCTCCCTCTCCCACTCCCCCTGCTTGGGTTCTCTCTCTCGCTGTGTCTCACTCTGTCAAATAAAAAAAAAAAATCTTTAAAAAAAAATACTTGGAATTCTAAGGAGAAAGTAGTGAATTCCTATCAACATCAAACCTCTGTGCTTCCCACCCTGATGACTGCTCTGTGCCTCTATCCTGGTCACACTGGAAGGAGCCTCTTCCTTGTCTCTCCAAATCCCCCCCTTTTCATATGCAAATTAAGCATTCTCTTCTTTGTGGTCTTCCTGACTGACCCTTATCTCCTCTTACCCCTTTCAGTTTTCTGAATTCTACTAGCATCTACAAACTATCACGACATTTAGCAACTGATTCTGGTGCCTTGTTATTTTGCTTTTATCTTACTATGTGTCAGTCAGTCTTTTCTTTCTGATTAGACTGTAAGCTCAGAGTAAGGATAACAAAGCCTTTTATGGCTCTATCTTTCTCAACCTTTAGCACAATATGGAACGCCTAGTTGGTGTGTTTAATAAATTAGTTAACTATTAAAAAATGCCAGACTTATTTTTATACTGTTTTTTTCCCTCTTTCTTTTTATAGTTGGTAAATTTTCAGACAAGAGGTAGATTTTTGAGCTATAAGTCCTATTAAAAACAACCCTTGACACAGTAAGTTTTCATTAAATATTTAGGAAATGAATAAAAAGCTGAATAAAAGGTAGGAAAGATAAGAACCAGTGTAACCGAAATAGAAGCAGGTTCATTAGGATTTGAAATCTAAGGCAATTACATTACATATATTTAATATAGTACAAAATGATAATAAATCAGACTAGATTTTAGCAATTAATGACATAATCCTGTCAGGAATGGGAGAAGAGAGGAAAGTAGTAGGAAAACTCCATTTGCATTAATGCTTTACTGAGATTTTGGAAAATAAAAAACCTATGATGTGTTTGGGACTGTAATTTCTTATCTGGGACAACTGCTTCAGAACCACTTAGAAAAATATATCTATTATTGGGTCAAGGTCCCTAAAATCCCTCTTGCAACAAAGTGAGATTTTTTTCAAATGCTTGTGGCAACAATCATCATGAATAGATTAAAATGAAATAAATAAAAGTAAAAAGTTACACAGCAATTATACGAACCACAGTTGAAGACCTCTAATTACTCACTGTGTGGTGAACACAGTAGAGTTATAGGTTTGGGGGACAGAAAAGGGAAAACATCAAAAGAAAGAAGATTCTGGTCCTTCTCAAGAGCATTCTTTTCTGAGGTTAGAATAAGATACAATAAGAGTTAAGTCAGATTTCTGGACACAGAGTGGAAACAACTTGATGATCTAATATGTGAAGATGAAAACAATTTCTGCAGTGACTGAATAAGTCAGTAAATGAGATACAAAGAGTATCATGGCATCACACTGTTCTCTTTAGGGCCAGAACTTGCTTGATTCTGAATCAGTCCAAAGAATTTAGGCACAGCCTTGGGTAACCTGTAGGACAGGGTCACACTGTGTGCATAGAGGCAGAGTTAATATTCATGTGTTGTCACTGGTACAACTCTGCTTGTGAGGACCACGGGGGTTTGCCGCTCAGATCCCCTTCAATGAAGGACTTTGTTACTCCAGATGTTGGAGGTGCTGTAGGCCAATAGCCTTCAGTTCTCAGCCCCTTTGAGGGATTGCCTCAGCAACAGAGGGTGGCCTCAATCAAAGGCAAGACCCTTCCCAGACTCGGTGAGTGATGCATGTGGGGGCCGAATGGCCTGGCCATCCTAGTCTCACGGGAAACAATTATGAAGGCCCATCCTGGCTCCAGAGTTCCTCATGGAGTCAGTTGAGGCTGTCACTTAGCCTGTTTTTAGCTCGGCTTCCCCTCTGCCCACTTCCGCTCCCTTTCTCTCTCTTCTACAGGTATTGATTGATTAAGTAGTGCCCTTAATAAACATCCTGTATGCTAATCTCCATCTCAGAGTCAGCTTCCTAGAGAACTCTACTCGTGACATAGGTTATTAACATATTGAAAATATTTCCATGCTGCTTGGTAAAAAGCTATCAACCCAAGCCCCCGAGCCCCACTCCCCAAACTGCCTCCTCAGCCCTTCCCCTGGGACTTTCTGGATCTTTCCATGATCTAGTAACTAAAGGGTTAATGTCCAGCCTAACAGAGTCATGTTCTAGGACTCTGTCTTGGTGCTCAGGCCTGGTTTCTTCTGACTATATTTGACTGCTTGTGTGATACCTGTTTGTCAATCTCTTAAATATGACCTTGGCCTATTGAAACCAGTGGGTAGCACAAATGTCTGAAGCCATCTGGTAGAACAGTGGAGAATGTTTGCCCCATCTAAAAGGAGCAGAAGTTACTTAGTTCCAGCCAATTGTTTTAAGAATGCAGGCCTAGGCTTGTCCAATTAGTCAAAGAAAAGCCAGAAATAAGATAAATTTGTTTTTGTTAGATTGTTCAAATTTTAAATGATACCAACCAATCTGACTTTATAAAAATGCTGCCCAGGTAAAATAAAACATGCCCATGAGCTAGGTCTGGCCCATGGACATCAGTTTATGAGCTCTGTGACTCAAGATCTCTCTGGTTCACATGGCACTAGGAGGCCAATTTCAGTAGGATTTTTAGTATATGACTGGTTTTTTTAATCTCAGCCTGATCTGGTATCTGCGGAAATGTGGAAACACCTGCATTTTATGTAAGTCAGAAGGCCAGGCTAGGGTCAAGGAGCTTAGCTTGAAACCCACCTCAGATGGTCATAACTTTATTTTTTTAATTTAATTTAATTTTTAAGTAACCTCTACATCCAATGTGCAACTTGAACTTACAACCCCGAGATCAAGAGTCACATGCCCCAGTCAAGACCTTCGATGAGGTATGTGACATTGACCAAATCTGCACTAAAGCTATTGATCCCTTATAGGATAGCCTTGTCCACTGCCCCTGGAAGTGGTCATATAGAGAGCTCAATAACTCAAATTTATACTTTTGGGATTATAAAACTGAATGACCCAAAACTTTGAAATCATGCCAGATAATCTGATTGTAAATGAAGCAGTGCTTTCTTGAGAGGCTCCTGTCTACAGACACTTTTCATATTTTACATTCATATCTGTACAGTCAATTGATATCTATTTTCTTAAGTTTTTCCTTTTAAGATATTCTCAAATAATGAGTCTTTCTTTTTTTTTTTAAGGTTTTAAGAGGCTTTGGCTCTGTATTTTTCCAAATTCTCAATCCAGATTTACAGGAATATACTTCCTAGAAATGACAGGACACAAAATTCTAAAACTATAGGCAGAAGATGGGTCTGATAAATTCAAGATGCAAGCAAGCATAAAGAGTTCTGGGTACATAGCCATTTATGTGCATCAGATTATCTTTAAAACCAAAGATCAGTGGACAGTTACTTAAATGATGAAAGATTAACTCTCTTGATTAAAGGTATATTGCTTTTCTAATTTACCTTTTGGAAAGGAGAATAACTTTAAATATGAAGACTACTGTTCTGGCATTGAGCAAATACTCTGCTTAAGAACAGGTTAGGGCCAAGCCCTAAAATGCCCCAGTGTTGAAATCTCAGGCAAAAAGAAAGCCTCAAGCGGTACCCAGCAGCCTATGCACTGACTTGGGAAATTTTACCATAATCCGCAGGCGATGGAGTGGTGCCCAAGCATTTTTTTTTTTTTAATTCTTACAAAAACACAGACCTGATTCTTTCAGTACCTGCTTATTCTAAGATCTTTCTGTTACTGAAAGGAAAAAACGCGAAACTCTTTAGCATGGCATAAAATGCCCTTGACAACCTGGCCCCCAAACTCCTCTTCCCCTTTTATCTTTCCTTGCACTCTGGGCCAGGGAGCATTAGGGGGCCTCTTAACAAGGGCACTAATCCTCATCATGAGGGCTCCATCCTCATGACCCAATGACCTTCCAAAGGCCCACCTCCTCCTACCATCACCTCAGGGATTGAGATTTCAACATACGAACTTTGCGGGCACACATTCAGACCACAGCAACCCACGACCCAGGTAGTTACCTGGACAATACTGAAACACTCCATGCTCCTTCATACTCCTACACTGTGTCTACCTTGCTTCTTCTGCCAGGGACACCCACTCATATTTCCCCTCCAGTGTCAGTGGTGAGTCTTCTCTGGTCATCATTGAAGACCCAGTTCAACCATATCTTCCTTGCTTCACTTTTCTTTGACCTGTTTCAGAACCAAAATTACTTCTTCATTTCTGCCTATTGCCTATCTTATATTTGAGTCTAGGTAACAAATGTTACCTAGACTGTCTCAAATTCCTTGGTGGAGTTCTCAGCAAATAGGTCACTGGGTTTTCTACTTGGTACTGGGCATGGCTGGAGGAGAGCTGGTAATCATTCCAGTGTCTCCCTAACAATATCACTCTGCTCTCAGGGCCTCCTGGCACACCTCATGGAATAGCACCATCCAGTACTTGCAAATGAAACTGACCATTAACCATGGCTACCAGGACCTGAAGCTAGGTAGGCCACTGAGGACAGCTCACCCTTCCTTCAGAATGACAGTTTCCCTGGCCATTGGAAGAGACCTGAGAATAATACTGTAGCATCTAGCTAGTCTTTTCTCAACCCTGGCATTGGAACCATGAATGCCAGTGTTCGCACCTTTCTTGGAAGGACAAAGTATTTCTTCTAGGTTGTCCTCACCTAGTGGTATGCTGGAATGAGCTCTCACCAGCTCATGGGCTGGTTGTCAAATTTGAAGGAATTTTGTGAGCTGGTTATTAAACACAGTCACTATTAAAAAATAAAATATATCAATTTGCTGTGTCTCTCTCTGTCAAATAAATAAAATATTAAAAAAATTAAATATTATATTAAAAACAAATATAATAAGTACTTAAAACCAATCAGTTCATAATTATTTTACTACATTTAATTAATATCTATGATCTTGAGGTTATTGATGTCTCTTCTATCTATGGTGGAAATACACTATAATAATGGTGGACTGTTGGCCTCTCTTTCCAATGCCATTTTCAATCATACTGGTGGCTGGACATTGGCCATGATGGGTGTATTTACGCTATGGAAATCAGCAAATACTACAAATCACCGCTGTCCCTTGCCCCCCACCTTCCACCAAGAGCAGTTGTTAAACATTTACCAGCACCCCACTACAAAGAGTGCTTGCCAATCTACCTTGCGAGAACACAACCTGCACCCAGCCTGTTCTAACCATTTTCCACTGTGTCCTATGGTGACACCAGTGACCAGCCTCACAGGTCTTACAGGTTGAAATGGAACAGGTTACTAGCAAAGTGGAGTGCAATGCTTAGAGGCCACCCTTTCCTTTAGGCTGGGACGCTGAGATGAAGAACTAATTTGCTCAAGACTGATCTCCCTATAAGCTGGATCCCAAGAAAAGGAGTTGGTTGCCCGCAATGCTCTATGGAAGAGTTCTTGCCCAATGCTTAAGGCAATCAATTCTGTTTAAGCTGACGGCTTGGACCTCAGACACTTGATCAGGCCAGGAGAGAGGCGAGTGCTACCGGCAACCACAAACACTAAGCTAGCAGGATTAGGCTGGAGCTAAGGTTCTAACATACATTTCAATTGTATCCTGGCTCTTGATCACACCAGGGGAGAAGTCAATGCTTCCCTCATCAGGTGACTTAAAAATCAGTCAAGGGCCCTGACCCTGCAAAACTCTTCATGTGCTACTGCTGCTTTTGTGAGAAGGCCAAGCAGGGGTGCATACCTGCTGCCCATGTCTGCATGGGCTTCCCCAGTCACTGTGGCTCCAGGCTTTCAGCTGAGAATGCTGCTTGTCCTTGTTTATAAGCCCCTCCCAAAGCAATTGATGCAGAGTTCATTTTATCTATTGATTTACCTATCTGCTTCTCTTCTTCTTCCTTGGAGGTAGGGATGCATTTCATTAATCAAACTCAACATTTCTGAAGCACCCACTATGTGCTATATGCTGTGGTAAGCTCTGTATATAGTAATGACTAAAGCAGACCTGGTGAAAAGTCCGTAAATAGTGCATTAATTTTAACTCAAGCCAGCTCCAAAAGCTGGCTGCAATTCACTGATTCTTCTTCATACTCTCATCTGCTTCTTCCTACTTGTGTTTAGACAGGCCTTTCTTCCATATGAACCAGTGGAATTTTCTCCTAATTGGCCTCTCAGCTTTTAAGTCTTTACCTTCTTATTTATTTCAGAAACTGAAGTGAAAATCCTTCCTTAACAGGAAACTGATTCCACTTTTCCTTAGCTCCTATCCTCAGGGGCCTCTTCAGATGAATAAAAACATAATAAGGCAATCAGCTCTGGTACTGCAGTCAGAAAGATCTCTTTACCGCCCTTGGGACATCACTCACTCAGTCTACAGCTATATCTCCGTTAGAGCCAATCACTCACATGAAACAGCCTGGTGTGTCCAGCAACCCACTTCCTGTTCCTCCTGAGCTCCACTTAAGATCCATTTCGTCCATGAAACCTTATACAACTAACTCTGCTTGGTCTGCACCATGCTGGGTACTCCAACAATCCCTCTAAACTGGATCACATATCCCATTCATTCATTCAGTCATTCATTCCCCCCGGAGACTACGCAATAAGACGTATTTAAAATATATGCAAAGAAAAATCAGAACAAAGGAAAACAAGATCCAAAGGATAAGATAATGTCAGGGAAAATTTCATGTAGAAGTAATACCACTGGGCTCCGAATATTAAATATAAATTAGATCTTCAGTTCTTATCTTCCTGGTAACCAAAGCAGACCAGAGAGTGCAGTTACAAGAATTACAGTGGCCATGAGATAAAAACACACCAGATTCTGAGGAGAAGCAGAGTTTTTACTATACCATTTGGCATTTCTCCCACAGGTCATTATACCATTTCGCCCATGGATCATTACCAAAGGGAACAATGTACCCTATATCATTTCTAAGATTATGGTAAAACATTTCATAGGGCTGCTTCTTATAAAATGAAAATCAGTGGAAGCAATTCTGCAGGGTAGGTAGTAAGAGAGTAGGCAATACCAAGAGGCTATTGAATCTATGCTGGCTTCTATCTGATCTATATTTTTAGGATTATTGCAGGAAGCATCATTAAATCAGAATTTAGCATCATTTATTAGTATTTATTTGGGGCCTTAGATGGTTAGTTTCTAGACGTTATGCAATGTGTCATGAATATATTCTATGTTGGTGGGTCCACACATCAAAACTATTATTATAATACTAAACCATTATGTTTTTCACAAGTGTACTGTGGGGTTTCCCAGAGGCTATAGGATGATGAAGTCATCCTTTTAATGGCTATGTTCTAAACATTTCTCAGTTTTAATCTCTAATACAGTAAATATCAATATAACTCCTATAAACAAAAGCTCTTTGGTGTCCTCCGTAATTTGGAATAATATATATAGAGGCTCTGAGACACAAAAGTCAGACTTGCTGTTCCACTATGTTGGTTACTTACAAAGTAAGTATAGAAAAGTGTTAAAAGCTTACAGTGGGTGTGCTTTAGAACCTACTGTTACTAAAGTGATCATTCTTTTTTTTTTTTTAAAGATTTTATTTATTTATTTGACAGAGAGAGAGAGAGAACACAAGTAGGCAGACAGGCAAGCAGAGGGAGAAGGAGAAGCAGGCTCTCTGCTGACCAGGGATCCTGATGTGGGGCTCGATCCCAGGATCCCAAGATCAAGACCCGAGCTGAAGGCAGACGCTTCACTGACTGAGCCCCCCAGACGCCCCTAAAGTGATTATTCTGAAGGGAGTCTACAGTTGGCACTGCTGCCTCCGTGGCTAGGGGAAAAAACATCACTTTATCTAAACATAGCAACGGGTCATAACATCATTTTTTTCTTTTCCTGTTTTTTTAAATCATTTTAAAGTTTTTATTTTAATTCCAGTAATTCCATACATCACCCAGTGCTCATCATGACAAGTGCACTCCTTAATCCCCATCACCTATTTCACCCATCCCCCTACCCACCTCCTCTCTGCTAACCATCAGTTTGTTCTTTGTAATTAAGAGTCTGATTGCTGTGGCTAGGACTTCTAATACTCTGTTGAATAGCAGTGGTGAGAGTGGACATCCCTGCCGCGTTCCTGACCTTAGGGGGAAAGCTCTCAGCTTTTCCCCATTGAGAATGATATTCGCTGTAGGTTTTTCATAGATGGCTTTTATGATATTGAGGTATGTACCCTCTGTCCCTATACTCTGAAGAGTTTTGATCAAGAAAGGATGCTGTACTTTGTCAAATGCTTTTTCTGCATCTATTGTGAGGATCATATGATTCTTGTTCTTTCTTTTGTTAATGTATTGCATCACGTTGATTGATTTGCAGATGTTGAACCAACCTTGCAGCCCAGGGATATATCCCACTTGGTCGTGGTGAATACTCCTTTTAATGTACCGTTGGATCCTATTGGCTAGTATTTTGGTGAGAATTTTTGCATCCATGTTCATCAAGGATATTGGTCTGTAATTCTCCTTTTTGATGGGGTCTTTGTCTTGTTTGGGGATCAAGGTAATGGTGGCCTCATAAAATGAGTTTGGAAGTTTTCCTTCCATTTCTATTTTTTGGAAAAAAAGAAGAAGAAGATAGCAGGAGGGGAAAAATGAAGGGGGGGGAAATCGGAGGGGGAGACGAACCATGAGAGACAATGGACTCTGAAAAACAAACTGAGGGTTCTAGAGGGGAGGGGGGTGGGGGGATGGGTTAGCCTGGTGATGGGTATTAAAGAGGGCGCATACTGCATGGAGCACTGGGTGTTATGCATGAACAATGAATCATGGAACACTACATCACAAACTAATGATGTAATGTATGGTGATTAACATAACAATAAAAAAATTTAAAGAAAAAAGAAAAAAAGAGTCTGTTTCTTGTTTTGTCTCTCTGTTTTTTTCCCTTTGTTTGTTTTGTTTCTTAAATTCCACATAGGTGTGAAATCATACGATATTTGTCTTTCTCTGACTGACTTATTTCGCTTAGCATTAAACTCTCCAGCTCTATCCACATCATTGCAAATGGCAAGATTTCATTCTTTGTTATGGCTGAATAATATTCCATTATATATATATATATATACACACACACACACACACACACACACATATATATATACCTACACACACACACACACACACACACACCACACCTTCCTCATCCATTCATCAAGCAATGGATACTTGGGCTGCTTCCATATCTTGGTTACTGTAAATAATGCTGTTATAAACATAGGGGTGCATATATCCCTTTGACTTAGCATTTTTGTATTCTTTGGGTAAATACCCAGAGGTGCAATTGATGAATCATAGGGTAGTTCTATTTTTAACTTTTTGAGGAAACTCGATACTGTTTTTCATAATGGCTGCAGCAGTTTACATTCCCACCAACAGTGTAAGAGGGTTCCCCTTTCTCCACATCCTCGCCAACACCTGCTGTTTCCAGTGTTGTTGATTTTAATCATTCTGAGAGGTGTGAGGTGATATCGCATTGTAATTTTGATTCACATCTCCCTGATGATAAGTGATGATAAACATCTTTTCATGTGTCCGTTGGCCATCCGTGTGTCTTCTTCAGAGAAATGTCTGTTCATGTGGTCATGACATTATTTTAATAATACATAAAATGCAGTCTTAGGATTTTAAGGAAAATGAAAAAAAAGCATGTAAGAAGTACAAAAAATGATGAAAGGTTTAGGGTTATTTAATCCAAAACTGATTCATAAACTAGGGACTGCATTCACTTATGTGGGAGAGAGAGCAAACATAGAGAAGGGAGTTATTTGGATCCACAGATCCATGTCACCTCCAACGCCTGTCTAATACTTCAGTAAATAAAGGTATAACAAAGACATGCGAGGGCTATAGGTGTTGACACTAAATGGAGATCACATTTGAAAAGTCTGGGAACTCCTGATTTAGAAGCCAAGAAGGCTAATGTGATAGAATCCACATAGATTTTCATGAGCAAAATGCTGACAAAATGTTGCCAAAATTCTGGCAACGCAAATATGTTTACCATTCATGAACAGCCACGTAGGTTAAATACACAGAAAAACTCCGATGGCAAGGATTTCCGATTAGAAACAGGTGGGCTGGGGATTGCAAGGTTTTTTTTGTTAATATTCTAAGGATGATTCAGGTACAGTCTTGGGTGGTGGCTGGGAGGAGGGAAGCTGAACTAGACTGTTCTAAGTAACTTTACTGTCCTGTGCCCTTTTCATCCTTCAACTTCAAAATACTCTAAGAAACCAGCAGCTGAATTCCTAATTAGGAGGATCCATCACTATCTCAAAGCCTCAAGAATGGTTATTAGCCTACTCAATTCAAAAGAGGAAGTGGGGTTTGGATCGAGTGTCTGCAATCACCATCTATTTCCAGCTAAGGGGATTCCCCCACAAGTGGAAAATGTGTGTGATGATCTCTTGGGGCCTCACTTTAAATCCCAGGCCCACGCACTACGTTCTAGAGCACTGCGTTCAGAAATAACTCCAGCAGGGCCACTCCTTTGGTGGCCCAGTAAATACAGGTGGGCTACTTTACGAGGTAGCTCTACCAATGTAAAGTCCGGGATCCAGTCAGGAAAGGAAGAGTGAAGTGACAGTGCCTCATATTTCTTCAGCTGCCCAGTGCTATATCTATATATCTGTATATAGATATATAATGTTTACCAAATCAGTTGAATGTGTTTGTTTATGCAAAAACAGTTACTTTGACATCCATGTTTATATATAAGAGATAGCTTCCCTTGGCTTAACCCCCTCACATCCTCGGGGAAACAGAGAAAGCAAAGTAAAGCAAAAACAAAACTATACTGACTCATTAAATAAGCATTTGCCAGTTGCCTACTCTACACAAAGCACTTTACTAGCTGCTGTGTGGACCTCAGGACACAGTACCTGACACAAGGCATTTGTATCCAAGAGAATGACAATAGGGAATCACTCCGTTGAAAATTTAAATCCAATATTGATTTCTATAAATGTTTTTACAGTGTCTATTGCTTTGTAAAAATAAATAATGCTTGCATAATTAAGTAGCATTTTAATAAGAATGATATCCCCCGCCCCCATCAGGCTTTGCTTCTCAACTACAAATTCGTAACAGAACTTTGAGGGTAGAGGCCAGGTTTTCCACTGCAAACTGCTTGGCCTTCATGGAAAATCTTAGAAATCATTTCCCTTTTACCATCGCCTACTGGAGGGCAGCTACTACCCTTATTAAGCAGACTAAGGTATCTCTCTTTATCAGTCCATCCAGCTGGTATTACTTTGAATTTGGTTAACAGAAGTTTTCTGAGGTTTTATAAATCTGTAGGGAAGGATGTAAAGGAGTATCTTCAGTTCAATTGGGGACTTGGTCTCACAACCTGAAATAAAATGCCCCCCCTTCTCCAAAAAGCCTTCTTTTTTATTTTCACCGACTTTAATGAATTTTGGCAAAGGTGTGAAGATAAATGTTTTCTAAGACATGACTGAATGCTGCATCTTTGAAAAGAAAATAATGGGAAGCTGAGTTAGGCATTCACCCAGAGAGTACGACTTGAACAGCTAAGGAAAGAATCCCTTGGCTCCCTGAAATATCCATACCATCTGGTGCAGGAAAACAGAAATGGCAACATTAGAGATTTATTCATTTGGGTGAGTCATGGTCCCCTATTAAAATGCTCTGCTCATACCCCTTAATTATCATATTCAGAATACTCAACAAGTTATACCTCAGTGTAAATTATTTTACCTGATTCTTTCCATGGGCCATCAGTTTGGGAAACACATAATGAGGTTTTGAGGTAAGGCTAAGGTAGGGACCTCTTTTGGGAGGGCAGGCCTGGTTAGGGATGGCAAAGGGATGCCCTGGCAGCAAGGACAATGGGAGGGTGCTGAGCCGGGCAGGCACGGGGAGGACAGGAGACTGGAGAGACTCTCAGAGAGACAGGTGTGCAGGCCTCGAGATGATGAAAACAACTGTGCCAGGGGAACCCTGCGCTCCCTAGCTAGCACGTCCAAGGTCTGGTGCAACAGCTTTCGATGTGCTTTCCCCACCCCGGGCGAAGATGGTGGACACCGAGGGATAGCAGGAAAGACCTGTTCTCATTCCTCATCTTCCCTCCCTTCAGCTGCAGCAAGAAGAACATCCCACTTGTAGTAAAAATGAAGCCGTTTAAAAGGCAAAGATCCTACCCACTGGTTCTGAAGGAGAAAACTAACCCGAGAAATGAGAGACCAAGGTTCACGAGAGCCCTCTGCCTCATACAGGGTCAAACGTTCACTTGGTGAACCAGGCAGCTGCCGCTGATTTGACCTAATGCGGAAAGCGTCTGCCCTGTTTCGGGGCCTTCTAAGTGCTGTCAACAGCCCACACGGCTCCTACAGACAACCCCGGACAATGTTACGGCTGTTTCCTGGCCTGCCAAAACCCCTTCAACTTGCAGGGCTCCCTGCATTCTTCTAAATCAGGGCTGGGAGCTAGTGCTGACTGGGGATGATTCAGTTCAAGTGTTTTTCATTTTGATTACAGAACTGTAGATTTGCCTCATGTGGAATGCTTCTACAGAGTGCCCCTGGAGACCCTGTGAGGTGGGTGGCCAAAGGGGAGTTCTGCTCTGCTCAGATTTTACTAAGCTGAACTGGAAAACAAGTCGCAAGGCTTACATCAGGGAAATCCACTGTGGTCCCTGCAACACCCCCACAGCAGTACAAAGAAATCCAACACAGAGGGCAGGGGTCCTTTTTCTCCTGTCCTCCTGTGAGCAAGCGGCTGTCAGTTCGTCAGTTCTAGGTACGCGTGTGCTAGGTTTCTTCTTCTTTTTTAAAGATTTTATGTATTTGAGAGAGAGAGAGAGAGAGAGAGAGAGAGCGAGCGAGCGCACACGCAGGGGGAGAGTCAGAGGGCGAGGGAGAAGCAGGCTCCCCGAGGAGCAGGGAGCCCGATGCGGGGCTCGATCCCAGGACCCTGGGTTCATGACTTGAGCCAAAGGTGGACGCTTAACCGACTGAGCCACCCAGGCGCCCCCTCTATGTTTCTGATGCTGCAAATCTTTAAGTTATCTGTTGGAATGTCAGTAACACGCCCCTATGGTTATGAGTAACACTGATTCTTAATATGAGAATTGCCTATTTTAGATGCCGGTTTATAGTCACATTCCCCACAGTAGAATTTAAGCAGCAGAAACCCAGGAACAATTTTGTAAGAGAAACTTTTTAACATTCTATAGTTGGTTTGCAATCTGAATATGTGGCAAAACCTGAGGAACTGTGGGTGCGTTTAGGGAGACAGCAGCTCCGGAATATCGAGTGGATTTGTGTTTCCATACCCTTGACTACATCTCTGTCACACTGCCAACACAGCAGTCTTCCCATAGCACACACTAGCCTTACCTTATAAATTCTCCCCACAGAAACACATCTTGCTTTCTGATTTTAATTTTAAGCCTCTTCAAATGGTTACAGATAGACACTTCTGGAATCTGTCTTTTTATTATTTTGAAACATTATGTGTCAAAGTAGACGTTGTCTATCGCTTATTGCTTTGGTTGGTTGTGTGTTCGGAATAGAAAAGCATATCCCCATGTGGACTGGCCCAGCTGTTGCTGAAGCTAGAGACTGACTGCTTCTCGCTCATTTTCACCTCATTTTGTCTCCCTCGGCATCCTAGTTCGACCAACAAGGGCGTCAGGCATGCAGCATGCTCCCCATAAACATTTATGAATGAATGAATGAATGAATGAATGAATGAATAATTGGTTAATGTTGCCTTTCCCTTCCCCATCTTCCCAATGACCTGCTGACTCCTAGGGTCCCCAAGCCATTTCACACATGTTTTCACCTCCAGCTGGCCCTCTCTGGCTCTGGTTTTCTCACCTCCATTTCTCTCCATCTGAACTTAATGGTCTTGGGTTTCCCTGGATCTTGCCAAGTAATGGAACCAAATTTGGTGATTTGCCATGTTTAGTTCGGGGTTTTGAAACTTGTTACTTATTCTAAGAATAATAACTCAAAGCAATCTTCTCCACCTTAAATTAAACCTCATGCATAGGTGGCTTATCAGCTATCTCACATGTAGTACAAATGACTTCTAAATATTCAGAATGCACTGAAAGACAGAATTAAAAAAAACCCCACACAAGTACATATGTGCAGGCATACATATGTGTGAACACACACACACAGGGAAAGAGAGGAAAGAGACACTACAGACTATTTTTTAAGATGATATAAAAATCCACAGTCCAGAACTTTTACACTTAAATGCTAAAACTATAAGCTGAGATATATTTTGTCTCATCTCACAAAATCCTAAAATAATATGAAAACAACAAGAAAAGAAGACAACTCTGAGAAGCAAGGGAAAGCAAATGCAAACTGCTGAGTTTTCTTCTTAGTCAAGCGTAATAACATGAAGACTGAAGAGTACAGAATAAATGTAGTTAATAAAACCGAAGTCTAAAGTCAATGGGACAATAAGCACAATCTCAAACGAACGATGACTTCAAACATTTGAGATCAGATGAATTTGATCCCAGATCCTGGAAACGTGAAATGGACCAATGAACTCCTGATTATTTGGGAAGAGTTTTGGAGGACAAAAACAGAAGATAACACAATGTTTGAATAGGCTTAATAGGTTGATTCTTAAAGCTATACCTTTAATCTCAGTCTCCCGCAACATTCTGGAATGAATTATTAGATGGTTTCTGAGTACCTAGAGAGGAAACAATAGGTCACCAACATGGATTCACTAAGAACAAATCATTATAGGAAATGTACTTCATTTCCTCTCGTGGAAGACTTATCTGTTGTTAGAGGAGTGTTGCTCATCTCATGTTTTTCAATTTCAGTGAGACCAGTGATGTAGTCTCTCATGATATGTTGTAAGTGGAATATATTACTGTGGCCTGAATAATTATAAAGATAAGTGAATTCACTGACAGTTAAACAAATGACCCAAGAAGTTAATTAGAGAATCCTGAACAGCCCGGGGCACAATCTTTACAGGTAGGTTACGAGGTTTTGAATTTGGTTTTGTGTAAAAGCTTTGGTAGAAGGCCAAAAGAAAAAAAGGCATGCTTACAGATTTACCAAATCCATAAATGAAAGAAAATTGGTAATGCTGTCATGGAGGAAAAAGGAAGAGCAGAATTTCCAATCTAAAAGATCTCATTAGATGCCATTAATAGACTAAAATGAACTCAAATTCTCCAAAATTAATTTGGAGAAGATATAAAAGTCCCGCGTCTGAATTTGAAATTCTCCTGCAAAAGGACAGGGCACTCCCCCCCTTTTTTTTTTAAAGACTTTATTTATTTATTAGAGAGAGAGAGACAGGGAGAGAGGGAACACAAGCAGGGGGAGTGGGAGAGGGAGAAGCAGGCTTCCTGCGGAGCAGGGAGCCCGATGCGGTGCTCGATCCCAGGACCCTGGGATCATGACCTGAGCCGAAGGCAGATGCTTAACAACTGAGCCACCCAGGCGCCCCAGAACAGGGCACTCCTTATCACCACGTGCCACTACCGGACCTCCAGCTGGCGGCCTGTGCTATCATAGAAGCCTCCCTGACACCCCCGGACACTGCATCAATATGATCCTGACTCAAGGCATCATCTTGATTTTGGAAGATGAGATTCAAAGAAGACAGAAAATTATTACTATTTTAAGCATACACACTTCAACACTGAACATCTTAGTCTCCCTGACTGAGCCCTCTTGGGCAAAGAAGAAATCCTGGCAAGGAGAAAACACAGGTTCATTCCCTTCTTGGAAGATTGGCACTAAGCCAAGGGGTTGCTCTTCCTGGGAGAGTATAACTCACAGCAAGGGGCAGACAGGTAACCACAAGGCATGATGGAGATAGTGGTGGGCTAGGGTGGGAAGAAGAGGCAATGGTGGATGGGGAATATGGTCCAGCTCCAGGGGAAGGCATGCTGGCCCTTGTCTAAGCTCATCATCTTTGGTTAGTTGTGGTTTCCATGTCCTGGGAAGGGGTCTGTGAGAACAAGTCAAGTCTCTGTTTCTTTAAAAAAAAACAAAAACAACAGCAAAAGCATCCCCCAAAGTTCATTTTCCCATATGAGAGAGAAGGGAGCAAAACCTTTGTCCCTGAACAGGAAGACCAGGCAGTTGTGTTTGCACAAGTTTCCCAGGGAGGAAGAAGGAGGGATCTGGACCGGTGATAAGATCACAGCTTCCAGCCTGAGTGGTTTCCCCTGATCCTCTGGTCTTGGGAGTTCTGGACCCAGAATTCAGGTCCCTTCTGGCTTTGACAAGGGAAAAATAAAATAAAGCCAAAAACAGAAAGGGGGAAAGAAAAGAAAACTTTCCCAAGTGACTGATCTCTGTTTCCCCTCATTCCTTCTGTCTTTAGTCCATCCATCCCCCTGCTGTGATTTGGAGGGGAAAACACCACTTCGGTGAGATCCCTAATATTCTCATTTCTGTGGCATCCCAGCCTTAGAGACCATGCTCAGAAAAGCATAACACTTTCATGGGATTTGTTTCCTGCTGTTGTTTTATATTTATTTGTTTTCAAATTACATACGTTTTCCAATGTATTCCAAATAAAAGGAATCCTGTTTAAGAATTTGGCTTACTGGGCTTACAAATAAGCCCAGGCAGAGTTCATTTTATCCAGAAGGTCCATTTTTTTTTTTTTTTTTTTTTTTTTTTTTTTAGTGTGCATCACCTTGGGGTTCAGTATTAGAAATGGTGAGACTGACCTCAAGTATCGGATAACAACTCAATATTTTGCCCCTCTACCTTTTTCCTCTTTCCATGTTATTTATAAACCATTTTTCCAACAAACTTATCTGCTATACCCAGTGCCATGTGTTTGGGCTTTTTTTAGCCATACATTTTGCACCTTCATTCAGCTTTGGCTGTAATCCCAGGCCTCTGGCTCAGATGTGCTTCATGGCCTGGCACGAAGGGCCCTTTGAGGTCAGTGGGGCCTTGTTAGGAGGGGTGAAGAGCAGGGAGCCTGGAAAGACACGCCAAAGGCACTGAAGGCCCGAGGGGGACAAGCTGCTCTTAGATTTTGACTTCCATTATGTTTTCATGCAAAAGGTTGGTGAAGACAGGTGGGCTTTGCATAGTGAACTCACCTAAAAGTGTACATGACATTCCTCTTACGTTCATCCTTTAGCTCCCCGGTTCAACTGTGCTATACTAGGACTGAGCCAACTTCCATCTACCTGTACAAAGAGATCCATCCATTAAAAAGTTAAGCCCATTTCTTAAGAAATAAGCTTCCTGATTCATAAAGCCTGTTACTATTGGACACATGTATACTTGGCTCTCAGAAAGCTTGGCACCCTCCAAAGAACACATCTCTTCTTTTCTTCTGAACATTTTCGCTGAAAATTCTAAAGTTGTGAGGAAGAGAAATAGGAGGCAGAGGTGGTTTGGGAGGTAAGCAAAGTGGGAGCAGGGAAGGCAGAGGAGGAAGAACAAAAGATCCCACCAAACCGAATGACTTCTGAGCTCTTTTTCTGTAGTTTTATACCAATAATAGCTGATATCTATTGAACATTTTCATGCCAAACAGGCTTGAAAGTTCTTCACACAGATCAAATCATTTAATCCTCACCATAAGCCTGTATGCTAGGCACCATTATCCCCTTTTACATATTGAGGAAACCGAGGCACAAAGTAGTGAAAGTGGTAGAGACGGGATTCAGATCCAGTCTATTCTCTGAACCACTCTGGTTTATCACCTCCATGTTCTACGGATGCCTATGATACTGGGCAGGCTCAGATGGCATTCTCTGCCTTTCAACCTTACTAACTCCACCCCTCCCCCCCTTCCAAGTTTGTTACAAAGATTACATTTGTACATTTATTTAGTACTTTATTCATCAATAAAATACAGATATGGTTATTCCTCAGAATCCTGAAACTTCAAATGGTCAAAATTTGGGGGACAAAGTTTTTTAAATTTTGATTTTTGTTTAAAGTAAGCTATGACAACAGTAAAAAACTGAAAAAGTGTGCAGCGAAAGGGGTAGAAGGGTGTGTGGCTATAATTCTTACACCCTGCAAGCTCACCAGTGTTGAGCTGTAGGAAGGAAGCACAGGAAGTTGCATGGAACATTCCAGAATGAGGGTCAGATAATGACTGACTGCCATCCTTCAGCTATCAAGTCAGATGTGCCCTATACCCGAAAACTTGGAACTCTCTCCCTCTCTCACACACACAATTAAATGAAAAACAATATGTCATTATTTACATAGGCATTTTTGTTTCACAAAAGGCTAAATCTAGGATTCCGTTAACCATGCTATGCCAGGGTAGTGCTTCTGTATAGGCTATTTATGAACCAGAAAAATCGTAAGAGAGAAAGCCAAATTGAGGGAATCATCTCATTGGAGTTCCTAACAGAAAGGAAGGCAAGCGTCTTTCATGCAAGCCCATGCAAAAGCCGATCCAACCGACAGCTACTGAATTTTGATTAACATGGTTTTCGTTTAACTATTCAGGGGTTTCAATGTTGCACAAGACTGTTTAATTGAGCCACACATGTCAGGTTATCCTGGGTTTACAGGGGCAACTGAGGCTCACAGTTTATTCACCTCACCAAGGTAGCAAAGTTTAAAAATGGCAGGAGGGCAGGGAACTGGAATCCATATCCTAATTATTATTCTTTCCATGCTACACTGTTCACACACAGGGTACAGTGTGGGTCTAGGACTTGAAGAAAATTCTCTTATCTACACGAGTCTGTATTTTCCATCATTACAGGGAAAAAAGGCAGTTCAGGTGTGTGTGCATGTGTGTGTGTGCACGCACATGTGTGTACACATTCCAGTTAAGAAGTTAAATAGGTTGTATGACAATATTCCAAAAATAATGGTCATCTATGATGGTAAGAAAAATACCAGCCAGATGAAATCTTATATTATTTGTGTTCCTTAAGAAAAAACTATATTAATAAAAGTCACTTACCAAGACATTAACAATCAAGGATAAAAGAAGAGTGAAAAACCATCACCACAAAAGGGGTAAACTCATGCTGGGCAAGTAATCATGAAGGATCCCGTGGGGGATGAGATACGTGCATGGACACACACACACACACACACACACACACACACACACACACGGTGTGAATCAGTGTTTGGCCTTGGAGTTCTGTCCTGGTTCATGTAGATAACTACTTAGTTTCCTCAAAGCCTGCAGGAGTATAGGGCATCTACCATGTGATAGCTAGTCTCAGCTTTGCACTTGCTGTTCTCACCTCCTGCCCAAACTTCCCCACCTGTCAAGTTCCTCGCTAAAAGATTCTGGATGCAAGAGTACTACAAATGAGGTATGGGGATTGTGCAGAGACACGCTGATTATTAAACATTCATTAAAGAAAACCTGAATGATTTTTACTATGGCTATGGTACCAGGAGACTTAATTTCACTTCCCATGAAAGTTATTATTTCTTTATTACTCACTAGAGGACGGAACAATCACCCCACATGGAAGCAGTTGGCCATACTTTCCAGAGTTCTAGTTCTGGCTTGGCCCCTGGCTGAGTGACATACCACAGTCTTCTCAAACTCTCTTGACCTCAGACCCTCCTGGGTAAAAGAGGGCTACTTCAGGTAACTCACAGGATCTCAGAGGGACACAAGGTACACACATCGCCTAAGTGTCCATTACACTGTTAATGCTGAGTTCATGTCAGTGCCTTTCACCTGGTGACTGGAAGCTTCTAAACTGTAATGATTAAAAAAAAAATACTTTCATTTCTTGCAAGATTTGGAAAACCCAAAGAATGGGGGAAGTAGGGATGAACCACCTTCTTTTGCAAGAAGTGGAATTTGGGTAAATTATAGAAGAAATGGGGAGGAAGAGGCAAACATATCCCAGGGATCATCTTTTGCAGGTAGATTTCTGAAACCTGGGAAAAAACCCTTAAAGAGATGGCGGGGTTACTATAGAGCTCTGCTCTAAATGTAAGATGTGTGCAAACAGTGTCCGAACAATTTTAGGCTAGCCTAACGATTCCTCTCATAGCTGTGGTCTGTGGACAACCCCATGGGGACCTGCACTGACCCCTGTGAGCTCACCCGCTCAGACTGGTCAACTGCTGGTGCTCCCATTTAAATATTTTGCTGCTTGTCAGCACCTCCACTAGAGGGCAGCAGGTGGAAAGAAGCGAAGTGAACGTGGATTAATGTGGATGCTTGGCAATAAGAGCTGTGGGGGGTGGTGCCAAGGGCTGGGGGTAAAAGGGGACAAGTTAACTGAGTGGAAAAGATGAGAGCCTGGGTAATTAGTGGTTTTCCGTTTCTAAGTGAAGCCAGGGATGGCAGGAGAGGAGTTCAGCATTAGTAGGAAGTTGGAGCAAGGTTTCCCAAACCCGTAATCTTTAGATTCATGTTCGAATTTTCCTAAAACAAACAGAAACACATAACATGCAAGCAAATTCCACATCACTCCAGATCTTCTGCCTCAGAAGCTCGAGGTAGGGAGCTTATGACTCTGTATCTTTCAAAAACTTCGCAGCTTATTCTGAGTAGCAGCTGAGATTGGTTCCCTAAAGATGTCTGAGGTCCCTTCCAACTCTCAGAAGACTAATTTCACTAACAACAAATATGCCTAAGGCAACCTTCCAAATAATGGTAAACTTGTCTATCCCTCTGGTAACCTGTCCTTAGAGAAAGAAAGGACAGAAGTAACTGAAACTGCTAGCATGGACCGCCATTTATGGTTTGCAGAGTGCTATTATAGACACCTTCTCCCTTAACCTTTGAATCCTCACAATAAGCCTGTATATTGGAAGATTTAAAAGCCCCATTTACAGTTAGGGAAACCAATTTCCAGCGAGGCTGCCTTATGGTGTAAGTCTAGAAGCCATGCCTGTTGACTACAGTTCATTCCACTCCATCATAGCAGACTGTACCTTTTCAGTTCTGTTCTTAACCTGGATTTGTAAACAATCTTTTCATCAAATGATTTAGTGGAACTCTAAGAATGATGGCCAAGTCCAAGTTACATGCAGAAGAGAAATAGAGACAAGGCAGGAATAAGAGAAAGCTGGGATGGCAAGTCCAATAGACCATCTCTGTATCTTTTGGAGCTCCAGGAAGCAGAAGGAAAATAGTCAGTGATAATTTGTGAGCAATAAAGATGAAAGAGGATGCATGAATCAGGGCTCATGCTTCTGTGGTCGGCCTGCCCCATGAAAGAGCAGAGTGATTTCATAAAGGTCTGGTCTCAATCTGATTCATACCTCTCAAAATCTTTCTGCTGTTGCCCTCTCTGCCATAAGGGTGCCACTCTGCATGCACTTTAAGACATTTCCAACTTTTCAGTGTCTCAAAATAGATTTTCGAGTAGATTCCACTAACTAGGTCTAAACTACGGAGGAATGCAAAATGGAGCAGAATCTTGCATGCTGGCCCTACTCCTGCCAGTAACTGTTGGAATCTCAGGGAAGTCACTTAACCCTTTGGGCCTGGGCTTTCTCACCAATGACCAGAGGGTTGGTGCTGCAGCTTCTAGACAGACCATGAGGATAAGTGTTAAATTATTTTGGATTGGTTTCTAACATTTAAAACCTAGGAGATTCATATAAAATTGAAGATCAACTTTGGGGTACACTCCCGTGAGGAACAAATGGTGTGGTTTTCCATAGACCCTTCTAACATACTAGACAATTATTTATTACTCTTATAGTCTATCATCTGCCTCACCCACCCTCATGCTCTCTGCAAACACACACATACCCTGTAAAGAGAAACCCCAGGACAGCAGGAGTTTTTATCTTTCTTATTCACGGAGGCACTCCAAGCACCTAGAACCATGCCTGGTACACAGTAGATGCTCAAAAAATATTTGTTTGAAGGAATTTGTGGCAACTTTATGAAAAGTATAGTTTTCTCAAGTGAGGGAAGTGGAAGACAATCCGCTCAACCCAGAAATAAGACATGAATATACCCAATAAATTCCTGATTTGTAAATCCTAATACAGACTTGGTTTTCATGAGCTGCTAAGGACTATCAATATATGGTTATGCTTATACGGTGTGTTTGGTTTCTTATACATATAGCCACATTGAGATTAAAAAACAATGTCGGTCAAGTTTTCACAGGCATTCTGAATGTACCACAAGGTGCACCTGCCAGGTGTTTGTCTCACCTGTAATGCTTAAAGAAACAGCACGGCATGGTTATTCTAAAGGCATGTGACAGGTAGCTCAGTATGTGGAATGTTCTATATTAGTGTAACCTTAAATATGAAGATTGATTTCTCTGGTGGTAAAAGGCAGGTCTTAAGACCGATGAAATCTAATCTCACACCAATTATATTAATTTCAACAGCTGGCTTTGCAGTTACCATACTCTCCCATGCTTCTTTGAATAAATGCTCACAGATGGCTCCCTGTTCGCTCCACCAGCCTTTCATTCTCAAA
The DNA here is from genome assembly GCF_037043125.1 of Eumetopias jubatus. NCBI lineage: Eukaryota > Metazoa > Chordata > Mammalia > Carnivora > Otariidae > Eumetopias > Eumetopias jubatus. The sequence goes on from NW_028274811.1 coordinate 120,582,587, forward strand.
GTGGTGGAGGGAGAAGTGACAGGAAACATTTGCTGGAAGCATTCAGATGTGACTGTGCATTCATGGGGATTTGTTAGCCGATGTTGATGTCGTTGTGTTCCTCATAAACAAGCCTGAGTGACGGGCTTTAAGGGTGATCTTCCAAAACAAATGTGACTCAAAACCATTAGTGCAGCCTATGCTATAGCTACCAACTCTTGTTCTAGCCGACCTACGAGGACCTCTGGAACATGCAGTAGGGGATTTTTCACAGGAGAGGTTGAAAGGGGGAAAATGCTGCAGCCGTTAATGCAAATGTGGCTCCATCAGGCACACCAGCTTTTATACGGAGTTCCCTGTTCCATGGCTATTTAATTTAGAACATCTTGGAATAAGTTTGGAAATTCTGGTACTTTTATGGTGGTCAACCCTACCTCCTTGGTACTAGCAGGTGATTATTTAGGCAGAATTATTTCTATCTAAATATACAATGTCAGATTTAGAGGATAAAACAGGTGTTCATGACGCTGAGAATGTTTGCTTTTGAATCAACAGACCGAAAATTATTAAGGTCCATTTGAAGAATATACTCAGGACAGAGCTTGCTGGTATTTCTTCTAGTGCTTCTAACATTTGTGCTCTACTGAAGGAAAATCTGGGTTGGAGTTTTTGGCTTTTTTATTTTTGTTTGATAGTTTGCTATCACTGGAGCAAGCTGAAAAAAAGATGGGAAAATAACAGGTGTCTGTGACAACTTCAATTCTTAAGTTGCTCATTTAAGGTTTCTTATCATTTTAAGAGTAGCCCTAAAAAAATGATAATACCTTAATCTGTGTTACACACTGACTGTCAGCTGGCACCTTAAATACTTCTGGCAAAACTGCATAAATTTATGACATTGAATGAAAAAGAATTAGTCAATTAGTAATTACTATCACAGAGCTTCAGCTGTGCAGTCCAACTGGTTTTCTATGGTTTGGGTCAAACGCAGTCCTTTCTTTCCCGGGACTCCCACAATATTTTGTGCATATTATCTCTATACATTCATTTTGGATGTCTCACATGACCTCTCTTTTTCTTTTAACCTCTTTGTTTACTTGGCAAACCCTAAAGCCTCTTAAGGTCCATTTATTGGTGGCTTCCAGCACCTGGCCCCAAAATACCTTAGATGAATGAACATGTGAGCCAGTGAAAACATAGAGATGTAACCAAACATGGAAATATTTTATTTTTAAAAGTACTTCAACATGCTTTATGTAATTTGACTCCCAGAACAATCCTGGGCATTATCTGTTCAACAAGCTATCACCAGACCTGGACCAGTGGTTCTCCACAAGGGGGCCATTTGCCCACCCCCCAGGGAGTGCCCACCCATGTCTGGAGATGTTTTGGTTGTTACAGCTGAGGGTGGGAATGCAGCTCCTACCACCTGCTGGGTAGAGGTCAAGGATGCTGCTAAACAAGCTGCAACGCATTGGATGCCTCCCATCACTAAAAAAATCATTTGGCCTATAAAATGTCAATAGGCCAAGTTTGAGAAACCCTCATCTAGGCCCTCGGTCTCTGAAAACTAGTGTAACTCCTGTCTAACAATATTTTTCTGATTAAGTATATCCTGTAAGAAGTTACTTAGCATACCATATAAAACTACCTCTTGCACTCAGTCATCTTCCTCAAAACATACAAACAACTAGCCAAAAAGCATGGGAAGAGCAAGTTCATGGTTTGATTCCTAATTGCTGAGCCAGGAATGTTTGGTTTGCTAGCTCTGTTCTTTTAGAAAAAGCACTTGGGTATAGTTAGTACCTGGATACTTCCATGCATTTCAAGAAGAATGAATTCAGAACATTTATAAGTTCAGCTGTTTCTTACAATGGCAAGTGAATTCTACCTTTTACCTTTGAGAAAACCATACCTGAGTGCGTGGGAGTCAGCAGGAAGTGATGGTACTATGGAGAAATATAGAGGTAACCAGAAATACACAACGGAGTTATCTTTCTATAACTTGCAAAAAGATTCCCTAACTTAGTAGGTGTAATAGAGTAACACATGTAGATCTTTAATAACTCAGTCTCCAGCAATAAACTACAGGTTTTGGTAAATATCAATTTCAACAACGCAGAAGACCATGGATCAGGGAGAATAGAGGAACCTTAGGGATCATATTACCCAGATTTTCCGCCCATTTTTATTTTTCTCAATTATTTATTCACATGAAATCATACCTGGAAACCCACTGTGTAAAATCAAAATGATTTATTATATGAAGCTGTGTTTGAACAAGAATACGGCACCAGAGTGCCTTGGCAAGTTAGCTCCACACTCCCACACCTTAATCCCAGCCCTCTCTGACCTATTAATTCATCCTACTTTGGGATAATTAGACTTGGCACAGAGTACTTTCTTGAACATCAACCTAATTGTCCCTGTTCTTCCCCTTCTGAAGAAAAGGTAAACAAAGACAAGATTAGGCTTTACTGAAAACCTAACTCTTACAGGGAACCATGCCACCTCCTTAACATGCTATCTTGTTTAATTCTCATGGATAATTTTATGAGCAAGGATTATTATCTTTATTTTAAGATGAGAAACGGAAGTGCTGAGAAGATCATTTGCTGAGATTTCCAGACTTGAAACAGGTTGAGCTGAAATTCATACGTGCATATGTTTGATTCCCAAAGTCTATATTTATGGCATATTACTTTGCCACGCGATAAAAACAGAATTGGTCGACTTATTTCACTTAGCATAATCCCCAGGTGATAGGTATGAAGGAGGGCACGTGTTGTGATGAGCACTGGGTGTTATATGCAACTAATTAACTGTTGAACACTGCATCAAAAAGTAATGACGTACTATAGGTTGGCTAACTGAACATAATAAAAAAATAAATACGGAATTGGTTCAAGCCCTCCTCAAGATGATACATTTTAAAAACAAACATCTTGCCATTGCCCCTTCATCACCCTCAGACTGAACATCACTAGTTCCTTTCACAGGATCTCACGTCTACACCATTAAGTCTGTTTTGTCCTGGTTTGTCAACATCCTTCTTAAATCTTGGTGTCTGCAACTCACCAGACTCTTCTAGATATGTTGTGGCCAGTGCAGAGTCCAGAGGACTGGCGCTTTCCTTGTTCTAGATCCTCCGTTTCTTTTTCTAAATTTTTATTTTTTATTATTTTTATTTATTTGAGAGAGAGTGAGAGATCACGAGCAGGGGGAAGGGAGAAACAGACTCCCCACCGAGCAGGGAGTCTGATGTGGGACTCGATCCCAGGACCCTGGGATCATGACCTGAGCTGAAGGCAGACGCTCAACCGACTGAGCCACCCAGGTGTCCCCAGACCTTCCATTTCTAACAAAGCAGCCTGAGTTTCCTTTGGCAGCTACAATCAGAATAGGTTAGTTACCTATATTTGCAATGAACTAAATAACCAAGTCTTTTACAAAGGACTTGCTGTAAGCCAGGAATCTCACATCCTTCAATCGTGAAGTTAATTTTCTTAAACCTAGACACAGGACTTTACATTTATCCCTATCAAATTTTATCTCGGTAGTTTTGGCCCCCTACCGTAGGCCGTCAAGATACTCTGAAGCCTACGTCTGTCATTCAGCACATTAGCTACCTTTAGCTTTACGTTTGCAGATGTGATGAGCCTGCCTTCCTTGTCTGCACTCTAGTCACTTATTAAAAAAAAAAAGCCCAGAAGAAGAAGGTCTATCACAAAGGACTGAAGGTAGGGCTTGGTAGGAGGGAATCTGTTCCAGAGTACCACATCCATATTTAAGAAATAATAGAAAACATAATTTTGGAGTTGAAAGGGACAGATTAGATATTTTTTCTCTGAAAGTTCTACTAATAGACAACCAATTGAATTTAGAGAAATTAAGAGCTTTTGCCCAGAACCAAAGAGCTGATTACTGATAGAACTAGATTCATAACCAAGGTTGCTGATTAATTAATGATATTTTCCCCCCCCGACACTATTAGATGGGATCACTAATGGCCAAGAAGACATTCCAAATTTGGTTTAAATAGTTTCTTGATACAGTTTTTCTTTTCCGACACCTTGCCCCTTTCTCCTAAGAAAGCAACATAAAAAATTCCAATGAACTGAAGGCTCTTGTTCTTATAAGCTCAGTTTCCCCACCACTGACTTATAGGTACAAGTCCTTTCAGAAGAATGGCATAAGAACAATGCTCACCCAAACATAAGTCCTATCTGCAAAATAGGGTATGTTTGTCCTATGAAAGGTAAAACTTTGGGTAAGGAAGGGTAGATTTAGAAACAGCCAAAAGTATATGGCAAAGAGTGTCTGTGTGTAGTCTAACCCCAGAAACATTTGGTAGAGAGAGGAGACAGATTCCCTTTACTTTGACGGCTTCTGCATTCGTAAAGAATACGTGAATACCCGTGAATAATACAGAAGAGAAAACCCAGAGTTGATTTCATAAGCAGTCCTTGTACCTCTCTACAACAATGAGGGGAGAGCCGTGTGGATGACAGGACTGGACAGCATGAGAGGGTTCAGTGACCCAGGAGGTACTTTTCACAGAGTTTTTTCCAAAGGAGAAGGGGTGGTTCCTGTCCCCATGAACTTTGGCTACTGATTTAGCCTCAGGAAGACATGCCCATTTGTTTTGAGAAAATCACCCACACCTCATCAGCTGTTATATCAATTTATATATAAATATATAATTTATATTATATATGAGATAATTTATATTATGTATATTATATAATTATAAATTATAAATATATCATTTATTATAGAAATAATATATATTATATATTATGTAAATAATATATATTATATATGAAATAATGAGGTCTGAGTACTGCATTAAATGTAACGACCCTGAATCTAAAGGCTTTACTGAAGTAGTTCCTGGAATCACTTCCTGTCTTTTTGACATAATATAACTAAGGTTCTTTCATAGGCTGATCAGGTAAACCAGCAGCCTCCAGGAATGAGATGAAATTCCTACAGAGGTATTATAGTTAGTTAGCCACCAGGAGAATCCTAGTACATGAGAGGCAGTGTAGTGTGTGCTCTGACTGGACTCTCACTTTTGCCCTCATTAGCTTTGTAAACTAGTTAAGTAATTATTCTTGGTTCCTTCCCTAAGGGTAATAATGGAACTTCCTCTTAGCATTGCTGTGAAGAGTAACTGAGGTAACAAGTATAAGGTACTTAAACTGAAGCCACTCAGGGGGCCTGGGTGGCTCAGTCTGTTAAGCATCTGACCCTTGATTTTGGCTCAGGTCATTATCTCAGGGTCATGGGATCGAGCCCCACCCCGTGGAGCCCCCAAGTCAGGCTCCATGCTCAGCATGGAGTCTGCTTGTCCCTCTCCCTCTGTTTCTCCCTCCACTTGTGCTCTGTCTCTCCCTCTCTCTCCAATAAATAAAATCTTTAAAATATGGAGCCACTAAAATGCTTCTATGTAATTATTGCAGTGAATTTGTTTTAATTTGGTGTCTCCACATCCCTAGTTCACCTAGTAACTAACCTGGGGACCCGGTCTCATTCCTCCTGACATTGTGTCTGCCACACAGCAAATGCTCAGTAAGTGTCATTGACCTGAACTGACTTGCCCAGTATCACTACCAGCATCAGAGTTAACTCACTACAGACCCACTTGCTGACTTGGTCAAATTTAATTTTATTAAAAATACAAGAACTAGAGCACTAAGGTTTTTTTTAATCAAACTTCTACTCTGAACATTCATTGTAAAAACGATAAATACAGAAGTATCTCATTTAATAGAAGTGTATGCTACAACATTGGTTCTATTGTTGAAAACATCTTAAACATTAGAATCCTCTTCTCAACAGTTTTCCGAAGACATTACTATAATTGGCTTCCAAAACTTTCTTGCGCAACTGCACTGCTTCTTCTAGGCATATATTGTCACTCATAAATGGCAGAGCTGCATTTCAAACCCAGTTCTGACAAAGTTCAAGATCAATACTCTGAAATCCCTAATCTGGACTGCTTCTCCTCATGATGAGAGAAGAAAGAAACAGGAGTCTGATACGACTGGTACAGAGACTTGCTTACGGACCCTTCCCCCCAAGCAGGTTCTCTGTAGGTTCTGCAGGTTGTAGGTTCTCCATAGGTTCTCTGGGTATCAGCCAAGGCCACCTGATCAACCTCTCCTCTTCTCAGGGAGTTCCTCCCTGGGTTCCCTCAATCCTCTCACAGTCTAAGCTTCTGGCTGATTGCTGCTGCCTCAAGGAAGCGATAGCCAAGGCAGGATCACAGCACCAGAGGGACATCTTGCCAAAACAAATCAAATGCAAATCAAACTGGGCTCCTACCAACTAACTACAGTTGAATACCCACTGTGGGCTGAGAGGCAGCCGGTCTCATGACAGCCTGGAGTTTCAGTCTTTTCCTTCTACCTTCTGCTCTGAGGCATCAGTTGACCCTCCCCACACCAGAGGCTCTGACTTTGGATTCATAGCAACCTACTCCCAACCAACATGTTGGAGAAATCCCTAAATTCAACAGGGAAGAGTATTTTAGATACACTTCATGCTAAAGAAAGTGCTTCATAGTCTATTTTTCCCTCAAGGTAACTTTTTTTAGACCTAGGAATCCAAGTTTTTAGCACCCATCCATGGAAATCAGACAAGACAGTCAGGGCATACAGAGAGTAGCCACACTTCTGCCTTTCACATTCATAATGGCTATAATAAACATGAGTTTGACACACAGATTACAGCCAGGGTATGCACAGAAATTAATCTAGCTCTTCTATTCCTCAATCAGAGCTTTCCCAGGAAGTCAGGCTTAATGACAGCAAAGGGTAGGAGAGTTAGTCAACTGTGCTTATGAAGTTCAGAGCAAACATCCAGAGAATATGGTGCTGGCACAACTCACATGGGCAGCTGGGCACAGTCATACACCAGTTTGTAAGCCAGCCAGGGCTGTCGGAGGAGCATGGCCCCTTGGAGACTCTGCTGCATTCTACTCCTTGCTAGATCTGGCCAAACTGCCCTGATGTGGAGCAGGGCTCTTGGACGGACTCCTGCCCATTTCCCTGTTCTCCTGCTCCTGCCACAACACATTCTTCCATCGCCAGCTATTGTCAAGAAAAGCATGGTGCCTTTTGCTCCAACCAAGGAAGCAGCTGGGTCAACGGCTGGGTAGAGGAGAAGGGAGGATATGTCCTAAATGTTATGCAGCCACAAAATGGTCCTTTCCTTAAAAAATGACCTCTTATTTTTGGGGAGGCCAAGGCTCCCCAAAGTACAGAGTGGTCAGCATCACCAACTAAATATCCAATGATGTGAATCTGCTAATTCTTACACATAGCACATGGCTGTCCAGAAGTCAAATGCTCTAAACATGATTTCTGGTTCCACAAATTTGCAAGGTTTTACTAAAAGGTCAGAGAATACAGAAAATACCAGTTTTTTCATATTCAGAGATTAAGAAACCAAGGATTTTAGCAATATAACTTTGATTTTTAATTCTGAGGGCTTTGTACTTCAAGATGGGTTCTCACTGGAAAATTGGAAAGACCTGATATTTAAGGAAAGAAACGGGGAAAACTGATCCAGTTTTCCATATAATCTCTAATCAGAGTTTTTGTAATCTGAAGGTCAATGTCCAAAGGGGCAGAGAAAACTTGGATTTGGGATCTGCAGGTCTCATAATACCTCTCTCTGTCTGTCAATATTTGAGGTGATTTAATCAGGTAGGTGGGACACAGATGAATGTGGTATCAGAGGTTTGGTGCTGGGTGACTGGTTCTTTCAATGCAGGATATTAGCCAGTGGCTGGTGCATGGGGTACAGAGTTCAGTTACTTGGAAAAAGGTTGGCAAGACTTAGGAAGGGCATCGGGCTCTTAGGCATCAGTGCATACAGCAGAGTTCTGGCCTTGATGGCATCTGAACTATACAGCAGAAAAACGAGATCATTCCATCCACAGAGAAAGCCCACAGATCAGGGCTGAGGGTAGGGCACAGGGATGCTTGGGGCTTCTTGAGGCCACTAGTTCTAGCTTCCATAGCTACACGGCTATTTCCAGACCCCTCCCACCGGAAGGGGGTCCTAATTCAGTCCTCTGAGATAACAGAGCACTAGTAACAACTGTGGGCTGTGACTGGAGACGCGGTCAGAATTTACATTCTGATTCATTCATTCACTCCACAGATCAGTGAAGATCTACTCTATGTGTCAGAGGGCTGGAGGAGGGGGGGGTACAGGGACAAACAAAACCTCCTTTCTGGATGTTAAGGTTTAGTGAGTTTTAAATCCATGATACTTTATTACACAGGGTACACAGGGGTCACTTTGCCAATCATTTGAAAACAATTAAATTGCCCATTTCAAGCTCGGTCCTGACTTTGTCACACAACTTGAAACACAGGTGTCATTACAACCTCATTTAGAAGAGGGACGCAAAGCAAATGTCACTTCTCCTATGCCCTGAGCCCACCTCCTATTCCCACCCCTTTGTCCAGCCTGTTGGGTGAGAGATTCTACTAACGACATCCTGAAACATTTCCTCCATGGTTGGGACATGATCCACCATGTTCTAATAGCTGCAAACCTGTCAAGAAAAAGTAATGAAGATACTGTAATTAGTGAAGGTGAAGGCTCAAGGTCAGCAAGGTGTTATATAATAGAAACAGAGATTCCCAATAGATATATCTGGGGAAATCCTGTGGGTTCATTTGAACGGGTTTGAGAAATACGGACCAGAGAAAACTCTGATTTGCAGCTGACGCCAAAGAAGGGCTCCAAGCCCCTGGGCCCTGCAGCCTGTGCACTAACCACCAGCCAGGGCAGCACAGAATCCTCTCTTTGTATGGTCACTGCATCAGATTTCAAAGTGTGTTTATGTTACACATCATTACCGCCTTTACGCTGCTCACTACAGATCACGAGAAAGCTTCTCTTTGGGTTTGAGAATGACACTGTTGACAGCATTATGTAAACACCCAGGCAAGTGCCAGAAAAACCCAAACAGGAGGGTGGAAGGTGAGGGTCGTAGCTGCTGGGGACTGCCTGACAACAAGTGAGAAGCACAGGATCTGGGTAAGCTGGCGGGTGTAAGCAGCAGGGGCGAGGCCTTACAAGATACCTTCGTTGATGGCTCTGAAATGCCTAACACTCTTTACTGTATAGAGAGTAAAGTTAAGGTTTAAACAGAATTAACTCTGGGAAAGTAACTCCTTGACTTAAATTCACAGAGAGGACAAAATCACTGGCCACAGGTTCTTTCCAAGAGGCTTTTCGAGGGAAAAGGTGCTGGGTGGTTGAGGGAGGCTGGGTCCCACGTCCTGGAGGGCGAACCCAGGCAGAGGCTGGCTGGGCGGCTCCCAGCTGGGGCGGACGCCTGTGACAGCCAAACCCGGGCTAGCCTCCAACCAGAGGCAGAAAACCCGGTATGTCCCTGAACAGGAGCTCTGGCTACACATCATATCCATCATGTCAACCTCGTTCCTGTCGACCCCGTGAGAGGAGCCCCAGTTTAGGCCACTGAACCAAAGTGGTGGGGAGACGTTGTGCATACCAAGACTGGCTCATGCCCAAAGAGTTGGGGTCCGAGGTGGAAGACTAGAAGTGCAGTCGGTCACGGGCATGCGTGAATTAACATTCAACGTTCGCGTTCTTCTTCGGTGGTCCCAGTCCTTTTATTTACTCATTAGCTGAGGCGCAAACCTACTCACTCGCCCTACCAGCTGCTTTGCAGGGGTGAGTCACTTAGCTGCGTGCAAGCCTCACCGAACCCCAGATTCTGCCCAGCGCAAAGCTTTGCTGCTGCCAACTTATCCAGCATATACTTTATTGCACTCTGTGAGGTCAGTATAGAGCCTGGTGATGATACAATATCTGGGGTTGGTATGTTCCAGGTCTCAGGATAGAGTCATGCATGTCCAGAGATGGCACAGGGAGGGAGCCAGGCCTTCACCCCTCTGCGGACCCTCGGGGCACAGGGGCCTAAGCCATACGCCAGCCACACTGCGGAGGTGGGACGACAGCCGTGGGACCCGAGCGAGGACGGGCAGGAGTGTTGGGAAATGGCCCACGGCTCCATCAGTCTCAGGACGTCTCCTCCCCTACAGAGCTGCTCCCTGCAAGGACTACTTCATTGCTAATAGGCTGAGCTGTGTTCTGAGACTTCACTGTATTAAAAGTGAGTCATTGCTGACGTTGATAACGTTAACTACAAAGATGAGAACTTAGAAACGGATGGAGGAAGAAAGCTCTGACAGTTCCTGAAGTCAAAAACCCACACGTACTTGGACTCCAAGTATGGGTGATTCTGGCTCCTCAACATCTCTGTGATCCATCTATTTTTTACAATGGTCACATTTATATCATCTCTCTCCTGACCTATTACAATCATCTTCCTCTACATTCATCTCTCTCAAATCCACGTTCATCCTATTGCCAGTATTATTTCCCAAGTGAAAACCTAACAGTATTATTACCCTGTTTAAAACTCTTTAATAACCCAAGGGGATCACAATTAAATGATGTTTACTCATCTGTCTTCTCTTCTGTAAACCATGGGCTCTCTAAAGGTAGGAACATAAATTTAAAATCCATCCTTGAATCCAGAAAAGTGCTCAGTAAAAACCCGATGAAAGACTGTTTTGTGTCACCATCTGCAGAGGTCTGTGCTCATCTCCTCCACTGGCAACATTCCAAAAGATAAGGCCAGGGGCTCCTCAACCTGGCTGACTATGCCCTGCTGAACTCCAGTGTCAAAGTGGTTTGTGATCCCGCGAGGACTCAGTGACACAGGGTTGCTGATGTACATACAGGGACTCAGGCCATAGCATGAGAATAGACTGAAAGATTTCTTCTTGTTCTTGGTGACAGTAAAGACTGCAGCTAAAGGTCTATGGTGGTTTTTTTTTTTCACTCCCAGTGTGAATAGAATGCCTGGAACTATTTCCTTCTTGAAAACATGTAATAGGCACACCATTTACTGTTTACCAACTACAACCATGAATCTAATACTTGCTTGATATGTATCTTCTGTGTCTTGGCAACCTCCCAGGGCTCTGTGGAGACCCACTGGAAGCGGGTAAGGCTTATTTTTTAAAAAAATACAATGTTCCTTCCACTGGGTCATTATTTCCTATCTGTTAGCAATGAGAACAGAGGTGTCTTCCCCCCCCCCCACATAAGTGCTGTATCAGTTTGCACAGGTTTATAAAAAATGTTCAAAGAGATACCAAGAACATTATTTTGAGGATCCTGATTCCTTTAGGACATGGCATCTCACTCCTAGGGTAAATTTTTACCTTGACTGATACAGAAGGATGTGGTACCTTTTAATCTTTGGAGGAACTAACATTACGGATGGAAGACAGAGAGCACCTATTAGAAGACTTGAACTAACACAATGGGGCACATTTTGATGTTGAGTTCTCATTAAATTTCCTATGGGGCAATTAGACATAATGAAAAATCCTCGGGGCAGTTTATTTCTAACTGCTCATCTGCCCCAGCAAGAAAAACCCTGCCCCAGGCTTCAAGTGCCAACCTTCCCTAAGCATACAGACCTGTCATCCTTTACCATCTCGTGGGAGACTCTACTCCAGGTCATACCTTCCAGATCCCTTATTCCGCAGTATCACCTCTTTCCCTGGCCAAACTGAATTCAAATGAATGGCTGGTAGAACTACGGTAGTGTTTTGTTTTGTTTTAAATCCTTACCTATATTTTCATTCTGCCTTATACAATGGGAGAGAACATAAAAAAAAAAAAATTGGCTACCATTCAGAACTGGCAGAGAAAGAACCACATGGCCCCTGAATGCCATCTGAGATTCAAGCCATGTTATGTCATGTGATCACCTTGGCAGATTTCACCAGATAAATGCCAGAACTGGTAAACACACTCACATGTGTGCATGCTCATGTTCAAACATGTTCATCTACACCTCTTTTTTTAAAGATTTTATTTATTTATTTGACAGAGAGAGAGAGGGAGAGATAGAGCACAAGCGGGGGGAGGGGTGTGGGGGCAGCAGAGGGAGAAGCAGGCTCCCCACTGAGCAGGGAGCCTGATGTGGGACTCGATCCCAGGCCCCTGGGATCATGACCTGAGCAGAAGGCAGACGCTTAACCGTCTGAGGCACCCAGGTGTCTCTCATCTACACCTTCTATGGAAACATACTCATCCGTAACAATAGCAGGCCATTTTAAGGTAGAACTCGAGTAGCCACATAATCCAAAAGAATTTGGGTTAGCCCACTAACTTAAAAAAAAAAAAGGAGGAGAAAGAAATGTTTTCCTTTGCTAAATTACTTATGTGTAAGTACTGGTAGGCTACATGATTTGTTTGCCGTAAGCCATTGCATTTTCTTATCTCTGCTATCCCCAAACAGACCAAGCAAACAAAAAACTATCAAAAAGCAAAACAAAAAGCAAACAGAAAACGAGTTAATGGTGTTTTCTCCACTCTCCTTATGGAGTTAAAGGTTTATGTCAAAGCTAAAATGTCAAAGCAGCTGAAATAGATGCTCTTTGCAGACTCTAGGTCTAAATGTAACTTGAGCTCTCGCCTTTAGCTGGGGATACATTTTTAATTTTCTTTAAAGATTTCCTTTGCCATACTTTTCATTTCACAGGTTTTTTAAATTCCTCAAGGCTTGCCCAGTGGAGTGAAAGCCACCTTAATGAAGAAAGTAGAGATTAAACCACCATGACTTTGGAACAGCCGAGGATCTCAGCTGTAATTGTTTGGCTCAGAACCAGGGTCTAAAACCAGCCATGGGAAAAGCTGCTGAAATGGAGCCTGCAATTCTCTCCATGTTTGACTTGCATAATGTTGACATTATAACACCAGAGAGACCCAAAAATATTTCAAACAATTATGACTTCTTTTCTATAAATATTTTTAAATTGCTTTAAACGATAAAATAACATATTTTACCCTTCTTTTTTTTTTTTTTACTCTGGTCGCCCTCAGCAGCTCACTACTACAGATTTATTTTTGGCTCAAAGGTCAGGGAGGACATCTTAAGGCACTACCTCTGCTGTTAAACTGTGTTTTCCAACATGAGTTGCCCAGTGAGTAGGGGAATCAGCTACTCTTAAAGCAACAACTGAATGTGGGGTTACAGCATGGGAGAAATAGTTTATTTCTTATGTTGATGCCCGAGCCAGGAAAACAAATCAAATAATCTTTTAAAGACAATCTTTTAAAAAGTCTCCCACCCCTTTATAAGCACAGTTTCCTTTTTTGGACAGAAAAATCCTTCTTCTCATTCTCTTTCATTACTCTTTCCTTTTCCAGTTATTTCTGCTATGAGACATATGTTTGAGTGTACTGAGACTTCTCCATGAGGAAGGTGGCATAAAAAAGGAAGGAGAATTATAGAGACAGCCAAGGAACTCATGAGTTCTGAGTACATTATTCAACTATTTTCAGTTGTGTCTTCCTTCAAACTTTGCCAAACGGTAATCACCCAGAGCGTGAGAGGTGAAATTTATTTGAAACCTGCAATTTCCCCTCTCAGAGAATATGATTCAGAGACCTTAATTCTGAGCTCTGGAAATAGGGGATGATATCCTTAGTCACAGACGAGCAGAGTGATCAGTAGGTTAATAACCAACCCTCCAGTGCAATTGCACTATCTCTCCTAGGACCAAGAGACTTGGCTTGCCTTCAGTATAAATGCCCTCAGCATGATTTCCAGCATTTATTTTTGATGTGCAAACATTAGACGCCAAAATTGTATTCCTCCTAAAACATCCACAGAAAAGTCCTCCTAGCTTATGATTTTAAAGCTAAGACAAGTTTCCTATTTGCTGTTACTTAAGAACTTACCTCTTTGAATTAAATCATCCAAAGAACTTACATTTAACAAATAGAGTTCAGTGTTATTTCAAAACACTGGGGTGGGAATGGGAGAGCAGAACTCACCTTCACTCCCAGAAACAGCATTGCCTGAGCCTGCCACTGCCAAGGTCAACAGCAGCTGCCAGAGATCCATACCTGTAGGACCTGCAATCACACAAAAAAGAATATGATAAAGCCAAAGCAGACCACTATCATTGCATACTGTTTAAAAACTGGCTAAACCATGAATGAGCTGACATGTGTGTCAGTTCTCAAAGGAGTCCTAGTACATCTTTCATTGCCCCAGAGTCTCGTATTGTTGTACTTTTCATGAGGGCAAACAGTAGGTTTATAATAAATTCTACTTCCCATGGGTGCTTGCCTCAGGAAATAACAAGGACACTAGCGATTTTCACACCCTGGCCAAAAGCCCTAGAAGCACCTCACCACAAGGTGCTTCAATAATAGGGCCAGTGTGGTTTCACTTTAACTTGATCTGGAAATAGAAAAAGTCGTCAGCAGTATCACCAAGCATAGGGCCTTGAGCTGGACAGGCCGTAAAAGGAAAAACACAACAACCCGCTTGTAATAGGAAGACTTCTCCAGTGTGTTTCCCAGTGAATAAAAGAGCGCAACTCATACTCAGAAGAGTGTACTAATGAGCCATCATGGGGAGGTTTAGCTAGAAGACAGCAGAAAGGAGAAGGTGAGAAGCAAAAGACTACAAAACATCCCTGCTGCCTAGGTGGCCCTCCTTAGGATACCTGGTGTCCTGGGTTTTCTGTTTTAGGAGGGGTGTGGCTCTGAAAGGCCAGGGAATGCGAACATCCCAGACTCAAAGAAAGGTCAGTTCGCAGCCTTGCTAGCTATATGTGGCCACAGATAGCCACAGTGTGGCCACACCTGAATCCCTTCAGTGTGATGAATAGGGGAGCAGATCATGCCTCAGCCAGCACGTGCCTTTACCTGGAGGAAATAAGCTGCTTTGGAATCAATAATCCAGGGGTCCACTTCTAGGATCTCTGAAGAGACATGTTTGGGCTGGCCTAAATTGAACTCAGCACACTGTCCTTTGGAGGGCTGCTGCTACATCTAACAACTAAGGCCAACTCCTTTAAAGCTTAGCCGTACGATTTCCATAAAATTACATTACTTACACATCACTCAGGCCTACCTGATCATCGCCCTGGGCTCTCCTCCAGGGCCTCCCTCTGGCCTCATTTTCACTATTGTATATTCTTGACGATAATGAAAGAGCCCTTCTCATTACCCCTAATCAGGCTGAAATGATGAACAAGAACATTTGTTCTCGTGGGTAATGGAATGAATGGTGTGGTCCCCGGTAATGGCCGGGTAATTCTGAATAGGCATCAAATGTGATATTTCATACTTTCATTTCTAGATAGTGGAGGGCCCATCATTTCTTTTTTTTGTTCCATATGATTTTATGTTCTTAAAAAATTCTAAGAATACACATCTCTACATCATCAACTGAGTATCTTCCTGTGTCTGAATATGCATGTGCATGCCGAATGCCTAAAGAGCACCCTCAAACACTGTCCCCTGGAGAAACAGGCAGAACTGAGTATGACACCGCACGTGAATGCACCTGGCCAATTATGAGAGTTCACACAAATGTGGGTTACAGTTATCGTTACATCCATGTTTTAAATTCCTAACCTGGAAGGCTCCGAGCTAATGGCCTTGCATTAGCCTCATCTACTTTGCAAATGTGAACCTTGGAGCATCTCTCCTTAGATCCTTTACTAGTGGGTGAATCGGCCATGTGATCCGAACTTGAAGCCTCCAGCAGAAATACGTAAAGAGACTAAAAATAAATATGCTAAAGGCTGAAAATGCCATCCTGTTGTTAACTGGATATTTCCTTTTAAAATTTATTTTTAAAGTATTTTCTTTTAAGTCGGAAAAGCATGGAGGAACTGGGCTCTCTATATAGTGTTAGTTTTACTAGCAATCTCCCAATGCACTTACTGTCAGGTGAAGAAACCTCCCTTGGCACTTGTTCTCTGGATATCAGGTTGTAATAGAATTCTAATTCCTAGGCAGGGATTTTGGCTTCCCAACTGAATAAAGATATGAATAGGTTTGCATTGCTCAGAAGGCTGCTTTCGCTGGTTTGGAAGTCGCCTCTTCAAATATTTCAAAGATACTTGGCAGATGCCCAAGACAAGTGAATTTTGCTTCAGATGAATAGTAGATGACTCCCTCCCATCCCCAAACTTTTGAAAGTTGCTGTCTGCAAATGAATCAACAACCTATGATCCAAATGATAGCACGCATTCTATCTCATACAATGAGACAAACAAATCAGAATCTTAAAGCAAAATCAACCAGAAATCTGTTTGCACACTCCTACAGCAGAAAAGGAGCTTTTTAAAACTGCCATTCTCCCAAATAGGAGCTGAGAACCATTCACTGCAGCACTGAGAGTACTGCATAGGGCCCTAGCCCAAGCTCCAACTAGGTAGCAGGGAAAAGGATGGAGAGGTGTGGCCGGATTCAGGAAGAGCTCACTGTTTCATACAAGACTAAAACTCTGCTTCCACAGTTGCTGGCTCAGTGGGGCTGACTGTCAAAGTAGTCCCCTAGTGAACTGTCTCCGGGGCCAGCACACAACTAGGCTGATGGACATTCTGTTCGATTTCACTGGAAGTTGCCCCCTTCCATTTTGCAGAACTCCCTATGGCAGCTTTTAAATAAGGGGATCCTTCTTTGTTAGGTGTTACCTGGGAGAAAACGTCCCCAGGAGAGGACAAAGTGTCAACATACGAAGTGTGAAACTTCAGGGTCGTCTGTCGATAATGAGCCAGATGTGAGCAGGACAAAGTCCCATTATTCCCCTTCCCCAATATAAGTCTCTATGTAGAGGCAGGTACTGTCCAGAGGAATCTACCAAATGTACCTTAGCCTACTGGGTTTTTAAGTTTGCAAGGTTTTTCTAGGGAAAATACCTCTCTAAATTTCTACTGATATTTATATGCATTCTTTGGCTATAGCCTCATGGCAAGATTTTCATTTGGGGTGGGGCGGTGGTTGGGTAGGGGAGACAAGCTTCCATTCTTGCATAATGGAACTCACACCATTTCTACTTTCAAAGCCTGAGGCATTTTGCCCGCCCTCCCCCCCCTTGTTCCCCCGACCCCCCCCCCCCCCCCCCCCCCCCGGCAACTTCCTCAAGGGAGAGCCAGCTGAAAAGCAGTGTAATCAGCTGGTGTGAGTTTTAATTCTGCAAACTGCCCAGCAGAGGAGACTCTAAATTACAGTTAGGCCTGTGATATACTGACTTTTATTCCTTGGCTATAAAACAGTACAAAAACACATGAGAAGAGATGGAGATTAAATATAATATTTTTTCCAACATGTTATAACCAACTCCAGGCCAAGAAAGGAATTAGTTCAATTCTCTTTATTTTAAAATTAGCAAGAATTTGTTGAACTCCTAGAATTGTGCAGGGCATACTGGAGAATACAAAAGCAATCAAAATCACGGTTCTTTACCTCAAGAATTAGGCAAGATAGGCAAATGAAATTGGGAAAAGAGGAAGCATACCTAAAAATGAAAGAAAGATCAGAGTGGGGAAAAAAAAAATCAGCCACTGAACTGAGGGGCTTAAAATTAGAACTAAATGACAGAGAAGATTGTGATAGGTAAGGAATAGTGAGGGAGGGGTGTAAACTTGCATTATGGGTAAAAACTCAGATGGTGCAAATACAAAGGTATGGCTCTGGGTCTGATTAGTTCAGGGCAGTAGGTGGAGGTGAGAGAGAGAACAAGGTTTGAAATTATGAATAAAGGGGAATAACATTGGGTTGGTAAAGGAGGACTAGACCAAAACAGCAGTTCAACTCAGATATTTTTTAAAAAGATAGATATATTTATTTATTAATTAATTATTTATTATTTATTTATGTAGCCTGAGCTCGGGGGAGGAGTAGAGGGAGAGGGAGACAAGTCCCCAAGCAGACACCCTGCTGAACTCAGAGTACAGGGAAGGGCAGAAGCTGGATCCCACTATGCCAGGACCCTGAGATCACGACCTGAGCCAAAATTAAGAGCCCGATGCTCAACTGACTGCGCCACCCAGGTGCCCCCCCAGTTCAACTCATATTAATCAGAAAGTCACTGGGAGTTTTGGGATAAGGAAAGCATGTGCAAAGTGGATTTTTCTTAGGATAAATCTGCTCCTCACACTTTCTTAACTTGGTATCACTGAGAAATACCGACAAGATTTGGCAATGACTGGATACAGGAGATGATAAAGAAAACATGCCTATCACAAATGAATGAGTATATAGTGTATGTGTGGATGAAAGATGGCACTATTGATAGAAATCAGGATTTTGGGATCTGAGTTGTTCAGGAATGAGAAGATTACAAGACTGTCTTGGGATGTTTGGTATTAAAGTGATTTAATAGTGATTTAAAGACTTGTGGAAGTGTAAGAAATGTCTGGTGGAAAGCTGCAGGTAGGAGACCAAAGACTGAAAGAGGGAGGGGAGTCATTACCGGATTTCAGAGATTTACAAAGAGATGATGAGTACCAGATGAGTTTAATATGAAGACTAGGCTATTTCATGAAGAACCCCCACATTAACTTTATTAAAAGTAATATAAAGTATGTTAAGCCATATAGGGGAAAATGTGCTCCTATCTGGTTTGTAATTTGGCAAAGACAAAAGGAATCACCACCCAAAGCCACCTAGAACCTCTGATTTGTATCAAGTATTTAAAAGGAAAGTGGTCAACAGCATTCCTAGAAGAATGACATCAGCATATTAATATATAGATAGAATAATAAGATCGATTGAGGAACTTGTAGTTTGCCTTAACAAAGGCAAAATACCAATATGGCAGCTGAATTGATAGAAATAATATTTTACCAATTTTTTGTTTTACTGATCTAGCTATCCTGATACCAAAAAAGTAAGAGCTGATTAAAAAATCCCCACAGAAGCAGAATTGTTTATATTGCAAAACCAAGACTCTAGTTAGATAACCTAATAAATGTGTACTTTCTGATGCAGGTGTTCATTAGCAATGAAATATTGCAAAACCGAATCTAGTTGATTTCCCGGTGAAGCTGTTCTAAGAACTCGACATTGAAAAAGAGGCGAATCCAAAAGGGTATTTGAAATGACCCATTCTAATTAGTACCAGGCATTTATTTGACTAGTTTGCATTTTTCTCATGTTATTACCCCCTTTTTATGGTGCTGGTCATTTGAAAATTGGTCAGATCCAAACTGCCTTAGGTCAATTTCTTTCTTTCCAATTAGTGAGAGAGAAAATGTTCACAGACATTACTGACATACCTACTTTCGCTGAGATTTTTCCCTTCTCAGGATCCAGTGGGGAATACAGGATGGAAAATTATTTTAAATGTGTAATGTATGAGGGAAAAAAGGCCTTTGGGAGTAGTGTATATAATAAATTGCCTTTTTAATAAAACATTTAAAGCATAGATCGTATGTACCTGCGCTGGCCACCGAGCACTGGAAATGTGGCTAATGCAACTGAGGAATTAAATAGGCTAAATTTTTATGTAATTTTAATTAAGTATTTTAATTAAGCATTTAATTAAGTATATACAAAACAGGTTGATAGGAATCTAGTTTTTCAGTTGTAGATTTTATTAAATCTAAATACAGATCAAGTCTCTCTGATGCAAATTTAGCATTCAAATTAAGATGTGCTGTAAGTGTAAAACATACATGGGTTTTGAGGGCTTGGTACAAAAAAGGCACGCAAAATATTTCAACAAGGTCTATGTTTACTATAGGTTAAACTCATATTTTGGATTGCTGGGTTAAATAAACATATTATTGAAAACTAGCAATCCCTATTTCTTTTTATTTTTTTAAACGTGACCAGCAGGAAATTTAAAGTCACACATGTGGCTTGCATTATATTTTATATTTCTCTTTGACAACACTGATATATATATATTTTATGGTTTGCATGTCTGTACTTGCATTCAGAAACATTAAACTGTTACAGTGGGCATATATGTTTTTGTAACAGAAACAATAATACACAATTTTGTACTTCTAATGACATATAACATCTTTACAGTTACATTTTAAGAGGTCATCCCAAATGCAGAATGATGGGGACTGAAGAATTAGGCATGATTATATTTGGGTTTTTTTTTAAGGGTACCCAGTATGCCTTTGTTTACCTTTAGAAGGGTGACAATTCATACTGTATCTCTCTTTGAGTCATAGACAGTGGTGCACTGATAAATGTGTAACAGTTGTCTCTCTGGAATTAAAGAGAGAGAGAGAGAGAGAGAGAGAAGGACCATGACTGTAGCACTGACCAGTTTCTGTGGTGTAAATACCTCCACCAAGGCTGATTTTAAGTTACCAAGTCACCGAACCTGGATTCCCTGAAGTCAGTGAACGTGGATTCACAAGCCAGTTCAAACTGGACCCAGCACACCAGCAGGTGGGGAAGTGAATGATGCTATCTAGGCTCCATGTAGGTAACAGGTACAAAGATTAAGCAATCTGCTGACACTGATACAAGAGGTAAGAGACAGTACTACTGAGTGAACCCTGGACACCTGATTTCACTTGATACCATCTATACCACTGTTCGCTGATCATATTCAGTTAATGATCACTGACAGATATTTTCCCAAGTCTTTAGAAATTAACATCAGCCTCCACCATAAATGCCATCCTTGATTTTCATTTACAGAGGGAGTGAGCTTGGGGTTAAGAGCGTGTGTTCTGGAGTCAGAGAGAGCTAGGTTCAAATCCTGAATTTACCAAACCTGTTCACTTTTCTCTAATATAAGGATGAGAATATTATTACCTTTTTCCTAGGAAAATCAGGAGGAGATTAAATGAGTTGATTTATTCAAAACATTTAGCATGCCCTCTGCATATATCCAGTAAATACGTTATTAGAGTCTTTCTGATACCAGTAATAGACTATGTTTGATAATGTTTCCATGGTGTGGATGGGGAGTGGGGCCCTAATTTATATACCATGACATGGAAGCCTAGGGAGGTGGCAGGTAAAGCAATCAGCAAATGGGTTCTTGGGTAGCCACAACATAGAAGACTCCCTTCTCCAACCATGCACTTACATCACATAAGGGTCCAAGGAAAAGGAAGAAGCATCACAATGTAATGTGTGTGTCTCCTAGGCTAAGGTGGAAAGGCTGCTCAGTTTTGCTTA
Source organism: Eumetopias jubatus (assembly GCF_037043125.1). Lineage (NCBI taxonomy): Eukaryota > Metazoa > Chordata > Mammalia > Carnivora > Otariidae > Eumetopias > Eumetopias jubatus. The sequence continues at coordinate 120,603,605 of NW_028274811.1, forward strand.
GGTGTACAGCAATTATGCACCTTCAAAACGGAGGCCCGATTGTGGGAAATAATCTAGAGACTGATTTCATCTGTCACGACGATCTCATCTGCTGTTGCTACTGGGTCCGGATCATTTGTTTTGTGAATCATGGATTTCTAGAGCTGAAAATAGGGTAGATGAGTTCCAGTGATGAGACACTTGGCTTGAAGCTAGGACTCTCCCTATGAGAATACAAAAGGCAGCTGGATTACAGGAATTTAGGTCTTCACCTGCTCCTCTCTGGAGAAGTGAAAAAAATACAGGCCTTTTCAGCACTAAGTGCTTAGTGCTGCTCCTATTTTGGTGTGCAGGGGTACCCTGCTGGGAGTGGATGTTCTCGGCACATGGGGCATTCTGTTTGAGGTCAGTATGACTCAGTGGCACCTTGCAATACCTCACTGCAGCGACTATCCTTGCGGATGACCGCCAGACTCACCCAGCTTGATTCATGTGGTGCACCCACCGATTCACAAGGCAGGATTGACTCTCACATGGAAGAGAAATCAATTGCATAGGTGCTTATTTGAATATGTTCCTTTTTATGTCATCCTTTACATCACTGCACCTACCAAGTCATTTTTTTCCAAAACAGTATTTGAAAACACAAACTCCTTACTGAATTTCTGCTGTTTCTCTCTCTTTTCACAAGTGGCTCTTTTTTAAATCTATTTTTTTATTACTGTGATAGATCATATATAACATGGGGAATATGCTTTAAACAAAGTTAAAGATGTTGGAGTTTCTTTCAAACTCTCAGATGGAAATTGGCTTTGTTTTACCTAATTTAATAGAACATAGATAAGCTGTTGAAGACATGATCTCACAGAATGAAGTCTTCAAGCACAAACATTATTATCTTGATGAGATGATAATCTGATAATAATTAGTACAAAAACTCATAGTGTGCTAAAAGGAGCTACTAGCAGACCCAGATAACATATAGAGCAAAGATTGGGAGAAACTTTTCTTTCCTTTTATCATGTCCAAAATGAACTTGTTCTTTTAAGGTAAACAAGTTGAGAAACCAAGAGTGAGGCAATGTGATCTTCTGGACGAAGCATTTCTAGAGAAGGAGTCAGCAATCCCATGCCCGGGGTGCCAGCCCAACACGGCCTGACTCGGTAACTCAGGCAGTCACTTAATCACCGTGGGCTTCAGTTGCCCTGTCTGCACCCCAACCCAAGATTTTGTGATAAGCCAAATCCCATGCTGTGCGGTGTAATGAAATTTGCCATTCACTGAGAACTACTCCTGCCCTGATGTTGCCAGGCCCCTTGGCCTTCTCTTCTTTTAGCTGTGAGCAACTGGGGGCCGTAGGTGTGTTTCACTCACTCACTCACTAGATCCCCAACAACTAGCCTTGGGCCTGACACAGGGTAGATGCCTACTCTAAAATCTGCCCAATGAATAAGTCTGCCAGGAGTCTTATTTCTCTCGACGTTTGCACAGACCCTGCGAAAGACAGCCTCATTTTCAAATTGAGAAAGTAAAAGTATAGAGGAACTTTGAGAGGTTAAGTGAATCCCTCAGACAGTTAGAACCATGTTTGAGGTCTCCAAAGCCTGCCTTCCCCTTCCCATGCTTCTTCATACATGTGAAACTAGGCTGACTAAGCATATGAGCAGGGGGGTACGAGTGAGGCAGAAAAAGCTATAAGACAGTAAGAAAAAGAGAAGGAGTAAAGTTTGGATTTGAATTATGGACAGGGGCAGACACCACAGGATTTTCAGTGCTCCAGACCTGTCAAGCACGGTAATAATTCATAAATGCTGACACAGCAGTTTCTTTAGGAGTATTGCTCAAGGGATATAATATTCACCTCTAGGCCTTAGAGTCTCCAAGAGCACCTGGTCTACTTTTGGGTACATTACTTAAGAGCTATAAAGTGTGCTCTTACCATGACATGGGGGCATCCCCAGCGCCTGGCCCGCCTCCTCTAAGCCCATATATACATATATATAAATAGAAAGAAGTCTATTTGGCCAGACCAACTGGCTGCCAAATAGATGGCAGACACTGGGCAGATCAATGTCACGTCTCAGCTCCAGGAAGTGTAGAATATACCACTTCACTCTACGAGATCACGGGAGGTGTCACAGCCGGACTTGGACCATTCATTGTTAACAGCTTGAATAGAAAATGCCCTCAAAAACAGTGCTGTGTCACAGAAATATAATGTAAGACACAAGTGCCAGCCACGTGTGTACTTTTAAATTTCCTGGTAACCATAAAATCTATTTTAATCATATATCTTATTCAACTCAATATATCCAAAATACTACCATTTCCTCATATAGGTGATATGAAAAGTATTGAGATATTTTACACTCCTTTTTTCATATGGAATCTTTGAACCTAGTGAGTATTTCACACAGCACATCACAACTGGCGCTAGCCAGACTTCAAGTGTTCCAGAGTCACATGCAGCTAAGTGGCGACCACATGGCAGCATGCAGCTCTGGGACACCGAGAGACTGTGGATGTCCATGTGGCTAGCTCCCTGGCTAGGCCAGAACATATCTGTGCTTATTGCTCATGAGCAAGTCAAGCTGCTGAGCAATGACCTTTAAAACAGTTATTTTGCAAGGTCTAATAGTTTCTTCAATTCCTGGAAAGAAATAGTCTTGCTACTGAAGCAAGAGGCAGGATGTTCTAGATCTCTCTCACATTCGTTTTGCAGGTAATCACTGGGTACTGAAATCTACATATAGTTAAAACATAAACCTTTTGTTTGGGGCACAAATCTGGCCCAGAGCACCAGATCTGTCACTAGTTATGAGATGTCCAGCAAATCATTTCTCCTAGAGAAGGCGTGAGCAATCCCATGGCCGGGTGCCAGCCCAACACGGCCTGACTCGTAAGTCGGGCAGTCACCTAATCACCGCCTCAGCTTCCTTATCTCCAAAACAGAAGGTTTGGAGCGTATCAATAGTTCCCAGCCTTGACTGCATGTGGGAAGGAAGAACCATGTGGGAAACTGAAAAAAAAAAAAATAACCTCATTTTATAGATAAATTAGAATCTCTGTGGTGGGGCCTGAGTATTAATCCCTTAACATTTGCTATGAGATTTTAAAGTGCAGCAAGGGCTGAGTACAAACCAAACGTGCTATGATTTTTCAGTTTGTGAAAATAGTGCTCATACACCCCAGGGAGCCTTCCTCAGCCGAGTGGAAGGAGAAGAAAAAAAAAAATCAATCTTTCCCATTTAGTCAACCAATAAGGGTAGTTTTTGCAATAGAAGACTTCCTATGGCAAGTGGATGAAATACTAAATATAAAGGTAGGAAAAGAAAATATTATCCCATGAAATGGCAAGATAAAGAGAATACACGTAATGGATGAAATCAGCCATTCACAGATAAGATCACTCAAGTAATGACAAAACATTATTTCAAAGTGTTGCTCATGAGGTCCCCTCAAGATGACCATCTCTGGTTTTTCAATCAAATACCAATTTAGGTACTTCTCTGGAGGAGCTCTGTAGATGTAATTAAGGTTACTAATCAACTGATTTTAAAATAGGGAGATTATCCTAGATTACTGAGGTGAGTCAATGTAATTAGCCTGTAAAAGCAGAAGTAATCAGTGAGATGTGGCAGAAGAGGAAGTCAGAGAGATGAGAAATCTGAGAGGGATTTGATGTGCTGTTGCTGGAGGGGGCAGCACAGAAAGCTGGAGATTAAGGCAGGCGGACTCTGGGAGCAAAAACGGACTCCTAGCTGACAGCCAGCAAGGAAACAGGGAAGACAGTCCTCTGATGTCAAGGAATTGAATTGGGTTAGCAACCTCAAGGAGCTTAGAAGCAAATTTATCCCCAGAGCCTCCAGAAGGTAACAAAACCCTAAAAAATATTTCGATTTCAGCATTCTCTAAGCAGAGAATTCAGCTGAGCCATGCATGCTGTGCCCAGACTTCTTACCTCATAACTGTGAAGTAATCAATGGGTGTTGTCACAAATCAATATATTTATGATAATTGGTTATGGAAGCAATAGAAAACTAATACAACCTCTAAAAGTCCATTATAGAGTCCAAGGTTGACTTCCTAAATATTAATCAGGAAGATTATTATCCAGTCACAGTTGAAACATGTCCAACCGGAGAAGGGCCTTTTAGCAGAGCAAAGAAGTTTGTGACTTGACATCAAGGCAGTATGGTGCTGGCACAAAACAGACACACAGATCAATGGAACAGAATAAAAAACCCAGAAATAGACCCACAACGGTATGGTCAATTAATCTTTAACAAAACAGGAAAGAATATCCAATGGAAAAAAATACAGTCTCTTTGACAAATGGTGTTGGAAAAACTGGAGAGCAACATGCAGAAGAACGAAACTGGACCACTTTCTTACACCATACACAAAAGTAAATTCAAAATGGATGAAAGACCTAAATGTGAGACAGGAAACCATTAAAATCTTAGAGGAGAACACAGGCAGCAACCTCTGTGACCTCGGCTGCAACAACTTCTTGTTAGACACGTCTCCAAAGGCAAGGGAAACAAAAGCAAAAATGAACTATTGTGACTTCATCAAGATAAAAAACTTCTGCACCGCAAAGGAAACAATTAACAAAACTAAAAGACAGCCTACAGAATGGGAGAAGATATTTGCAAATGACATATCTGAGAAAGGGTTAGTATCCAAAATATATAAAGAACTTACCAAACTCAACACCCAAAAAACAAATAATCCAGTTAATAAATGGCAGAAGACATGAATAGACATTTTTCGGAAGAAGACATCCAGAAGGCTAACAGACACATGAAAATATGCTCAACATCACTCATCATCAGGGAAATATAAATCAAAACCATGATGAGATACCACCTCATACCTGTCAGAATGGCTAAAATTAACAACCCAGGAAACAAGAGATGTTGGTGAGGATGCAGAGAAAGGGGAACCGTCTTATACTATTGGTGGGAATGCAAACTGGTGCAGCGACTCTGGAAAACAGTATGGAGGTTTCTCAAAAAGTTAAAAATAGAGCTACCCTACAATCCAGCAATTGCACTGCTATGTATTTACTTACCCAAAGGATACAAAAATACAGATTCAAAGGGGTACATACGCCCCAATGTTTATATATGTGCTGCCGAAGCGAGCACCGCCCCAATGTTTTATAGCAGCATTATCAACCAGAGCCAAACTGTGGAAAGAGCCCAAGTGTCCATCAACTGATGAATGGATAAAGAATATGTGATACACACACACACACACACACACACACACACAATGGAATATTACTCGGTCATAAAAAGTAATGAACTCTTGCCATTTGCAACGATGTAGATGGGACTAGAATGTATTATGCTAAGCAAAATAAGCCAGTCAGAGAAAGACAAATACCATATGATCTCACTCATATGTGGAATTTAGGGAACAAAGCAGATGAACATAATGGAAGGGAAAAAAAAAGAGAAAGAAAAAGAAGAAAGAGAGGGAAGCAAACCGTAAGAGACTCTTAATGATAGAGAACAAAGTGAGGGTTGATGGCGGGAGGTGGGTGGGTGATGGGCTAGATGGGTGATGGGTATTAAGAGGGCACTTGTTGTGATGAACACTGGGTGTTATATTTAAGTGATGGATCACTAAATTCTATTCCTGAAACCAGTATTATGCTATATGTTAACTAACTTGAATTTAAATAAAAATCTGAGAAAATAATTATGGGCAAAAAAAAAAAAGAAATTTTGTGACTTGAGAGGCAATCTAGTCCAATCAATTAATGATGGATGAGAAATGCTAAAAAATTAGTAAATAATCTGTGACTTTGTCTCCTCCAACTACCCCTGGCCAAGAGTGCTTTAATCAGCCCACAAGAATGTCTCAGTACAGAAACAGGTACAATAATCTCTCAGAGCTTGGTGATGCTCTTGCCTGAAGTCATTCAGTTCCCTCTATTCCAACTCTACAATTGCCAAATTACCTTCTGATTCTTATTTTGCTTTCTGGGTTTCCTCTCTTTCTAAAAAAGCAATAACCAGCTGAAATGAAATTGCCTGACAGCTGAAATGGAGAATAAATGAATGAATTGGTATTCTGGTATATTGGTCCATCTCTTGAGTTTGGCTAGTATAAACTGGGCCCCTAGAGTCTGATCACCTCTGGGTCAATTGATGCAATTTTTTTTCTGAACACATAAATCTGGACATGAGATGATCCCAGGGAAAGTAAGGAAGACTGAGAGAACCTGTCTGAATCAGTTTGCTGGTCTTGTTTCTCATCTTAACCTCAGATCTAACCAGGGAATTAAAAAACAGATGATGTGTCAATGGGAAGGTAAATCAAAACCAAGGTAAAAATCTACAACAGAATAGGATGGTGGGGGGTAGATAAGGACAAGCAGCACGTGTTTTATGGAGGAAAAGGTGGTGTGGAAGGGGAAAGTAGAGTCTATTTTTGTAACATGTCCTTATATCTAACATCTTGGCTCAGGAGAGCTTGTTTTCAGTCCTTTGAATTAAACATTCAATTCCCAGGAGCTTTATGTTTACCACCCAATGGGATCACCACAGCATAACTCAGGAAACTAAATTCAATGGCCTGGCCACGTTTCTCCTAAATCATTTGGCTGGTGGATGAAGACTGGAACTAGCAGGCTACGCCAAACCGTGAATCATTTCACAGAGACTGTCCACCTACCAAAACATCAAAGAAACAAACACTTCGATGCCTTTCCACTGTAATCTGTTGGAGTGAGTTCAATGATTTCACATCTTGTAGAACAGTAATACAATATTCACCTTTCAAACTGAGAAGTGATTCAAAGGAATTGTTTATATCCAATCACCTGTGATCATGTTACCAATGAAAACTTTACTTCCCAATGAGGAAGGAACGCTCCAGGGAATCCCCAGGATGGCAGTTTACATGGAGCTTCATGTAAATGCTAAAGAACTAGAGAGCAGGTTCCTCAGACACAGGGAATACCTCTGGATGCCCAGAAGCATCTGAAATAACTCCTGTCTGGAGTGAAGTCAGTATCTCCTACCTGCCCCCAATCCCTGCCTCAGGAACAAACAGCCTCATCCTTCACAGTTCTTTATCTTGCTTGATGCGGGATTTGCAGTTACCTGAACTAGATACTTTGGTTGCGCCATCCCTTCTCACAAGTAACTTGATGCCTTAAGAGGGTGATTCTACCTCAGGATTCTCTCTGGAATGTAGCTCCTCCTGCCCCAATCCTAGCCCCACTGCCTCTTCTCTGCCTTTTTTTTTTTTTTCCACACGTGAAACAACCTCCCTCATGGTCTATCTTCCTTTACTTTCAAGTCTGCTGCTAGACAAATCACAAACCTACTTATGCTTAAAAATCATGCTCAAACATCACCACCTCCATGAAGCCTTCTACACTCCCCTGAAACAAGTGTTCACTCTTCTGTGACTCCACACTGATATTCTTCAACTTCTGCCATAAATAGTGTCAAAGTATTGACATCACAAGATGAACTGTTTGTGGAATAAATGAGTTCTCAGCCTTTTAACCAAAGTTAAAAAGAAAGGCACACTAACCAATAGTCCGGCAGATATTCCTGAAATAGAAGCTGGATTTTCGTATGGTTTCCTCTGGGCTTTACAGCAAGAAGTGTTTAAATTTCCTTTTTCATTCAGTCATGCGTGCAAGCAGACCCTATTACACTAATTTGGTTAAAATCTGTCAGAGAAGGTAGGGTTGAAGGTGGAATATGGTGAATTTCTTGGTCACTGCTTAGCATGTCTTAATCTTTAGCTTCTCAGTCTTGCTGCTCTCACTTATATACTGTGGCAAAACCCTCCCCAAATCAATTATATTCTCTCCTGTTCTCTCTCTCTCTCTCTCACACACACACACACACACTCATTTATGCGCATGCAGGCACCCCTGGTACCAGAAGAGTAGATGAAAGCACACAACTCATTGCCTCACATGACAGCCCCTCCCTGCCCCGTCCCCCATTGAACTTTGCCCAGAACTTCTTTGGGTTCTGCCAACTGAAGTGAAGGCCAGGCCTGGGCTGGAGCCTCGTGAGACCCATCACACCATCATAACAGAGCCAGCCGGACCAGAGGAGAAGGCAGCCAAACATTAGAATTTGACAAAGACCATGAGTTGGACAGGTTGAAGAGAGTGATGGGTGTAACTAACTCTAATCCCATGGCCTCTTTCAGGATTGCCAGAATGACAGCTCTCAGAGGGCAGAGGCATCCATCTGCTGTTTTCACTCGTAATGCACTGAAGTCTCCCAAGTGCCCAGGGTGTAGCACTTCGAATATTTGTTAAATGACGGATGAATGAATTCCAAAACATTAGTGCCCATCGGAAATCTTAACACTATTAACTGTAAATGTTTAACCATGGTATCAGCAGTACAAAGCAGTAGACTAGAAAATGGTCAGTACCACCTACATACTAACTGGATATTTATCTCATTAGTAGGATATTTTGGTTAACTGGGCAGGAGGATGCAACAATTAGATTATGCGCTTTTTTCTTTTTAATTAGCTTGTAATAAAGGGAAGTAGGTCTCTCTATAAAAAAAATCACAAGTCAACAAAAGGAGCAAAACATTAAACATTTAGTGAATTATGTACACAAACAGCACAAGAAACAAAATCACTGCTTTCTAGCTCTGGAGCTTTGCCATATTTTTTGCTGCTCTTCACATGGTTAGAACAATCTTGATGATTGCCATCACTGAGTGTGGCCTGAGTTATGATAAACGCAAGGCTATATGACTAACATTCCTGTGTGTGACCAACAATGCTGTCCATACTATCAATACAAGAAGGCTGCTCATGATTTATGGCCACAGCCAGATTTAGCAAGATCTTTTGTTGGTTAAAACTCCCTTCTGCCTGGCTGGCTTTTCTGTGTTTGTACACGATAAACTATTCTGTGACATGTCATCCATACAAAGTCCTGTAATATAAGAAACCCTCACAGGGGAACATTCATTTGAGTAAGTTAATTAACAATGACTAGATATGAGTCTCACTGATTGTGAATTGGAGGTTAATTTATTTTGAAATCATATCTGGATGTGTAGAAACAGCCTGACAGATGTCCCCAAAGCACATTTCCAAAGTTGAATTCAGGGGTTCAGAAACACGTCATTCCTCAACCTGGTGCTCCTGCAGCGTTTGCAACACAAGCCAGAAACCAAGGAGTTACCTGGCTGTCCACCTTCTCGGCCCCCATTACATCTGTCAACATCAGCAGCTTTTGAATTCATTTTACCCCCTTTTATCCTCTTTACTGCTACACCAAGTCCCTGCCACTCTGTCCCACTTGGACTGGAATGTCCTCTTAACACCCACTAAGGCTTCCCCCACTCTATTTTTCACACAAAAATTATGTTTTGAAACACAATTACAATTATGACACCCTTCTGAATAAAATGCAAATGACTTGCCTTGTCCACAGGATTCATTTCAGTCTATAAGGTGATCTCACAGTTACTAGTTGTGCTCAATAGTCACTCACTCTACTTCCAATTAGTAATAGAATCCAGTGCAAGAAAACATTTCACAGCCAACCTTGCAGTGAACTCTGGTCATATGACTCAGTTCTGGCTGGGAGGATGTGAGCAGAAGTGGCAAGTGCATCTTTCAGGGAAATGCACGTCCCCTCCGCTTCCCCTTCTCCACTCTGCTGGCTTGGATGTTGATGTGCTGGATCACCAGATACACACACACAGGAGAGCTACCTAGATCTGAGGAACACTTCTGGAACTCATTATGAAGTAGGATCATAGATAATGTGGGTTTGAACACTAGCGAAGGATCAACTAGCAGTGATTTTCTGACCCAGCTCATTTTCACCTATTTTTTTAGGCTCAACTGTAAGAGTAGTGGGAAAGAGTAATCACACAGGACTTGTATAAAAATAAAGGCTGAAATTTTATCCTTAATACCTACAAAGAAAGAAAATTTACCTGAATGCATAATATTCTGATAGGGCTTTTTTTTTTTTTTAAAGATTTTATTTATTTATTTGAGAGAGAGAATGAGAGATAGTGAACACAAGAGGGAAGAGGGTCAGAGGGAGGAGCAGATTGCCCGCTGAGCAGGGAGCCCGATGCAGGACTCGATCCCAGGACTCCAGGATCATGACCTGAGCCGAAGGCAGTCGCTTAACCAACAGAGCCACCCAGGCGCCCTAGGGCTTTTTTATGAGTCTGAAAAGCTAGGTCCTCCTTTCTTTTCTTTTCTTTTCCTTTCTTTTTTCTTTTCTTTTCTTTCTTCCTTCCTTCCTTCCTTCCTCCTTCCTTCCTTTCTTTCTTTCTATTTATTTTTAATGAGTTATAAATCCTGTTAGTGTGCTGGAACCAGAAGTATTTTTTACTTTAGAACTTGTGAATGGTTTTATTTGGAGAGTGATTAAGGCCACAGAAAATTTCTAGTCAAACAGAAATATTTTGATCTAATAAGAAAACAGGTGACAATCTATTCCACCCCATCCCAAACAAAGTTTCCAAACCACAAGTTAATAAAAAGAGATAATACACACTGGTTATACAAATTAGAGCAGGGAAGGGTAGGAAATTAGGAAAAGGAGCCTGTCCTCTTAGTGGGTTATATTTTTCCAGGTTTTGGCACCCAGCTTCCCCAAACCAAATTGAATACTAAGTAATATATTCTGAAATGGTGCTAGTGGGACAAGCATTAGGCTTTCTGCTTTAAACACAGTTTTATTCACAGACATTTCATATTTGTACCAAGAAGATGAGCTAAATCAAGAGTAGGAGTACCTGACGCTAGTTTGCAAAATGACTGTTTTTCCCGAAGCCAATTGTATTTTTCTGATTTTAAATGCACAGTACTTATGTGGAAGCTTGGTAAGTATTAATGCAATGTAAAACAAATTATGAATTCCTTTTCTGTCATTCTCTTTCCAATAGAATTTCTAAAGACAGTTGAAAACAGACCCTATACAAAAAGCTGTCTCTTCTTTTTTTTCTTTTTCTTTTTTTCCATTTAATGTTAGTGTCTCATAAGTACCTGTCAATTAGATTGTCACTTTTTCTAGGAAATTCAGCTTTTAGCAATTCTTTGTGGATTCAAATGAAGTCAACCTGGCTTAGCTAATATGCACTGATTAGATTGAGAATAAGGTCCTAATACCAAGGGCTGACTAACAGGAAATACTTGACATTAAATGTTGGGTGACCCGAACAGATTTTATCAGCCTGGAGAAGTTGCAAGAGGATAGGGAGCTTGAGGATATTACAAAAGGGGACCCATGAAGGACCCATGATATATTGAGATAGAGAAACATGAGAATGGCTATGCACAGCAACAGATCTGATGTCATTATAGTAAATCCCCATTACATGGACTTACATGGAAGCATCCTCTTCCTTGCTAGCTAAAAGAGCATAATACCCCCTGTCCAGCCACCCCCCCAAAACACATAAAAACTGTGAATATAAAATTTAATGGCTGCACTAATTAATATTCCCTCATATTCCTATTACTGGCCATTCAATACAGTGTTTTTCAAACTGTGAGTCACGACCTATTACACTGTAGGATCATTTTAGTGGGTCAAACCCAGCTTTGTTTGTTGGCTTATTTAAACAAATAGAATGGTGCTATAAGGCTGAATGTTCATACTCCCTGCCCCAATTCGTATGTTGCAACCTTGTCCTCAGTGTGGTATTTGGAGGTGGGGCCTTGTAGGAGGTGATCAGGTAATGAATGGGATTAGTGTCCTTATAAAAGTGGTCCCAGAGAACATCCTCTACCCTTCCACCAGGTGAGGGCACAGTGAAGACAGCTGTCTATGAGCCAGGAAGTGGGCCTTCACTAAAGATGGCAGCTGCTGACCTTGAGCACCTTGATCTTACACTTCTGAGGCTCCAACATTGTGAGAAATAAATTTCTGTTGTTTATAAACCACTCAGTCTATGGGATTTCTGTTCTAGCACGCAGAATAGACTCAGACAATTGGAGACGGGAGGGGAGGGGACTAAGACAGTTTCTTCACATGAAACTTGGTTCTGGCCAACATGGCACTGTGGGTTTACACTTTGAACTTCCTCCTCTATGCCAACTACTAGCAATGGTAGGTTTATTTGTTGTTTTTTTTTTTTAAACTAAGACACTAGGACTGGAAAACATGAAAGTGCAATTATAAGCCATGGAGGGCAGACTGAAGAGTTCCAACACACATATGATGGGAATTCTAGGAGAGAATTTAATTCAACTGCAAGAATCAGTTTTGGAAAGGGTTTTATTGATAATTTCATAAAATTAAAAGAACGGAATGAGTTTTTAGATTAAAAACCCACAGTAGTCACTGAGGATTATAAATAAAAATAAATATACCATATTTAAATACACAATAGGGCATCAGGATAAAGAAAAACTCTTTAAAGGGACTTCAGATAAGAGGCAGATTATCCACTAGGGATTTCAAACAGGCCAGTAGAAGATTTTCCATCAGGAACAACAAATGCCAAAACACAAATGAAAACCTTCCAGTGTTAGAGAAATAACCATCCATTTAGAATCTGATATCTAGCTAACTGTCACTGAGTCTTGTGCTGGGCAGGGGACAGGGGGCCATATAAAAACAGTTTACTACGTGAAGATTCTAACTTTTTTTTTTTTTGAGAGAGTGAGTGAGTGTGAGTGGGGTTGGGGGGAAGGGGCAGAGGGAAAGGGAGAGAGAGAATCTCAGCAAGCTCCGTGTTCAGCATGGAGTGAGTGATGGGGCTCGATCTCATGACCCTGAGATCGGGACCTGAGCTGAAATCAAGAGTCAGACACTTAACTGACTTGAGCCACCCAGGCGCCCCAAGAGTCTAATTTAAATAATGACTAAAGGAACTATTTTTGCAAGAAGACAAGAATCATTTTAAATATATACTGAAGGTCTTTTAAAAAAAGTTCTCTCCCAACCATTCCAGTTATTATCCCTGTAGTTATTGATCCATTTCTCGGCTTTCCATTTATTTTTTTAATAATTTTTTATTGTTATGTGAATCACCATACATGACATCACTAGTTTTTGATGTAGTGTTCCATGATTCATTGTTTGTGCATAACACCCAGTGCTCCACGCAGAATGTGCCCTCTTTAATACCCATCACCAGGCTAACCCATCCCCCCACCCTCCTCCCCTCTAGAACCCTGAGTTTCTTTCTCAGAGTCCATCGTCTCTCATGGTTCGTCTCCCCCTCCGACTTACTCCCCTTCATTCTTCCCCTCCTGCTATCTTCTTCTTTTTCTTTTTTCTTAACATATGTTGCATTATTTGTTTCAGACGTACAGATCTGTGATTCATCAGTCTTGCACAATTCATAGTGCTCACCATAGCACATACCCTCCCCAATGTCTATCACCCAGCCACCCCATCCCTCCCACCCCCCACCACTCCAGCAACACTCAGTTTGTTTCCTGAGATTAAGAATTCCTCATATCAGTGAGGTCATATGATACATGTCTTTCTCTGATTGACTTATTTCGCTCAGCATAACACCCTCCAGTTCCATCCATGTCATTGCAAATGGCAAGATCTCATTCTTTTTGATGGCTGCATAATATTCCATTGTGTATATATACCACATCTTCTTTATCCATTCATCTGTCGATGGACATCTTGGCTCTTTCCACAGTTTGGCTATTGTGGACACTGCTGCTATAAACATCAGGATGCACGTACCCCTTCGGATCCCTACATTTGTATCTTTGGGGTAAATACCCAGTAGTGCAATTGCTGGATCGTATGGTAGCTCTATTTTCAACTTTTTGAGGAACCTCCATACTGTTTTCCAGAGTGGCTGCACCAGCTTGCATTCCCACCCACAGTGTAGGAGGGTTCCCCTTTCTCCACATCCCCGCCAACATCTGTCGTTTCCTGACTTGTTAATTTTAGCCATTCTGACAGGTCTCGGCTTTCCATTTAAAGCAAACTTCTCAAAAGAATTGCATTAGACTCTTATTTTCAATTCCTCTTTGTCCACCTTCCTAAACCCATTCAAACCAGGCCTTAACCTCCATCACCCAATGAAATAGCTTTTGTTCTGGCCACTAACGATTTCACATTGCTAAATCTAGTGGTTACTTCTTTTTTTTAAAATTTTATTTTATTATGTTATGTTAATCACCATACATTACATCATTAGTTTTTGATGTAGTGTTCCATGATTCATTGTTTGCATATAACACCCAGTGCTCCATGCAGAACGTGCCCTCTTTAATACTCATCACCAGGCTAACCCATCCCCCCACCCCCCTCCCCTCTAGAACCCTCAGTTTGTTTTTCAGAGTCCATAGTCTCTCATGGTTCGTCTCCCCTTCTGATTTCACCCCTTCATTCTTCCCCTCCTGCTATCTTTTCCTCCTTCTTCTTTTTTTTAACACATTATGTATTATTTGCTTCAGAGTTACAGATCTGTGATTCAACAGTCTTGCACACTTCACAGCGCTCACCATAGCACATACCCTCCCCAATGTCTATCACCCAGCCACCCCATCCCTCCCAACCCCCGCCACTCCAGCAACCTGCAGTTTGTTTCCTGAGATTAAGTGGTTACTTCTTAATCATCTCATTTGAGTTATTAACATACAACATAATGGATCACTCTTTGAAACACTATCTTAATTTGGTATTTGGACACTATTCTCCATTAATTCTTGGTCTACTTTGCTGGGTCCTCTTCATTTTCTGAACCACATAACATTGGAATCCCTCCCCACCCCCCCAGTACTTAACCTCCTCTCTTCTTTTCTCTACATACACTTATTCCCTAGGTGATTTCATTCAGCAATATGTCATTAATATCTATATGATTATGTTCTCCAAATATATAACTTTAATACAAAACTCTTCCTTGAACTACAGGCTCATAATCCCATTGACTAAATAATCCCTTTGGGTATTTAATAGGAATATCAAACTTATAAATCTATAAACAAACTTTTTATTTTACCTTTCTAACCTGCTCATTCCACAGGCCTGGTCATTTCAGTCAATATCACCTTCATCCTTCCAGATTCTCAGGCCTTTCGGTCATACCATGAAAACCAATCTATCAAATAATTCTCTTAGATATACCTTCAAATTAGATCCAGAATGTGATCACTTCTTGTTATCTCTATCTTCCTCATCCAAGTCACCAATATTTCTTATCTGGATAATTATAATAGTTTCTTAATTAGTCTACATGCTTCCAGTATTGAAACCCCTTTCCCCCCAAATATATAAGCCACCCATCAAGATCTTGCTAAAACAAGAACATGTCAGTTTTTTGTTCAAGACCCTCAGATGGCATCCCATCTCACTTACAGTAAATGCCAAAGTGCTTACAGTGGTCTGAAAGACTACTTCATCTCCCTTGACCCTCTCCGCCACCATCAATCACTATCTCTGCCTCCATCTACCATTCTGCTCCAACAACACTGACTTTTTGATGTTTTTTGAAGACCTCATATAGCATATGCTATTCCCTCGGCCTGGGATACTTTTCACCGAGACTTCCATCAAGTACCCATTGAAATATCACTTCATCTTTGAGCTCTTTCCTGACAACCTAGATCAATAATAACTCTTGTATCTCATTTTTCTCCATAGCACTTATCTTTGATATGTCATATATTTACTTGTTTACTGGGTTTTCTTTATCTCCTCTTACTACAATGTCAATTATATGAGTTCAGAGATTTTGTCCTCTCTCTTCACTGCTATATTTCCAAGCACCAATAACTATGGCAGACCAATAGAAGACATGCAATATGGATTTATTAGATGACTAAATAAACGGTGAAGAAAAACAAAGGTAAAGCCTGATAGCCAATTCAACTAAATATTCTTTGTAAAAACAATGTGGGCCACATTTTCTACTGGTCAAAAAAGGTAAAAGAAAATTTTACACAATAAAAACAAGGAAAATAGGTGAGATTATCTCAAAGAACAATTAAGATGTGTCAGATTTTCTGCTTTGTTTGGGAGAAGGATAGATAATCTGTGTCAAATGGGAACACTAATGTTGCTTTATGTGGCAGTGAGCAGCCCGACTGAGGGGTAGAGGAGTACATGGGTATAGGGTAGCCATCAACAATGTGGTCATTGCAGCCTTCTGCTGCCTTAAAAATCAGCATGGTTGTGGGGGGTACCACATCAGGGAGGAGTGAGAAGGTCACACCCACCACAGACTCTAGGAAGGAAGAGAGAAGCTGAGCATAATCATACTCTTGGAAAAGTGACACGCCTTGCATTGTTTAGGAATAGAAAGAGGAGATGTTATAGACTTATGTTCTGTGGATGTTTTTTCTCAGTAGGCAGAAATGGAGAGTCCTTAATGCTAGCTAATAACTATATTTAAAAAAAAATGAAAGAAAATCTTTGTATTTTTAGCTTTGCAAAGAAACATTTCTGAAAAGTAATTATTTAAATCAATACCTATAAAAAGCAAGTCTGCCAAAATACGCTTTAAGACTTTCTGGGGGGAAAAAAACCCCCAAAAGATAATACAATAAAACATCCTGTTCAGTAACAGTTAGACAAGGAATGTAAGGATAGCTCAATATCAGTAAGATACAGAAATATAATCTACTGCATTAATAATTTTAAAGAGGTAATCAAATGATTATTCTACTATGCAGAAGACCACTGTTTATAATTTAACACTTATGAGAAACTCTTAATAAACTAGAAATCCAGGGTTTTCTGAATCTGACAAAAATATGTCACCCAAAAATCTTTACCTAATGGCATACCTAAAATGAAACTTTTGAAGCATTCTCACTATTATGCAGTACAAGAAAAAATGCTTATTATAAAAGTATACTATTTACGTGACATGGTACCTTGTAAGGATAGGAAAGTTGAGATCAACAGAAAAAAAAGTCTTGAAAGGTCCAAAGCATATGTGAGATCCTAGTACACAACTGAGAAGGCAATACAAATAAGGGAGAAAGAACGGAGCTGCTCAGTAAATGGTACTGGGGCAACTTGCTTTTGTATGGAATAAAAACAGATCCATGCTTGACACCACACACACAAATTAACTCCATGTAAACTCAAAGTCTACACATTTAAAACAAAACTTTGAGAAGTAAATTAAAGCAATGTAGAGTATAGGAGGAATTTATATATAATATAACCATGGAGGAGAAAGTGATTTCTTTTTTTTAATTTTTTTAATTTTTTTTTAAAGATTTTATTTATTTATTTGAGAGAGAGAATGAGAGATAGAGCACACAAGAGGGAAGAGGGTCAGAGGGAGAAGCAGACTCCCTGCTGAGCAGGGAGCCCGATGTGGGACTCGATCCCAGGAGTCCAGGATCATGACCTGAGCCGAAGGCAGTCACTTAACCAACTGAGCCACCCAGGCACCCAAGAAAGTGATTTCTTAAGCAAGGCACAAAAAGCAGAATAATAAAAGAAATCTAACGATGTCAAAATTTAAAAATTATCTGTGTTGAAAGATGACATGAAAAAAGTTAAAATGCAATCAACAGATGGGATGCAGAATTTTCAACACTATGACAAAGTATTAGTTATATATATGAAATATAAACACATACATTGAGAACATACACATTTACACGTTTCTGTAAATCAATAAAGAAAACAGACAATAAAAGAATAAAGAGTAGAAAGAGGGGCGCCTGTGTGGTTTAGTTGGTCAAGTGACCAACTCTTGATTTTGGCTCAGGTCATGATCTCAGAGTCATGGAATTGAGCCCCATATCAGGCTCCATGCTCAGCGGAGAGTCTGCTTGAGATTCTCTCTCTCCCTCTGCCCCTCTCCCATGTGCATGTGTGTGTGTGCGCTCTCTCTCTCTCTAAAAATCAATCAAAAAAAAGAGAGTAGAAATAGATAATTCAGAGAGGAGGAAATCCTAATGGCCCTATAAAAATGATGTCCAATTTTATGAATTAGAGTAATGAAAACTAAAACAATGAGATGGTGATTCATATCCACCAACCCACACAAAATTAAATCTGATAATGAGTATGAGCAAGGACCTGGGGAAGTGAGGATTCTCATACACTGCCTGCAGGAGTGTAAACTGGAATGAGCACTTTGGAGAACAATCTCATAATGTCTACCAAACGCGAAATGCACATATCCTATGACGTGGCAAGTCCACTGATATATACTCCAGAAAACCTCTATTATATGTGTCCTAAGGGAAATGTAAAAGGATATTTATTTCAGTATTTATCTCGGTATAATTTATTTTAGTAAAAAAATGGAATCAATTTAAATTCTGATCAGTATGGGAATGGATAAATTGTGATATTTTCATAAGATGGGAGTAATATACAGCAATTTTTAAAAAAACGAACAAGGGTAATATAACAACATAAATTCTGAAAACAAAATGTTTGACAGTAAAATAGTAATTGCCAGAATACCACATTCCACATTGAAAGTAAAATACACGAGCCTTTTAAAATACACAAATAATTTGTGTTTCATGCATATAACAAGCATGTTTCTTATATGTAAATATATAAATTTAGAAGTATAAAAACAGGACTGTACAAATGTCAACACATGACAGCTGTTCCTCTGGGGTAGCAGAGAGTAGGGTGAGACTGAGAAAGGCAAAACTGAGAACTATATAATTTGTTTCTTCACAAATAGTAGCTGGGAAGCGCCTGTGCAAAAGTTGTTTATGTTTGATGTATTCATCTGGGTGACAGTTCCATGGAGGTTTATTGTAGAATCCTTAGCACATTAAAAAAATAACAGTATTAGAGAGCTCTAAATCTACTGCCTTGCTCAGAGTCAAAAATAACAAGCCCCTACAAATTTATACAGATAGAAAGATAAAGAGAGGTTCTGATAAAGAGAAGTTTGTGGAGCGCATCTACTCCTGGACAACACTGACAGGGGAGGACTGGAATGGTTCTTCAGGTGAGTTCCAGTCACTGAATCCATGACTGTCACCCCCATATCCAACTACCCACCCTCATGGCTCAATGGCTCACCCTTACCAGACATAGTGTTATATGACAAGGAGGGGGAGATTTCTCAATCCCCGTTTCTAGGCTGAGGAACATTTTCTTCATAGATTCCAGAGGAAAGCCACAGAGTGGACCTTCCAAGAAGAACAGCGAATCACATGAGATGCTGCAACAGGCTAGGTCCTGTGACTGGCTTCCCAGAATTCCGGTGCCAGCGCGTCTGATTAATGCAAAAAAGAAAAAAAAAAGCTATATTTTTCACTAGTCTCAAAAAGCAAGCTAATTTAAGCACTTCAGTACTCTAATGAAAAACTCCGATTTCGGGCACAATGATTAGCAAATGGTTCTCAATCTCTCTCCCTGAAAGTCACAAACACGATCCATAAGTCCTAGGTAAGCTGGACCAGGGCGACTCGTTTGGTCATGGTAAATTGCAACAAATGGGTGTGCCAAGGATGGTTCATTTTACGCAAGTGGACCACTGTGAAACCTGCTAGCAAATACCCATTAAAACAAGAACCAAAACATTTCACACACTACAATGTGTTTCAGTTGGTTGAGAAACATCAAAATAATAATACAGTAACCATAAAAGGATAGCCCAGGCAGAAGCCCTGTAATGTGATGATCCAGGATGAGCTTCACACATCTGTGGTCATCTCAGTGCCTAAGTGCAAAAGCACCAGAATGCCATGTTCATGGTCTCAGGTGATTGCAGAAAATATCCTGAGAAATTCCGTAATTCATTTTCTTTTCCTGCTGCAGTAACCACTGAGAATGAACTCAGAAGCTCCTGCTGAGATTTCCTTAGAAAGAGAATCAGTGGCTTCAATAAAAGGATTTTACTCTTAAAAAATATAATCATTCCAAATAGGCTTCCATTTATAGTTTAATATATGCAGAAGTATTTCCCTATATATTTATTCTGCATGTCTCATAGTAATAGCCTTCGCAAACATTTTCCACAGAATTGACCCGAGAAGCTTCAACTGTTTATCTAAAAAACACTCTATTTAGCTATTCTTCTTATTGAAAGGATAAAAACCAAGAGGACAGATGATTTAGTTTATGCCAACAATCTATCTCTAAATATGACAGAGCTCGTGCAAGACTGGCACTCCTTGTATGTTAATAGAAGATTTGGCACCAGTAGTAATTTCTATAGCCCCAACTGAGTTGCATCAGTATTTAGAAAATTTAAAAGTCCTGTGACTTTACATTTCATTTTTTTCCCCGAACAGGTAAAGACTTTTTATTTTCTATATTTAATATGGTACTTATTTTATAGCAAAAAGGCAAAGTATGCAATAGATAACACCAACTATAGTTGTCACTCTGAGTTACATTATGGCTCGTCTTGTCCCTTTTAGCCAGCCTGACAATAGTTATTAACTAGAAGACAGGGTGGACATTTTCTTCCATGTCACTCATTACAGAGGTTGACTGTCCCCATTCATTCACAAATGTTTGACTGTCTGAGTCTTCCCCATCATTTCTAAAACTGAATTACCCCACAACTTTTCTTCTTCCATCACATTTTTAGTTGTGTTGTAGTTTGCAGCCTGTTTAGTGCTAATTTTATATTTCGCTTGTTTCAGGTGAGGAAGATGGGGCATGTGTAATAAAGCTGGTAAGGTGGACCGAGGGGTCCCCCCATTTGTTCATTTTTCTTTTGGTCCTGAGAATCATTTTTGGCTCCATTTTTAGTTAATAAGGGGATATTTTAAAATTATAGATCCAAAAAAAAATCCTAGATCTTATCTTAGGGATAGAAGGGATGACAAGAGTGAATATATTTTATGAGGAATTCTTAATCTCAGGAAACAAACTGAGGGTTGCTGGAGTGGTGGGGGGTGGGAGGGACAGGGTGGCTGGGTGATGGACATTGGGGAGGGTATGTGCTATGGTGAATGCTGTGAAGTGTGCAAGACTGTTGAATCACAGATCTGTAACTCTGAAGCAAATAATACATAATGTGTTAAAAAAAAAAAAAGAAGAAGATAGCAGGAAGGGAAGAACGAAGGGGGGGAAATCGGGGGGGGAGATGAACCATGAGAGACGATGGACTCTGAGAAACAAACTGAGGGTTCTAGAGGGGAGGGGGGTGGGGGGATGGGTTAGCCTGGTGATGGGTATTAAAGAGGACACGTTCTGCATGGAGCACTGGGTGTTATATGCAAACAATGAATCATGGAACACTACATCAAAAACTAATGATGTAATGTATGGTGATAAACATAACATAATAAAAAAAAGAGTGAATATATTTTATAAACTCACCTTAGGCAAATGGGATATTTCTACTGCGGATCTGAAACCTGCTGAGGCCTCAGATGGACCAGGAATTGAGTAACATACGAGTTAGGCAGTGTCTATGACAGTGGGCTTCGGTTACACACAGCATGCAACACCCACTCTCATGAAGGCTGTCATATTCAAAATTTGCTGGACACATTCACCTTCAGGACTCAGACATCTTGTCATTGGAGAAAATGAGAAAGGGCCAGAGCTGCCTTTACTGCTGGTAAAGACACACAGCCTTGCAATCTTCAACGCTGCAGGTACTAATGAGACGGCCAGAATTTTAACAAGTAAAGGGAAATGTGTTCTGATGTATATATTTGAATATATCTTACAGTGTTTATCAGCTGACTGTGATCTGCAACATCATTTGATATCATTCCTAATTCCACAGTTGGACCATCAAACTAAATCCCATTACAATGAAACTCCACTGAATTGTTCCACTTAATTCGTGTTCTAAATAGGTACTACTCCTTTGAAAGACACTAACTTAACTGTGAAGAGGTTTTATTGTAATCACATATAAGAGTGGATTTATGTCTTTGCTCATTTTGGGGACTATTATCACATAGTCCTCATTAGTCTCCCTGTTGTCCAACTCTTCTGTCTCCAATCCAACATTCACTTTGCTGCCAGGAATCGAAAGTCTATTTCCAAACATGACATTTTCTTGTTTAATATCCTTTAATGATTTCCCATTGCTTAGGACCCTGAGCCCTTAGCTGACAATCAAGGCCCCAAGCAACTGGTCCTGGTCCATTTTTCAAGCTATATTCCCCTTTACACCCAACTTCATTAACTTTGCTGTATGGACTGGCCCAAAGTCTTACTCAATATGTTCAGTATTACCTGGCACACCCTTTATTTTCCCTTCCCCCGACACTGCAGCTCCTTTCATCTTGTGAGATACATCAAGCTCTCCAGGTCCACCCCAACTGTCTCTTCCCTCATGAAAACTATCCTCAACCACTGAAACAGGAGGGATTTTTCTTGCTCTGTAGTTCCGTTGTCCTTTATCACTGACCTCACTCAGTTTATCATGGCCTGTCTAGGATAGTGAGGTGTAAACTGTCTTCTCTCTACCAAACTATCAATGCCCTTTGGACATGAGAGGCTTAATAAATATATTTGGTGTTACACTGACCCTGCTTCTTATTGGAAAATGTGCCTGATAAATGTGATCATGTGGTTTACAAAACAAAATCAATTTAAAAATGATCTACAGCTTTTCAGTTCTGCCCCCCTCATTGCTCAGTGCCCAAAGGGAAACAGATCCCACACTTTGGAAGCAAGACCTCATCTCTGCCTCCTCTATTATCTTGCATAATGCCCTTAAAAACATGAGCCCTGTTAAAATGTTCTTTTTCTCTTCCAGTAAAGGAAGTTTGGTTGAACAAAAGCACAGCCAACATTTCTCCAAAAGGTGCACAGCTTTGGGTTTTGATCCTCTTTCTTATAAAGGGACAAATAAACTTGGGAGTGAGAAAAGTTGCCCAACAATGACAACCCACCTTGGCAGCAGAAAAGAGTGATAATTAGACAATTTCTTTTGTAGGATGAGTTGGGAGTAGTGGAGGGGGCTTTTGGACTTGTCATTTCAAGATCAGAGAAAAATGTTTTTATATCTAGCAGCTTTATGTTGACCACCATAGCTAATATTGTTGCCAGAGTGGAAGAGCAGTAAAATGATGGTAAGACTGAATTTACCTGTATTTACATTGTCACTTTTAAGCTCCAAATAGAAAATGCCTTTGATCAAGATTTTTCAACAGATTGCTGAAAACAGAAAGTTTCTTCTGGTAAGTACTAACATGCAAGAGTTTCTTACATAATAGATGAGAAAAAAATTTTTTTTGATATATGAATATTTTTTTCTTGTGTTGACAGAAATTTGGCAGTCACTGTGTACCACCCTTTACACAAAAAGTGGCTCAATCAACTGCTGGCCTTTTCTTACAAATCTGGTAATCTGTGTCCCCTTAATAGAATAATGATAGGGATGTTTTCCTATTTGCAGTACAAAACTATGAAACAATGGATTGTTTATTTTGGCCCAGTGACTTTGTACAAAGGTCCCATCTATGTTCCCCCTTGAAAAAGATCCTGCTTATAAATTCCTAACACCCAAAAAAGTCAAGCTGAGAAAAACCATGACTTTAGCATTTCTTTTTGGCCAAAATCTTTAATTTGGAGAATGCAAATAAGTCTTTCAAAATTATTTTTAAGCAGCTGAGAGAACCCATGAATATGCCAAAACCTTTTCAACCCAAACTATTTTCAAAAACTGTTTGTCCCATTTTTGATTCAGTTAAGAATAAGAGAAATACATTTCATATAACTATAACTCTCGGCCCAAGCAGCATCTTCACTTTTAAAGAGAGAAGTCAATTTTTTCTCTTCCTTTTTTAACAGGTTTTCCCAGTAAAGCAAAAAATAAATAAATAAAAATAAAAATAAAACAAAATCAACTTAATATGAAAAAATATGTGCCAAAAGTGTCTTCAGCGATCTGCTTTTTAACTAGACAAGCTCTTTGGCAGACGAAAATCATTAGCAAGAGAAACTGTAGAGCTTTTAAAATGTGCTGGAAAAGTTTCAGAGAAGATCTACAGCATAAATAGCTTTATAAACCCGAGGCAACTATTCTAAATTATACCTAGTGCATCAGTTGCCTGAAAGGCCTAGAATGAGAAATATGAATTAAATCCTGAAAGATAATGGCCCTCAACAGTATAGCCTCCAGGGAATCTGCATCCAAGATGCTGTCCTTTAATCTGAGAAGCATAGATATGTATGTTCCTAGTGCCCACCACTGCATAAGGAGAGAGGAATGGGCTGGAGCTCAGGCAACGGCAACTCAAGAACAGCTGATATTGTTGCAAGAGGTTTTCTTCTGGCAAAGAACATAATAGGACTGCAGGCCATTTCCCTCGGCCTCTAGCCACTCACACATTCAATTAGTCATTCAATAAGCATGTGTGAGTGCCCATCCTATGCCACACACTTTCCAGGGCACTCAAAATCAGTGGTAAAGGTTCCCTATTTCATGGAACTGACATTCTAGTGAAAGAAAATTGACAAAACCCCAAATAACTGGGAAAAAAACCTACCAGATGGAATAAATGCTATAAAGCAAGCGTAATAGGGTGATGGAAATGGGGGCAGAGGGCTTACTCGTGTAATTGGGGTCACAGAAGAGCTTTCAGTTGAGCTGAGACCTGATGACAAGAGGAGCCAGCTATGCCAAAATCTGAGGGCAAAGCATTCCAGGCAAGGGAACAGTCAGCTTGGTGGATTAGGGAACAGAAGGAAAATCGGCGTGGCTGGAGCTCAGTCCTCACTTCAATCATCTATAATTGTGCACACTTAGGGCACTGCAACATATTCTTCAAACTCGGGGCAAAACAAGGAAATGTAGAGACAAAAACATACCTATGCTGGTAAAAGCATGAAGAGGTCTTAGGGTCCTTATGCACATAATAATGACCCTAAAGACCTAGATGTCAAGAGCTTGAGCTTCATTCTAGTTTATTTCCAGTACTGATAGATTTGACCACTTTCTCATGGTTGAAGGCAGGGAGGGAGTGTGCAAGGCTAGTAGGATTGAGGAGTTTAGGATGTGGCCATGAGAGGAACTATAACTGCTTATCTC
This sequence comes from Eumetopias jubatus, assembly GCF_037043125.1. Taxonomy (NCBI): domain Eukaryota; kingdom Metazoa; phylum Chordata; class Mammalia; order Carnivora; family Otariidae; genus Eumetopias; species Eumetopias jubatus. The sequence goes on from NW_028274811.1 coordinate 120,628,495, forward strand.
ATGGGACCTCTGACCATAAAGGAAATACGTTTCCTGATTCTGGAGATTTGCACAAGATCACAAGGCATCTTGTGGTACAGTGATCTTTCTCTTGCTTTTGACTCCCACCTGACTACTCCACCTTATATCACAGTTATTTCAGTATTGTCTTCTTGCTATTGTGAACCTGTAAGGGACTTCCTGGCAGAGACTGTCTTACTGATTGCTCTCTTTTCAGTACCTCATACAGTGCCGGGCCATAAGAGACGCTCAGTAAGTGATAAATTCCCCGGGATTGGCTTTGGCTTTATTAGCCCAATATTCCAATTACAAGTACAGTAACAGTGCCCAAATAATGTAATTGTTTTTGTTTTACTGCGTAAGTAACAAATCCTTAAGAATTTCTGTGCTATATGTCAAAGTACAGATGGATTCCCGCAATGCTTTGGCATAAGGTAGATAATGATGCTTGTTGAATGTATGAATGTATGTTGGAGTGGACAAATCTATGAACAAATTCCAGCAAGAACAACTGTACCCAGGGCCATTTTATTCAATCAGCAATGGATTCTACCATATGTTGAGCAGTAAGCTAAGTGCTGCAGAAACAACGGTGAGTAAAACAGATGGCCCCACCATAATGGAGCTATCAGAATTGTAAGGAAGCACACTGAAGACATCACACATGTATGTATGTGTAAGAGCTATTCTGAAGGGATGATGATGAGAGAAGGCTTCCTTGAAGGCCACCTGAAAGACACAGTCAATTTTATTCAAAATGTCAATGCCACCACATAATCATGAAGTCTTTTTAGAAACCAGGCCTGTAGACATAAAGCAAGTGGTCAAGAAAGATGACAACTAATGGTAGCTGAAGTTGCTTCTGGGAACTGGGGATGGGTTACTGAGAAAATATGTGGAATCTCCGCTTTGGGCCATCTTTAAAATTAAACTAGAAATTTTTACGTGTCCTGATTGTGTGTGGTCTTGTTTAGAGACAGAATACACTAAGCAACCTAAAATTGTCTTTGCAGGCATTCTTTACTATACCATGATTCTTTTACTAAATGCCTTAAATGTAGCGGCTCAGCTATTTTTCTGAGGTATACCAGGAAAAACTAAAATTTATTTTATGAGCTAAAAAACAACGCGTTGCTCTTGTTCTCCCATCATTCAGGAAAAATAGCTAAGTGAAATTTTGGTCAAGCTTTCCAAAAAGCTTTGGGCTGAGGACAAGCATGGAAAAATTCAAGCCCAAAGGAGAAATTTCCAGAAAATTAGAAGCAAGTGAAAACAGGGGGTTATAACAGTTCAGTACTTGCTGCCAGGAACAAAGTATATACGATATTATTTATTGCTGAAAGCTTTTCAGAGAGGCAGCATCTGGTTTCAGTGAGGTCTTGCTTTTTCATCCCATCCAGCAGCTGGACTGAGCACTACAGCACAAGGAGATCAACCAATTGGCCAAGGTGACACGGCGAGTTAGTGACTCTTTCCAGATTAGACCACAAGAGCCTGTGGCTCCTTGAATGCCAAGAATAAGTCACATGACAAATGGAGAGTTTAACACTTTTTTATTGACTGGATTCTTCAGCTTTAAATTTCTATTTGTGTTTATGTTTTCAGAGTCCTAAAGAATCATTCTTTCTCCCCTTTCTCCAGTGGACAGATCAGATATCAACTTGGTTTGCTGTGAATGCCAAAATTCCCCACCCGCCCCAACCAGGAATTATTCATCTAGGCTGAGTGCGCTAATGGCAGGAAAAGTCAGAAATGGTCATGCAATGTTCCAGTCACACTGGGAAGAGGAAGATGGAGATCGAAAGGCTGGCTAACTCTCAGCAGAGAAGCTGGGCACTCTGCTTTGGTCATTCCAAATGTGCCTCTCTCAGGCAGGGGAAACACTGATGAAGGTGAGGTTAATCTTCCTGGACAAAGTGTCAGAGGCTTTAACTTCTCCGCAAGCCTTTTTATCTACCAGTGTTATTCCTCACAGAGCCCTGGCAATAGAAAACACATCCCTTCATTCCATTTGCATATGTCTTCCATACCAACAGGAGAAAAGGAGGCTCTGTTTCCTAAACATATGTGTCTCCCAGATCCCCAGAAGACTATGCTATTTGAGTTGCAAAGGAACAAGCAAGCAACAACAACAACATACTCACACACAAAATTTGTTTAAGAAGAAACTTCAGCATTAATATAATACCCAGTGTGGTACTCAATTATTCTAAGAAGCAACGTCAGCTACCATCAGTTGTCGTCTTTCTTGACCACTTGCTCTATGTCTATGGGCTTGGTTCCAAATAACAGCACACACATCCGTTAACAGTAGTAGTATTATGCTATTAATTAAAATAATTATTAATATTATTACTAGTTTCATGAATCAAAAGGCCATTTTTAGGGAAAGAAAGGGAAGAGAGGGCAGTGAAGGGAGAGGATTATAACCATTCTTTTTTTAAGATTTTATTTATTTATTTGACAGAGAGAGACACAGTGAGAGAGGGAACATAAGCAGGGGGAGTGGGAGAGGGAGAAGCAGGCTTCCCGCTGAGCGGGGAGCCCGATGTGGGGCTCGATCCGAGGACCCTGGGATCATGACCTGAGCCAAAGGCAGACGCTTAATGACTGAGCCACCCAGACGCCCTATAACCATTCTTTTCAATGTCAAAACTTCTAGCTGGTGGATAATCTAATATGAGAAGACTAGAGAACTCAGCCAGTTAGTCATGTGAAGAAATCTGACATATTCTAAAATGACCAAAAGAATATCAAGGAGGGAATAAGGACTAATCTGGTTATCAGACTCTGCAACAGCAATAGGGCACAGCATCAAGAGAAATCTTGTAAGCTACTGGAGTATACAACAGTGCCCAGAAGGCATGCCATTTTCATAACATAAAACATATGTCCACTATGAGTGGCAGCAACCTAATTTCACTTTAAGCTGGAATGAACAATACCACTAAGAAATGTATGACAAGTTCAATACGATAGGAGTTGGGGAATTTTTACTTACAAGTTATTGCAGATGTCAAACACAGTATGAATAGAACATTTCACCTTGTTTCCTTTACATCACAATTTTCTCTTAATTGGAAGAGACGAAATAATTCCTGACCATAAAGAAGTGATGACATTTCAAGCATGAGGACTTATGTTTTGGCTCACATATGCATTCTATTACCCTTTAACTTATTATTATTCCAAAGAATAGCCATGATAATATAAACATTGTACTCATACATTCGGTATTTATTGAGTGCCTACTATGACCTGGGAACTGATTTAGGGCCAAAGGTTATGGTTATAAACAACAGGGACACATCCCTGCCCTCTTGCAGCTTCTAACTTGGCTAGTTTGGTCTTATTTCAAAGTTCAGTTATTGTTTCGATAAACCTCAGTTCAGGTTTTAAAAAGGAAACCCCCAATCTAAGGAAAATTAGAAAGAACTAGGACATGATAAAGGGTTCTTTTTCTTTGTGAAGATGAGGTTCTCAATTATAGATGTCTAATGAATTAGCCAGCAGGTTCAGTTGCCACATGTCAAACTAAGACAGTCATAGAAGCCTGGACAGGTCAACTGAAAAAGATGCCTCCAAATATCAAACTTAATCCTTTCTCTGCCCCAAACTCTAAGCTGATATCCTTAGCAAGTGCTGGTAAATAATTACACATTTTGTCAATAAAGTGCAAATAACCAGGTTAAGTTTGCCCCAAATCTGTCTACAAGATCCTTTGTGCCAACAGGGATCAATCTGACCACAGGGGACGCCAGGCAATTGTCTAGGACGTAAGGCACACAGGTCTACACTTCTGCTTTAGTACAAGTGTGAGTGGTGATAAGCACTAAAGTGTTTCAAAGCCACATGAGCACACCTAAATGTCTCCTCATAGAAGAAAACAAAAAGTAGCCATTTCATGTTTGAGATTCTCCTACCTCATTTCTTTAGCTTTCTCTCGCCACCTCCCCCCCCCCCCCCCCCGTCCCCCAGCCTTGCCTCCATTCCCCTCACCATTACTCTCCTGCTGTTCCTACAACAAGGTGAGACACTCTTCCAGCTCATTTCAGGAAGCTGTGCAATCATCATCTGTCACAGGAGGGGACCCTGAAGCCCAAGGTCACACAGCTGCGAAGTAGCCAAACCAGGATTCCAATTAGCCCATCTGATTCCAGAGTCCTCAACCACTGAGATGCACTGCCTCTTTGGTGATTTTTGGCTTCAGTCTTCAAGATAAAGATGAGCTGTTTTTAGGCATTAAGTAGAAGTGTAGCAGTGAAACATAGGAAGTTAATATTAATCTCTGCTATACTTGAGAAAAGTCCAACAAATTTGTTAAAGTGCTTTAAAGGTGGTAATTAAGGGGGCAATTTATACATCTCAATTGCACGAATTTTAGGCCTTTTTTCCCCCTCCAGTTTTATTGAGAAATAACTGATATACAACACTGTATAAGCTTAAAGCACACAGTGTGATGGTTTGGTTTACACATACCGTGAAGTGATGACCACAACAGGTTCAACTAACAGCCATGTTCTCATACAGATACAAAAAAAAAAAAGAAAAAAAAAATTCTCTTTCTGATGAGAACTCCTGGATTTACTCTCTTACTTTCCTGTATATCCAACAGCCATATAGGACAAGCCCACAGCTAACATCATACTCAATGGTGAAAGGTTGAAAGCTTTTCCTATAAGATCAGGAACAAGACAGTGTCCACTATAGTGTTAGCTATATTCATTACGTTGTACATTACATCCATGGTACTTATTTATTTTGTAACTGCCAGTTTGTACCCTTTGACCACCTTCCTCTAATTCCCCCCCCAGCCTCTACCTCTTTTTTTCTATGAGTTTTTTGTTTGTTTTAGATTCCAAACATAAGTGAAATCATACCATAGTTGTCTTTCTCTGACTTATTTCACTTAGCATGATACCTTCAAGGTCCAACCATGTTGTCCCAAATGGGAAGATTTCCTCACTTTTTTTTTTTTTAATGGCTGAATAATGTTCAACTCTATACCACAATTTCTTTATCCATGCCTCCATGGTCTGGGGTATTGTAAATAACGTTGCTATAAATATGGCAGTGTACATATCTTCTCATATCAGTGTTTTTGTTTCTTTTGGATATATTCCCAGAAATGGAACTGCTGGATCATACAGTATTTCTACTTTTACTTGTTTTGAGAATCCTCTGTCCTGTTTCCATGGTGGCTACACCAATTTACAATCCCACCAGCAGTGCACCAAGGTTCCTTCTTCTCCACATCCCTGCCAGCATGTGCTATCGCCTTTTTTGAGTATGACTATTCTAACAAGCATGTCACATTGTAGTTTTAATTTGCATTTCCCTAATGACTAGTGATGTTAAACATCTTTTCATGTACTGATTGGCCTCTGTGCATCTTCTTTGGAGTCGAGTCCTTTGCTCATCTTTTAATTGGGTTATTTGGTTTGTTTTTGCTATTGAGTTGTATAAGTTCTTTACGTATTTTGAACATTAACCCCTTATCAGGTATATGGTTTGCAAGTATTTTTTTCCCATTCCAAGGTTGTCATTTCACTTTGTTGATGGTTTCTTTGCTGTGCAAAAGCTTTTTAGTTTGATGCAGTCCCACTTATTTATATTTTAGTTTGTTGCTTATGTTTCAGGTTTCATATCTAAGAAATCATTACTAAGACCCATGTCAAGGACCTTTATTCCTGTGTTTTCTTCTAGAGTTTCATGGTTTCAGGTTTTAACTTTAAGTTGTTAATCCACTTTGAGTTAATTTTTGTGAGTGGCATAAAGATATGGGTCCAATTTCATTCGTTTCCTAGTGAATATCCAATTATCCCAGCACCATTCATTGAGAAGGCTATCTTCTCCATTGAATATTCTTGGCTTCTTTGTCAAATTTAGTTCACTTTATATGCTTGGGCATATTTCTGTGTTCTCAGTTCTGTTCCATTGGTCTAGCTGTCTGTTTTTATGCCAGTACCATACTGTTTTGATTAGTACAGTTTTACAGCATAGCTTGAAATCGGGACGTGTGATGCCTCCTGCTTTGTTGTTCTTTCTCAGGATTCCTTTGGCTTTCATGTTTCCATATAAATTTTAGGAGTGTTTTTTTTTTCTAGTTTTGTAATAAAAAATGCTATTGGGATCTTGTCAGGGATTGCATTACATTCATAAATCTCTTTTAGTAGTAGTGACATTTTAACAATATTCATTCTTCCAATTTATGAACGCAGGACATCTTTCCATTTATTTCTATCTTCTTTGATTTCTTTTATCAATGTCTTGTTTTCAGAGTAGAGTTTTTTCAGCTCCTTACATTTATCTCTAAGTATTTTATTATGTTTATACTACCATAAATGGGATTAATTTCTTTTTCAGAAAATTCATTGTTAGTGTACAGAAATGCTACTGATTTTTATATGTCAATTTTGGATTGTGAAACTTTACTGCATTCATTCATTAGATCCAACGATTTGATTGAATCTTTAGGATTTTCTCTATATAAAATCCTGTTATCTGCAATCAGAGACAACTTTACTTCTTCCTTTTCAATTCTAATTCCATCCGTCTGATCTATCTTCCTTATCTTCCTATCTATATTCCTTACGCTCTACCTATTACTTCTACTACTATGTTAAATAGGAGTAGTGACAGTGGACACTGTTTGTCTTGTTCCTGATCTTATAGGAAAAGCTTTCAACCTTTCACCATTGAGTATGATGTTAGCTGTGGGCTTATCCTATATGGCCTTTATTATACTAAGATACGTTCCTTCTCTGCCTAAGTTGTTATAAATTCTTATCACAAATGGATGTTGAATTTTGTCAATTTTTTTTCTGCATCTATTGAGATGATCATATGATTCTTTTCTTTCATCCTATTAATGTGAGGTATCATATTGACTGGTTTGCATACATTGTACCATCCTTGCATCCCAGGATGCAATCCACTTGATCATGGTAAATGATCCTTTTAAGTGCTGCTGAATCTGGTTTGCTAGTATTTTATTGAGAATTTTTGCATCTGTGTTCATCAGGGATAATGGACTGTAGTTTCCTTTTCTAGCAGTGTCCTTTTCTGGGTTTGGTATCAGGATAATGCTGGCCTTGTAAAATGAGTTTGGGAGTGTTCTCTCTTCTTCTTCTTTTTTTTTTTTTGAAGAGTTTGAGAAGGATTGGTGTGAATTCTTCTTTAAATGTTTGGAACAATTGCCAATGAACTCATCTGGTCCCGACCACTTCCTTTGGTGGGAGACTTTTGGCTAGTGATTCAATATCCTTAACCAGTAACTGGTCTTCTCAGATTTTCTATTCTTTCCTAATTCTGCCTTGGTAAGTTGTAGGTTTCTAAGAATTTTTCCATTGCTTCTAGGTTGTCCAGTTTTTTCACAGTAGCCTCTTGCAATCCTTTGAATTCTTTATTGTCAGATGTAATGTCCCCTCTTTCATTTATAATGTCATTGATTTGGGTTTTCTTTTTTCCTTGGATAGTCTAGCTAGGGGTTTGTCAATTTTGTTTATCTTTTCAAAGAAGCAAATCTTAGTTTGGTTATTCTTTTCTACTGTTTTTCTGTTTCCTATTTTTGCTCTAATCTTTATTATTTCCTTTCTTATGCTAATTTTGGGCTCAGCTGGCCCTTCTTTTTCTAGTCCCTTAGGGTATAGAGTTAGGTAGTTTATTTGGGATATTTCTTGCCTTTCAGTGTAGGCACTTATTGCTAAGAACCTCCCTCTTAGAACTGTTTTTGCTGCATCTTACACTGTGTTTGTATCTTACACTGTGTTTGTATGCTGTGTTTGCAATTTCATTTATATCAAGAAGCTATTTTATTTCCCCTTAACTTCTTCTTTGACCCATTGGTTGTTGGGGAGACTGCTGTTTAATTTCCACGTGTTCATGAATTTTTCAGTTTTCCTCTTGTCATTGATTTCTAGTTTCATGCCATTGTGGTCACAGAAGATACTTGGTATGATTTCAATCTTCTTTAATTGGCTAAAAGTTGTTTTGTGGCCTACCACATGGTCTGTCTGAGAAAATATTCCACGTGTGCTCGAGAAGAATGTGCATTCTGCTGTTGTTGGATTGAATGTCCTGTATAAGTCTGTTAGGTCCATTTGGTCTATAATGCTGTTCAACTCTGCTGTTTCCTTACTGATTCTCTGGATGACCTACCCATTATTGAGAGTGGGGAATTAAAGTCCCCAACTATTATTATATTACTGTTTATTTCTCCTTTTGGCTCTGTTAGTTTATGCTTTATATATTTAGGTGCTCCAATGTTGGGTACATAAATATTTGCATTTCTGTATTGAATTCTTGAGTTCCATGATTGTATTTTTCAGCTTTAGGATTTCTGTTTGTTTTTTGATGGCTACTATTTTTTTGTCAAACTTGTTCTGTTTATGCATTGTTTTCCCAATTTTGTTTAGTTGTCTGTGTTTTCTTGTAGCTCATTAAACTTCCTTAAGAGGATTAGTCTGAATTCTTCATCTGGCAGTTCATAGATCTCCATTTATTTAGGGCCAGTTATTGGAGCTTTATTATTTTCCTTTGGTGGTGTCATATTTTCCTTTTTATGATCCTTGACTCCTTACATTGGTGTCTGCTCATTTGAGTAATCAGGCTTCTCTTCCAGACTTTACAGGTTTGCTTTGACAGAGACAGTTTTTTTTTACCAGTCAGCTCACTTTGGGTTTCTGGGTATATTTGCTGGCCATGTCCTTGGGCAGGTGGGGCCTGCTATTATGATCTATTTTTGAGCAAGGCAATTGTTCAAGCTCTGAGGATGGGGATGGGGGTGAGGGTGGTTTGCCACTGGCTGAGAATAGCTGGATAGGCCTGCTGGCTTGGTTTCCTACCGAAGTGAAGCTGTAGGATGAGATCCATAGTTGCCTGGATTCTCTGGTCAGGCTTACTAGATGGTTTGGGACTGAGTACTACATTCAGTAGTAGATGGGGCGATGAATTAGCTTCCCTGCAGTGTCAGGACAGCAGAGCCTATATAACTTGTTGGTTGAGGACCCAAATCAGTCCAGACTGTGCATTCAGTTTCCTGGTCAGGTGAGACCACCAAATGTGCTCTGCAGACAGAGAGCCATGGGCTGTGCTCTCTGTTCAAGTGCCATGTATGTAGGGCTGCTGAATGGGCCATGCAGCTTCCCATGTGCTCTGGTTAGGTTCCCTGGTTTGACAGGCTGAAGTCTGTATTTAGCAATGAGTGGGGCTATGGATTAGATTCTCTACCTGGGCACAACAGGAGAAGCAGCTCTAGAGTTGGTAAAGCATTCTTCTGGCTACCTTAACTTAAACAAACCGGCATCCCAAGTTTCCTGACCAAACAAGACCACTGGCTTTGTCCCGCAAAGTATCAGCTCTGTCTACCTCTTGGCTAAAGGGCCACTGAGCTGCACAGCTTCCTGTAACTGTCTCCAGCCCTTCTTTCTGATGGGGTTGGAATTTAATCTCCACAGTAGGTGGGGCTGTCTCAGCTCCCTTGCCTGGGCACGAGGGGTAGGAGCTGCTCCAGGCTGTAGTCAGTTTCCCAAACAGGCTCTCTGATTGGGAGGGCCTGGGATCTACCCTCAGCCTTGGCTATGAATGAATCCCTCTGCCTCTGCCAGAGCACAGGAATATTCCATGCCTGGTACTGGTTTTGCTCTGGGAATGATCAATCAGCTCTTCCTGCTTACCTCTCAGCTCAAGTGCTGCTGGGCCACACTGCTTCTAGAAGTTGTTGCCAGCCTTTCTGGTCAGATGGGGCCACAAGACACGCTCCATAGTGAGTAGGACCATGATTCAGCTCCTTGGCTAGGGCCAGAAAAACTCCTCATCTGAGGATCCAAATCAGGCACATCTGTCCTGCACTGAGTTCCCTGGTTAGACTACACCCTGACTTGGTTCTGCAGATGAGCAAATCCTCCGGCTGGGATTACTACTTGGGCACTGTGCATATGAACTCGGTCTGCCAAGATCCATGCCAAGTGCTGGTTGTGGCAAGCCCCTCTCCCTTTCTCCATCACAGTCAGATTCCCAGGGGCTGAGCCCCACAGATTCCCCTGAAATCCCTGTAATGCAAGATCAGAGTAGGGGATCCCTCAAAGAAACCCACAATGCTGGGGGTGGGGGGTGCTAATTGTCCTTCCAGGGTTCTCTTCCCACGTAGGAACTGAAGGCTCAAGGGAGACCTCTTCCTTTGGAGTTATGCTGGCCTGGGGGAGGGGCAATGTGGTCAGTGTACAGCTGTTTCTCACCCCCTTCTAATCTGTCTTGGTCTCTGTGGGGTAGGGTCATTCTTCAGCTGCACCCTGTCTTCTAGGATTCTCTCAGTGACATCCTGTTCTTGAGGAGTTGTTAGTTGTTTTTCTTGTGAAGGGGCAACAACCTATGTGACCTTGGTGATGTTGACCCCAAGTTCAAGCCTTCTGTCTCTCCCAAGTGGGAACACACTGACAAGAGTCAGGAACAAATACCAGTTAGAGGGTACAATGACCCACAGGAACATACAAGTAAATAACAAAAATCTACCCTATAATGTCACAGTAATGCTCTGTAACCCACTCCAAAAGTAAGCCAAATGAAGTCTTTGTTTCTATTAACATTTACTCTTGTTGTTATTCATTTCCTGGGTCCAGAAGAGCCTTCAGGGGGCATAGTTCTTACGTTTATACTAAGCAGCTCGATGGAGAGAAAGCTGGAATCGTGGCTTCCACAAGATCCACACACCTAATGCACTCATTCACAGGCCGGGTAAACACTGATGACACAGAAGGATTCCTGCTGCCCTCCTTTACCAAAACTTTTACAACCCAACTCCGCTCTTATTAGTTAGGAAGGCTGGACCACCCACTACATTTTCTCCAGCTAAATAAACAGTGACAGTAGAGAGAAGTACAAACTTCTGGGCTTACTGTTTTTAGATCCACCCAGTGTTCACTCAAGACTGAGCTCCAGCAGGCTACGGACAAATCCAACAGAATGAAACCGGGCTCTTAATTAAGCCCTACCGCCAAATGCATGAAATCATTAGGTTAGTTCTCCACCTGGGTCTGCCATCACTCTTCTTTCCGCTGAACAACTGCCTGGCTCACCGAAGCCAGTGCTATTTAGATGAAACAGAGCATAATAACACTGATTCTGTGGAAAAAGAAAAACGCAGCAGCTTCTGAAGTGAGTTCCATTAGTGAATTCAATGACAGAGAGTATTTAATGACAGAGAGACAGTATACCAGGAGATGAAGAAGGAAAAACATGATAACAACAGCTGTAAACAGTAGCTGTCTGCATGAAAGAGACACTAGCCTATGCCAAAATAAACTACGATGAAAAGAAAACTGTTTTTACCAGTAAGGCAAAGTTGCTTTCTGGATTTGTAATCATTTCCCTTTGGAGTCATTCTTTGGTTTTCTGAAAGGGACCAGGCTGAAGGTCTGTATGGACTTCTAATGAGATCAAGGGAAGAACCAGCAGCTAGTATGTACTTAGCAAACATATATTAAGTGCTTACTGTGTGTAAGACATTGCACTTTAGTAAAGTCTGCATCATGCTTTCTGCCCTTATGGCCCAAGCACTCCCTGCAATTTCAGTCTTTGTTCTTGATAAAAGATGACTGCCCCCTCCTGGCCACCTTTTATGGGATTGTCTTAAGACAGTTGTGCCCATCACCTGCCCTCATTGCTCTTCCTCCTCTGAGATGTCACAAACTCCTAGTGAAATGGAGTGTCTCACTGGCCTTTAAAGGTCCAATCCACTTTCAGATGACAGAGGCTAAACACAGGAAATCTTGCAGAGCTCCTTTATCCCATGGGACTGGGATCATACTACTTAGAGGGACCCTCCCACAATCTCTTCTGTCCATCCTCCTCTCTCATTCGGTGATGACTACAGATCTTCACCAAAATTCTCACCTTGGCAGAGTTATAGAGTCAGGCCTGGGTATTACTTCACCAGAGATCCCAGTGTATTTACCGCCCTAGCCCCTCCTCTGACTTAGGCCCTGCCCCAATTTTCCACTTCTATTTCTCAAACCCACACCTGGTTCTACTAGTTCTGTACTTACGTTGGTCTCAGGGTATCTTTTTTATTTCTGAATCATTTCTTTCTTCTTGCATCTACAACCATTTATGTCCATGATCACAGATTGCTGGGAGTTTGCATAAACCCAGATAAAACTTGCTTTTTGAGGATAAATTTTAACAGGAGGTTAAGAGAGGCCTGGTTATTAGAGAAGCAAGGCAGGAGATCCCACCAAGTACTATAGTGTGAATTTATCTTCCCAATGTGCGATCTCTGGGCCTTCCTATCCAAAGAGGTGAAACTACTCATGGTGGATTTGCAAATAAATCTGGACTGGGGACCTGTACCCAGAAGCCACACACAAGCAATCCAATTCTTACAGGCAGAATCCACAACATAGGTGTAAGATGCATCCACTGACTTTAGTAAATCTTTTACTATAATTAGCCACTCGTCTTCAAGACAGTTATAGTTAAAGAACTTGCCCAATGTTGACTAGGAAAAATACATTCCGAACATAGCAAGTTTTATTTTATTTTGATTTTCCTGTAAGTGATAACATCATTTTTTCAAGGACCTACAGGATCGTAAAGAATTTTCACATTGGCCTCATTAATGTTGGTAACCAACTCTTGCTTAATCACTAGAAAAAAGGAGGCAGGGAAAGGAGGAAGGTAACATACATAAGCTAAAGTCACAGATAATCCCCAAACCTCTTTAATCAAGTTTTAAACCTCTTCCTGCTAAGTCTTTTATCAGAGCTGCTAAGAAATAACCAGTATGACATATTTAAGCTTTATCTCATCTATTTCCTCTCCCTGGCCTCTAGTTGGGCTGCTAATGAGCTGTGAAGTAGCCAAAGATTGCTAGCCTCCACACAGGAGGAAAGAGAAGAAGAAGACTACAAAGTGGATAATCCACAAGTCACTTGGATACTGTGGGAGAAGCTGGGGAAGTCAGAGGCTAAGCGGGCATTTTTCTCCCAAATAACTGCCCCTACACAGTTGAAATCTCACCAAAGAGCACTTTTGGTGTTGTTATTTAAAGCATTAGGTCTCTAGTAATCATTTCATCACCAAAATTTGGCTACATTAGTCTACTGAGATGCAGAAAAGGGGAATAACTTGTTAGTGATACACAACAGCAGAGCTGAGCAATGGCTCACAGCGGGGTATTGTTCTTCTCAGAAACCTCACTAAGGATCTCTCTGATTCAACCCTAATTCCTTGATCATTAAACATTTTTTTTTTTTTCTCCCAGAGCCATGAGTTCAGGACACCAAAGTGAGAAGCTTAAGGTGTTAAAAAATGTTTGGGGGGGTTGGTGACACCACTACAAGTCGAGAGATGAATCAGAAGTGGCAGAAGGAACCTAAGAGAGACCTGGGAAGAAGATGTGTCAGAGCTTTTAATTCAAGTCAAAAACTATTACGGAGAGTTTACTTGCTCTGTTACTTTTATTAATTAATAGTCTTATACAGCTAGTTGCCAATGGGCAGCCTGTTATCCAAGTGTAGGACCCTAAAGGATTTGGATACACAGTAACTTTAGCTGTAGAAAAACATGCAGAAACTAATATTGATAGTTCATTTATACATATGTGTGTGTGTATATATGTATGTGTACACATGCACATCTTTCCACAGATACACATCCATATATACATACCCACACACACACACACATATAAATGAATATATCAGTATAAATATACACATACATATATTCATGAAATATCTTCACAGACAAAATTGGACAAGAAGGAAAGGCAGATCAACTATTCTTTATGTAAGGAGGAAATTCAGATGAATTCTAAAGGAATTTGAGTTTCATTCACTCCACAGTGATTTATGAAATGCCTTGCACATGCTGGGCCATGCTCTAGGCACTGAAGGTACAGCAGAGAAAAACAAAGGAAGCAAATAAAACAAAAACCACCCAATCCTCCCCTTCACAGAGCTTATACAGTCAGGCAATAAATGAGTAATATGTATAAGATGATAAGTACTATGGAGAAAAATAAACAATGACAGGCAGGGAGGAATATCGGGGGCAGGGGGTGGGTGAGAGTCTTGTACTTTTAAATGAGCTGTCAGGGAAGCTGACACTCCGAAGGAAACATCTGAAGAGAGATCTGAAAGAGATGAAGAAATCCAGGAGGAGATTCCTGGAGGGAGAGCACTCCAGGTGGGGAGGAGAGCAAGTGCAAAAGCCTCCAGGTAGGCCCTTGCCCCACACATCTGAAAAAGAGCCAAGATGACAGTAAGTGAGGACAGGCTGTTCTGTTACATGTGTTTCTGTAACAGCAATTAGCTCATAGACTCTTGGTAAGTAGTAGGATCATGTCGGTATAAGATGGAAAGAAGATTTTTCTTAGGCCAAAGGATCCAGAATAGGAGTAGAATTCTGATCTTTAGCAGGAAAGGAGAAAGCCCTTAGCCTGGCTCCTGCACAGGCTGGAGTGACTTCAGCTCCATTTAAGAGAATTCAAAATGAGCACCCGCGCCAGAGCTATCTCCCCAGAAATGTGCCCCCTCCTCCCCGCCCAGCTCTCCCGAGCTATCCCTCACTGCTTTACTTAGTGCTGGAGGTTTTAAGTTATGTAAGATAGGAGAGGTCTGCTCCAATCCAAATTTTCCCATAAGCCCTGTTATTTTTAGAGTACATTTTGCAGAACACAGAGTTTTATAGGACACATAGAGTGCTATAGCAGAAATGTCTGCCCCAGTGAAGTCAAGGATTACAGAGAACCAGACCACAAAGGGCCTTAGAGGCCACTATGAAATGGGGAGGCACTGGAGAGTTTGGAGCAGAGGCATGAGATGATGTAATGTGCTGAAAACAAACCGGTGTGTGGGTGGGGAGAGGGAGTGCGGGGGGGGGGGGTGGATCAGAGGGGAGAGGAATGAGTGTAGAAGCAAGTAGACCTGACAGGAGCCTTTGCAATAATCCAGGTGAGACAGGATGATGGCTTGGACCAGGAAGGTAGGAGTGGAGATGGTGTGAAATGGTTAGGATTTGCTGATGAACTGGCTTTGGGAAAAGAGAAGAGCTCCATCATGTTTCAGCCTAAGCAACTGAAGGATGGCGGTGTCACCACCTGAGATGGGGATAACTGAAGGATGATCCAGTTCAGTTCAGTTTGGGTAAAGATAATTTTGAGTGCCTTATATAAAGCACCCAAATGGAGATTTCGGCATGTCTGAGCCCGGGGGGAGATTAATTTGAACTTTTCAGTGTATGGTATTTAAAGCCACCAGAGTAAACATATTCATATTCCTATCAAAAATGGACTTCCCAGCAACCCGCTAGCATTTAGAGTACATACTAATATCTACAAAGCCTACAGACTTAATTTTAATTCTTAGTACAAAAGCTTGGATGCCTGGAATGGGAGTTGGAAGGACTTACGGTGGCAGAGGAGCATCCACCCAGTCCCCCCAAACAGGAAGAGGCCTACGGCCTGGTTCGTGGGTCACTGGAACTGAGGTTGGGGTAGTGAGCAAAAACAACAAAGAAAGCTTGTAAGGAAGACCCGTGAGGTATGAGGACTATCAGGACAGTGTGGTGCGTCCTGGACACCAAGTAAAGAAGGGGGGTGGTGATCAAACAGGTTGAAGAAGATGAAGACTGAGGATTTGCTACTGAACTGAGCAACCAAGATAGGGTGAGCAAATGTCCCCGGGGCCACATGCGTTTTCAGTGTCCATCTGGCCTCCCACCGTCACCAATGGAGTCTAGACAACGCTCCCAGGGAGGTTTGCTGAAAAGAGGGATTAAAAATAAATGGGGCAGTGGCTAAAGACACAGGATCAACAACTATATGTGTATTTTTTAATAGTCGGGAGACATTAGAGCATGTTTTTTAGGGTGACTGGAATGATTCAGTGAAGACAGAAACTAGATAATACACGAGAGAAGGGGAGAATTGCTGGGGTCACATCCCCGAGTAGAAGGCAAGAGGAAAAGCCAGGCGTCCAGCAGAGAGGTTTGTCTTGGCTCTTTGTTAACAGGAGGGAGGCAGAGCACACGGGCACTGATTCTGAGAGACCTATGTGGTGGCGGGAGCTTGTTCTCTCCTGAATGCCTCTGGGTTCATTTTGTTTTGCAGTAAAATGGGGGGATCAGTTATCTGCACAGAGGTAGGGTGTAGGAAGTTAAGTGTTAGGGGCTTGAGGACAAACTAGAAGGTGTGAAATAGTTGTCTAGAGGAGTAGAAAAGTAAATGGACTAGGGAAGTAAGAGGGGCATTGCCAGTCATTCCTAAGGGCTCCAGGAGGTTAGTGGCTGTGCACTGAAATGCATACCAGTCAGCATGGTATGCATTTTCCCCAGAGTCACTGAGCTCTCGGGTGCAGGCACGGCAGAGGTGGAGAGCTGGACATAATGAGGGTGGAATTTTGCCAGACAGAAGTATGATAAATAAAGAGAAGTGCAAAAGATTATGATAATGAAATTCTAGGGTTCGAATGCTTGTGTCCCCTCCAAAATTCCTATGTTGAAATCCTAACACCCAAAGGTGACAGTATTAGTAGGTGGGGCCTTTGGGAGATAATGAGGTCATGAGGGTTGAGCCCTCATGAATGAGACCAGTGCTCTTATAAAAGAGATCCACAGAGCTCCCTTCCACCTGTGAGGACACAAATGGTCTGTGACCTGGAAGAGGGTCCTCACCTGACCATGCCGGCACCCTGATCTCAGACGTCCAGCCTCTAGGACGACTGACATAAATCTCTGCTTTTTGTAAGCTACCCAGTCTCTGGTATTTTGCTAGAGCAGCCCAAATGGCCTAAGACATGAACTATGGAATATAGGGTGTGGTTGGCTGCAGGTGGAGAGTTAGCCAGTGAAGGCTTGATGCAGTTGTCATGTACCAAATGACCATCCATAGATACACATTTCATTGCAGAGTGATGTCTCCCCCCTTCGTTTGAAAATGTTCTTGTTCCCTTTCAAGCTGGTGAAATGACAACAACCTCACACACAAGCTTCCTGTTGGGAGATGGGTGAGATGTGTAATATCACCGTTCATCCCAAGAGTACACATCTCTGCTTATAATAAAGAGTACTCCAACCCAGCCCTCAAATGAGGGCTCCAGAAGACAGTCGGGGGGAGAGTGGCAGTGGTGTGGGACAGAACATTACCATGTAGCTGTGAAATCAGAGGCAAGTCATTGTCATGCTCATGCCTCCTCCAGGCTCCCTACTGCTCTCCTTCCATCCCTAATCATTATACTTCCTGGAGGGATTCTCAAGGACTTTCCTTTTTTTCTCTTTCTCACCCATCAGTGAGCTACAGAACTAGCCCTCTCAGTCCCACCACATACAGTCTTGAGGGATGAGACTGGGATAGGCTGAACCGACCAGTGATTCTGGCCACTGTCGGGCATTTACAAGTGTCTTTGCAAGAAAGTATCAGAAAGAAAGTGGATGCTAACCCAAGATCAAATGAGGCCAGGGCCCTGAATTTCTTGAATATACCATTTTTTTTGGCAGCTTATGGACTCTAAAATAGCATTTCCCCCCTGGGCTGGTTATTCTATTTGGTCCTGCTCCCCTCGCAGATCCATTCTCGGTCTTTCTCTCTTCCTGAACCTCAAAAGGCTTGACTGCTGTGGGCTGAATCTCCGGGCTCACTCGCTGGCTGACTTCCTGTTGGGTTTTAAAGAGAGGTCAGAGATGATTTCCCACAACTCCTGTGTTCTGGCCGAACCTAAGTCCCTACAGGACTCTAGCTTTTGTCACCTGCCCCTCCCCTCTGTGATGCCTGCCTGTCTTGGATTAGCTTCCACTTTCTTGAGAAAGTTTCTAGCACTGAAGCTGCTAGACAAAGGAAGGAAAAGCAAATCCTAAACATATGTAAGATGTTCATTCACTCATTTGGTCGTCAGTCTAGGTGAATATGCTAACACCTATGTCCTGTTTAAAGTAGAGACAGAACCCTTTAAGAACCTCAGAATGACTTAACAGGGAACCAGCTCTACAAATACCTCTTTTTAATAAAAGTTTCACTTCCTGAATCAAAGGGTACTTACAAAGGCGACCACTCACCATAAAGGTCTACAAAGGTGAGTGGTTGCCCTTGTTAAAATCTTTTTCTGTGGATGGAACTGGAGGGTATTATGCTGAGCGAAAGAAGTCATTCTGAGAAAGACATGTATCATATGACTTCAATGATATGAGGAATTCTTAATCTCAGGAAACAAACTGAGGGTTGCTGGAGTGGTGGGGGGTGGGAGGGATGGGGTGGCTGGGTGATAGACATCGGGGAGGGTATGTGCTATGGTGAGCGCTGTGAATCGTGTAAGACTGCTGAATCACAGACCTCTACCTCTGAAACAAATAATATATTACATGTTAAAAAAAAAAAAAGAAGAAGATAGCAGGAAGGGAAGAATGAAGGCGGGAAAATCGGAGGGGGAGACGAACCGTGAGAGACTATGGACTCTGAGAAACAAACTGAGGGTTCCAGAGGGGAGGGGGTGGGGGGATGGGTTAGCCCCGTGATGGGTATGAAAGAGGGCACGTACTGCATGGAGCACTGGGTGTTATACGCAAACAATGAATCATGGAACACTACATCAAAAACTAACGATGTAATGTATGGTGATTAACATAACATAATAAAAAAAAAAACTTTTGAAACCTAAAAAAAAAATCTTTTTCTATTAACCTTGAAACTACAATCATTTTGACAACAGAGCTGATCTGATACCATAGACAGCTGGTTTTTAGACTGAGAGGTTCTCCTAATAAAAACCCCTAAGCTTCTGTTTCAGAGAAAGAAACACAGGGAATAAGAATTTTAATATACTTTAAAAAAGTCTTCAGCAGTAACAACTGGCCCATTTGATAGCTAATTTGTACTAAATGTCAATAGATTAGTAATGCAATCTTGTATTTATCCAAGATTAGCAGTTTAGCTATAAAGACTGAGGTCAAAGAATACTGCTCTCATTTTTCAATGATTTTGCTTAATAATCAACTGCTAATAACTACATCCCTATTTCCTTATAAGGACCTAGGATACTGAAAGTCTAGGGAAAAATCTGCTGCTACCACCCAGCTGAACTCAGGTCAGGGTGAAATTCCTAAAAGAGATCTAGGAGTCCAACAGTATCTTATCTTAAGGAAAATAACTTTTCAGACTGACCAATGTCACCATGAAATAGACATCGACATTTCACTGTGCAGGACACATAGTGTATAAAGTCTGGCCAGGAAGACTAAAAATGTATTTTTGTTAAGAATTAATAAATAGGCAACCTACAGTTCAATCTAGTGATAGATCAAAAATGTTTTGTTATGGAAAAGGAAGAGAACAAAGTTTATATGTTGGCAACTTTTTAAACCATTGGCTATTATGAAGTATGGTAAAATGAGCGAAATCAGACAAATCTCAGTTCAAATTCTGGCTTTGCCTTTGTTACTTCATTAATCTTGGGCATGTAAATTTACCTCTCTAAGACCCAGCTTTATCATCCAAAACATAGGAAAAAATATTCATTTCCTTGCTTCACAGATACCCTCAATTATGAGATGTCCTATCTCACTTAGAAGTGGCTTTTGGGAGAAAAAATTACCACATTAAATATCTTATGATATAATGTATCCTGACTTAAGGAATATTAAACTGGATAAAATATGGCTTAGAAGATAGGAAACAGGACAAGATTGTCCAACTTACTGAGTGTGTCACATGGAACAAATAACAAAGAAAGTAAAGAACCCATATATCTCCTGGCTCCAGAGCAAGTCCTCTGTAAATATTGATGATTTCTTGCTAGCATTAGTATTACAAAGAAGAAGCATCCACTGAGATTTTTACTCAATATATTTCAGTTCAAAATAACGTGGAATTGGGGCGCCTGGGTGGCTCAGTCCATTAAGCGTCCAACTTCTGATTTCCGCTCTGGTCATGGTTTCAGGGTCGTGGGATAGAGCCCCATATCATCAGGTTCCACACACACTGGGGAGTCTGCTTCTTTCCCTCTCCCTCTGTCCCTCCCCCTGCTCATGTGTGCGTTCTTAACCCATACTCTCTTTCTTTCTAAAAATAAATAAATACATACATCTTTAAAAACAACAAAAAGACAAACAAAAGACAAAAACAAAATAACATGGGATTTTGGAGTTAAACACATTGTCCAGAGATTGTTCCCTTCACTTTATGGATGATCTACACGTATGGTATGATCAAGTGACTTATCAAAGCTCTCTAATAATTGCAGAATCAAAACTAGAACCCAGATCTCCTATTTGTCTGGTTAGATAATAAGTGCTTCCTATGGGCTAGGCACTATACTAATTGCTTTATGTATAAATTATTGAGCCACCACAGCAATCCAGTGTGACAGTGTAATGGGTATTAGCATCCCATTTTACAGGAGAAAAAGCTGAGGCCCATGCAGGATAAGTGAATCTCATAAAGGCACGCTCTTGGTCGGATATAAACCCAAGTCTACCTGATTCCAAAGCCTGGACTCTTTCCACTGAGCTAATGCCTCCTGCTTGGCTTCTCACTTGCTCCTTCTTGGATTTTTTATTTTATTTTTTAAAATTAATTAGTTATTATTTTTTCTGGTAGAAGTCTTATCTTTTTAATAAAATGATTAACTCCACTAGTGCAAGGACAGTGTTACCGAATTCTTTTGACCAAAGGCAGATCCATTCTAGGACTGGACCCTGGGTAGATGCTCAAGAAATGTTTTCAGAGGGCATGAAAGAACTTTTTTAAATTATGACACGTAAAAGCAAAAAAATCATAAACCCTGAAGCCCTTGAAACTCACAAACTATGGACAAAATTGCTCAAGTAATGACTTGTGTCTGAATGCCATCCCTTTTGAGGAAGTACTTCCTTGCTGTTTTAATCAGTCTTGATTCATCAGTCCAAGGATTGGGCTTGAACAGAAATTCTCTTCAGCTCCAAGAAGTAGAATTCCAGCATATTCTCCTGCTGGTCCTATGCCAGTCCTGCTTTCTTTAACAGTCAACAACTCCCAACACGCATGCTCAACAACCCTGAAGGCAAGGCAAGCCTGGGAGGTGTGCAGGTGAAATCTGACCGTCCTTGAGAACAGGGAAACCGCTTCCAACTGGCACATGTGACCCCATTTCATGTTAGGCATTAAAAAACCCAGAGCAATTCTTAGCTGAAAGGGCCAGGGTTCGCCGATGCCTCTTTTCATGGTTAAGGAGAATAGAGCCCCTCTTGAGGTAACGAGATACAGAATATAAGGTAAGAATTTCCTAAAAGACTCTTGGAAAGGTGATATGATTGAAGTCCTCGGCATCCCAGTCCTGGCCTGGAGATGTCACACCCTTTAGAACATTTTGCTCATACTGAAGACCAGGATAAGGTGGGTCCTTTGAGGGATGTGAAGGCAATGTGAAGCCAGCTAACATGGGATCTCTACCTATACTCCTCTGCTTTTCCTCCTTGAAACTGCCCTGCCCAGCGAGATCTTTTCCCATTAAAAACCAGGCACGGAATCTGGTGAAACGGACGAGGGCCCACAGTGAGGCACAATCTGGTTTTATTATTCCCTAGCCCAGATTAATAACATCATCTACCCTGGGCAATGTATGCGAACAATATATTGCTTTTTTAGTCTAAGCTTTGCAGGATAACTCAAAAAGACAATCCCACAATCATTATAACTCGGTTTATACAAAAGGCCATGATGCTTAACAGTATATGGGTCTCATATCAAAAAACCATGTAAAAGATGGACAAACACATAATTCAGTTTTATGGTTTGTCGAATCAGTACTGTGTATAAATTCAGTGGATACATTCAGTGTATCCCTACTGCTTTCCCGAAGCTCCCTCTTTTATCTTCTAAACACAGAGAGGCCTGCTATTCTGAGTCCTAATAAATTTTCTGTTGGAACACTTATAACAGTTTCTGATATCTTCCCCCAGAAACCCATAGGGCTCTCTGCTTTATTTCCTTTAGTTCTCTGAGCAAATGCCACCTTATTAGAGAGGAATTTCCTGATGATCCCATATAAAATACCAACTTCTGGGTCAACCAGCTCCATCTATCCTCTTACCCTATTTTGGTTTTCCCCATAGCCCTCATCTCTATGTGACAAATCATAATATTTGTTTATTGATGGTCTCCCTTCACTAAATGTAAACAATGACTTTGTTTTGTTTATTGTGTGATCTCTCGTGACTAGCTCATTAACAAACAGGCTCTCAGTATTTGTTAAATGTGTTAACAGTCATCAAACGGATTCTTCATTTCACCTCATTGCCAAAAGGTGACAGTGTAGTCTACCATGTTTTAGGTAAAAATACCACATTTCTCCCAAACACCTCTCTTCTTAAAATCTGGAACAGAGTGCATCTCCACCCCCCCACCCAAAGAAGCATTATTTTAAGTGAATCACGAGCTTATTCTACTAGCACATTTCCTATTTTGACACTGTACCTATTTTTGAATGAGATTATCTGTGAGGTCCGAAAGAGGTCAAAGGCATTTCCTCAAGTCTTTTGACAACATTTATACCACATTATAGGAGGAAGCTTTCCTTTTGTTGTTTGGGCACAGGGAGCTATTTGGAGCATGGCAGAAGAAAACTTGGATCCACCCCTGACCTTGGAGAATTCTGTTGCTGAGACCCTGGTGATCACAAACTAAAGTCAGACAGAGCCTGGGGCACCACAACAAGCAAGCAGCAAGAGTACACCTTGTAATCAAAACTTGCACATACCAGAACATGTTGTACCTTCCCTTTGGTGATGTTCTCATATTCCAGTTGAACACCATCTGAATCTGATAATTTTCCTGCTTACCCTTTCTCCTTTATATCAGGAGCTGACCACATGGAGAAAACATGAATACTACATATTCTCTATAAAATACTGTGTATTCCTCCAATTTGTGAAAGAAACTTGGATACATGGATGGATATCCTGTGCCAGTGTAATGCATTCATTCACATCACCTTAGTTTAGAAATATAATCTGCATGAAGATGATAATGCTGCATGGAGGTGGGAAGAGAGATCGTGAAAATATTTGATCTGACTTAAGGACAAATCAATTTTAAACCATAATTCAAGTTCCAAATTATTTATTTAGTAGACATAATTTATAAGCATGATAAGGCAAATTCATGGAAATCTTCCATTCCCAACTGGTTGATACTGTGCAATCATGTGTTATAAAGAGAAAACAAATATAAATTTGGGGATCCTGAATCAAAGGGTACATTGATGGTATCTTTAATTTCTTGAATTTGAAAAACATTTTTAATTTTGTCTCTGGTTTCTCTTAATTCCTAAAACTTTGAAAATGGACTTAAGAGTATATTTTTAACATTTTGCTCAATAGTAGTTCTGTGCCTATATTGTTCTATACTAATTATTGAAAATTTCAGGCTAGTGTCTGAATCACTGAAGTTCATCATAATAAAATTATGTTGCAAACTATCCTCTGGACCTCAGCACCTTGTCCTATAAGCGGACGTGAACTCCGAGGTCCTTCTCTATTTTATGAACTTCTTACTCCCACTGAGTTTTTGTATGAAATACCAATGGACAAGCAACACTCCTGTTTAGAAGTCTGGATAAATCCTTTAAGGGTGATATGGATGATCTGGATGACAACCCACCCTGCTAGACTGGTTAGTTTGATAGCAATTAACACAACACATGGAAAAGCTGCTACGAGGCTTAGCAAAATCACCCACTTGTCAAACATGGTCCTTACAGGATTTTTCTCTAAGCATTTTGTCACACAGCTTACAGATTTGCTTAGTGAAAACTTTTCTATCTTTAGGGCCTTTTTGTCACACACACACACACACACAGACACACACACACCCCAAAACTTGTTGTGTTTACAAATCTCAACACATTTCTTAGCCTAGAGCTGTGGTTCTCAACCAGGAAGATCTCCCCAAGGTGGCATTTGGCAATGTCAGGGACTTCTTTGGTTGTCACAAGTTGCAGGGGGCTGGGGGGGGCGGAGGTTACTAGCAGCTAGTAGGCAGAGATAAGGGAGGCTGCTAAACATCCTACAGTGGGCAGGGCAGCCTCACAGTAAAGAATTATCTACCCCAAATGTCAACCGTGGCAAGACCGAGACAGCCAGGTCTAGAGAGAGCCTCTTCAGACTGATGGTAGCCCAGACACGTCTATGTGAAGGAAGTAAAAATGGAATTCCTGGGGCAATCCTTGTCTTCTCAAGTCTCATAGACAGTCTTCATATTCGTTTAGGGCTTAATGAGCGTTTGAGGGAAGCTTAGATATCAATGAAGAGAGCGCAAAGTTACCTTAGTTGTAGGCAGAACTAAGTTGTTTCTTGGATGCCCTTTCTAGGTCATGTTATAAAGTAAGTTGATGGCTACCTCTTCTCTAAAAACATTATTGAGCACTGTGATGTGATTGGACCTACCAGAGCAACGCTGGGTCTCATTTCAACTCAAATCCTTGCAACCAACCACAGGTTCACTGGAACCAGAACTGAGTTAACATTCTCTTCTCAGTACAGTCTTGGTGATGGGAGTGGAGCCTTTATGCAGAGCCTGACGCCTGTCAGATGCAAACAACTGTGACCATTTTTAATGATAGAGTATCGACTCTCTGGCCCGGCCCCAAGAGAAGGAGCCAGTTTAGAAAACGAACTCAAGTGACCGAGCATGTGCCTTTTAAACGCCAACACTTCTAAATTGTTTTCTGTATAAATTATTCTACAATGTGTCCCACACACCTGTGCCTTTTGCAACAGATGATACTAAATTTAATCTTTTCCTAATGGTTTTAAGAGATCACGTTATGGATGTCAGTTGTAAGTGCTTCTTGCAGAGAGACAGAGACAGTGGTTCAAGCAAAGTGTTTACTTCACTAAGGTTCTTGTGGCCCTAGTAGGCCAACTGGTAAGTAATGCTATTTTAAGCTCCCTGCCTTCACAAAGTCACCAGAGAAAGAGCATCAGCATTTTCTGTAGAAATAGGAAGAAATCCTGAAATGCACTCTCTCATCCATGTCAGATGCCATGATTTCTCCAACAAAACTTGACTTGCAGAGACATGCCAGTAAATGTTCAGTCTGTTTTTTTATGTGATTCTGATATTAACTAACACTTATCAATGCTGACTGTTAGCTACACTCTAAATGGCTAAGAGCATTTCATGCATTTTTTAATTTCAACCTTGCAATAACCCTTAGGTAGGTCCAAGTATTTACCCATTTTACAGACACAGGAGGCTGAGACAGAGAAATACTGACAAATTTGCCTAAATGACAGAACCTGGATTTGAAACTGGGCAGTCTGAGCCCAGAGCTTTGTTTTAACCACAACCCCAGGGGCTGCAAAATGATAGTTCGCGTGCTAAATGTGGACCATAATATAAATATTATGTGAGCTGAATAAAACATAACTTTTGGGGCCATGTCTAAAGTTGGGCCATGTCTAAAGCTGGTGGGGTGCCTGGCTGGCTCAGTCAGTAGAGCATGAGACTCTTGGGTCTCAGGGTTGTGAGTTTGAGCCACATGTTGGGGGTGGAGTTTACTTAAAAAAATAAAAAAATAAAAAATCTTAAAGTTGGGCAGCTTGTGCCTGGCCCAAAGGCTCAGCCAACGGGCAAACAAGGGTTTAGATATTCAGCCCACACTTGACTTGCACAGCCATGCGGGTGTGCCATTTCCTAATTTGGACGAAGGAGCCAGATGAGCTAGGGGCAACCCTGGCCATCAACACTAACAAACTGGATTATTCACACAAAGCTCCACATTTATGGCTTCTCAGGGAAGGGAAGGGGAAGAAAGGAGAAAGGAAAGGAAGGAGGGAGTTAGAACTAGCATTCTCTGTGGCAGTCATTTCTCTAGAAGGGACACACGCCTGCCTATGGACCACTGGCTCATTGGACACCGTCATGTTACCTGCCAAGACGCTCTAGGCTTTCCAAGTTTGTAACCTCTGCACTGCATTACACCTTGGGCATTTTGTTTTACAATCTCCTCCCTTCTCCTTCTGAACCAGGGTCTAGTCACAGAGCTTCCAGTGTTCTAGCCCCCTCTGCTGCACAACACCGAAGTCCACTCTCCTGAGCTGGTGCATTCCCTCAGGTGACCAAGCAAGGTGGATTCTGTTTTTCTTTGCAGGCTGAAATTCTTGTTTTTTAGGACACACTGTTCTCTTGAGACTCTCTGCCTGACAGAAAACCAAAACCAAATAAAAACACCCCCCCCCAAAAAAAAACACAGAAAGGACTCTGTTGTGGGGAGCCAGGGATGGGGCAAAGACTTAGGCATTTGATAACTGCTCCCCTTAGAACACTGCCTCATCCTCATGAGGCAGAAAACTACCCATGTGAGTGTTTACCTTTTGGAGGCATGACTATTTCTTCTCCTTACACCACAGCAGGTCTCACCCAGGCCTGGGGCATGTGGGCGGGCGATCAAAAAAAGCCACAGGGAATGGCGACTGGAAGATGAAAGCTAACTGCTGACTGAGCAGGAGTCACCTGGAGGGTGCCAGATAGTTTCCCATCCAGCTAGCGCTCCAGTATATGCTACATTTGTCTCTGCAAGCTGATGCCATCCAGCAGCTCCCAGTGGCCTCCCCGTGCCCTCACCAAAGGGATTGCTGGCCAGTCTACACAGACACCTGTTGCTAATACGCAGCTAGAAGACTTGTAACGTCATCACACCTCCCCCCGTTTGGCTGAGGACATCAAGCAGTCGCCACTCCTCACTGGCATGTGCCTTGTTCTAGCATGGAAGCCAGAAGGAATTAATTCTATGTTGGATCTCTGTCCTGTACTGGGAGATTAGAGAGGGGCAATAACCTTTATTCTATCAAATTCATTTGAAATGAGAAAAAGCAAGATCCAGGAGAGTTTAGACCAGAAATGTTTAATCATTCCATGTATCAGAATGACCTTTTTTTTTAATTAACATATAATGTATTATTTGTTTCAGGGGTACAGGTCTGTGATTCATCAGTCTTACACAATTCACAGCACTCACCATAGCACATACCCTCCCCAGAGTCCATCACTCAGCCCCCCCTCCCTCCCACCCCCCACCACTCCAGCAACCCTCAGTTTGTTTCCTGAGATTAAGAGTCTCTTACGGTTTGTCTCCCTCTCTGGTTTTGTGCTGTTTCATTTTTCCCTCCCTTCCCCTATGATGCTCTGCCTTGTTTCTCAAATTCCTCATTATCAGTGAGATCATATGATACTTATCTTTCTGATTGACTTATTTTGCTTAGCGTAATACTCTCTAGTTCCATCCATGTCATTGCAAATGGCAAGATTTCATTTTTTGATGGCTGCATAATATTCCATTTTTTGTGTGTGTGCTTGGCTCTTTCCATAGTTTGGCTATTGTGGACATTGCTGCAATAAACATTGAGGTGCACGTGCCCCTTCGGATTACTACATTTGTATTTTTGGGGTAAATACCCAGTAGTGCAATTGCTGGGTCATAGGGTAGCTCTATTTTCAACTTTTTGAGGAAACTCCATACTGTTTTCTAGTCAGAATGACCTCTTGAAAAGATCGTAAACTGCCTATTTAATAACCTTTCTCCCCCACTGCTGTACCTACAGAACATATTTTTATGGGAGTGGCAAAGTGCCCAGCTTAAAACAAAATGATACAAAACACACTGCACATTTTCAGGTTCCCTTGCAGGAAAGGATGCCCTATGATGTTAACTAATGAGATGTAAGTTGAAATCACCAAGTAGGACATCTAGGAAGAAGAACAGATGTGGCTAGCTTGTCTGTTCATTACCTTTTGTCCCTTCTTCTTGACTGGAAACATGGTACTCGGATCTCCGACAGCCACTTCATGAGCGTGAAGAAGAGGGCAACACAGTAAGGATTATGGAACAGAAAGCAAGAAGAAGCTCATGGCATTTGCTGATAGAGACTATAATTCTAGAGCATGGGAACTTTGCAATTTACTTCGTTTTTCTGAGTGTCCGTTTCCCAAAGCATATTACCTCCCTTGCAGGGTTTTTTATGGGTGTTTAAATGAGACAATATGTGTCAAATTGCCTCAGTCAACAAATCACCCCTTTTTCCCTTCTGATTAGATCTCCAGACTCAAGGGAAAGTTAAGTCAGACTGACTTACTACCAGCTGACGCTTTCAAAGTCGGCCTCTGTATGAAGTGTTTTTTTTTGGCATAGATACTACTGAGTAAACAAGGCCCTCGGCAAGTGAAAGAGATTCTCTTCAAGGTGAACTGTAGGAATCCAAGGTAAGTAGCAGACTGGGCCTTGCCATGCTGGAGCAGAGAGAATGTAAGGCCCTTGCTCAGTAACAGAACCTAAGAATTTCTGAAAGAAAGCAACCATCATGAAGTATCCCGAATCCCCTTACAGCCCACAACATTCATCCCTCAAGGAAATTATGGCAAAATGAAAAAGTAAAAAGGGAAAGAAAGCCACTGTATGACCTCCGGCCTGGAGACCTTCATACAAAGATAAGGCCTGTCATTCCTTCCCCCAATTACAAGCATACACATTATTTTCATACCGAAGTGCAGGTAAGGTACCTGTGAACAAGTGACTTCTCTGGTGTTTTCCACTTTTTAAGAAAATTACAGAATTCTACAATTTCTCTTTTCTAGCCAGCGGTTCTTTGGCGCTATATAAATCTGATAACTTCTTTCTCTTCCAAACAGCCATAAGCAAACTTTTACTGTAAATGGCTTTGTGATCCATAGGGTATCTGTTGCAACTACTCATCTCTGCTGTTTGGTGAGACAGCAACACTGATAAGACATGAAGGAATGGATGTGGCTCCGTTTCACTTAAGTCCCATTTACAAAAGGCAGATGGCCTATAGCTTGGCAGTTGCTGTTTTCAAGGACATTGAAACCATGTAAAACTAAACAAGAAACATTCAGTAGTGAGTAAGACTCTCTCACCAACGATCATCACCATGAAACCAACCAGAGAGCTTGAAGTAAAGACCAACAGAGAGAAAGGAATGAAACGGGAGAGGCTAGCATTCCGACAACATTGGGAACAGTGCCAATCACGCAAAGCCAGTCCTTGGTGTGAGCCCCCACTTTATCCTGAGTTCACAGTCTCCCTCCTCCACGTCCCCAAAGCTAGCCCTGACCCACGTCTCACACCAGTGACTCCACCCTACCCTCCAGTGTCTATCAGGATGCATTTTGTCATTTTCTCGAGAAAGTAATTTAACACCGCTTTTCAGAGACAATTACCAATTTATAAGGAAAAACATATCAAAAGATACTGTAGGGAAACAATCAGCAAAATGTGAGACAGGAGCAAACTCTCCAAACAACTCAGTTTCTTCAACAAATAAATTGCAGATAGAAAGCGGCAGAGAGAGAGAGAGAGAGAGAGAGAGAGATTTGGAACCTACAGATTAAAAGGGACTCAAGATTTATAACCAATTGTAGCATGTGGAAATTATTTGGAGCCTGATTCAAACTATGAAAAACAAATTATGACATTTGAGACAACTATAATTTGAACACTATATGTATTTTCAAGGATTTAAAAATGCTTATCTCGTGCTAAGCAAGGTGATGGCTATGTTCGTTAACTAGATGGGGGAACCCCTTCACCGGGCACGTGTATAGCAAATCCCCACAATGTACACTTTAAATATCTTACAATTTTATGTATCAATGATACCTCAACAAAGCTGGGGGAAAAGAGGGAAACATGCTCATCTTTTAGAGATTTATACCAAAATACTAATGCATAAAATGAAATGATATCTGGAATTTGCTTCCACATAATGCAGGAGGGGAGAGTTGTGGGGGCAGAGATGAAATGAAATTGGCCATGAGTTGACAATGACAGAAGTTGGCTAATAGATATTCGAGGGTTCATTATGCTATTTTGCCTACTCTTATAAACCTTGAAAATTTTAGATAAGAGCTTTACAAACGTTTGAAGGAAAGACCCATTAGGGCTTAAAATTAGATGTCCGTCAAGGAGGAGATTCTGGATTTATTGGTATTTCACCTGTGCATATGTGGATAGTTTTTTTCTCTCAGGGGGGATTCTAAAGCTTAGAGGAAGAGTTGAAAGGGAATGCAAGCATGGGAGTAAATTTTTCTTGTTCCTGAAAGATAAGCCTTGGAGATGCTGGGATAACTTGCAACTTAATTTCTTAATGAATGAATTTCTTGAATGGCACTAAAGTACTCTCACAGCAATGAAACATAACCCTCTGCCGCCCCTTGGCCAATACTTCAGCATGCTGCTGACAAGCTCCGGGTAGGAAGTATGAGAAGGAAGAAAATCACACCCAGAGGTCTCAGGATTGGAGGATGAAAAGGAAATACTGAGTGGAGGGGATTATGGGACATCAGCACATGCGCCAGAGTGAAAGGTCATGTGAGGTCTTGTTCAAAGCGCCGTCCCAAGAGACCTAGGTTTTGATCCCAGCCCCACAATCAATTGGTTGAGCAATCTTAGATGATCACTCAACCACTGTGGTCCTTGACTGTTTTATTTGTAAACTGAAGAACCTGAATTAAAATTCCTAGGAAGACCCATAATCTAAGAGAGAAAAAAAAAAAAAACTAAGGATTTTGCTCTTGAAAGCCAGCCTGAAAACACTAGGCCCCACACATTTACTTAGTTCTAGTCCAGTGAGAGCTGCTTTGAAATGTTACCACTGAGCCACAGAGCCCTGGCTTTTGGACAAAGAAACAAGGCAAAATTAGTGAAGTTACAAAGAGACCATGCTGGAGTAAAATGGAACGTGAAAATTAATATGCCCTACACTGGTATCAATGCTTCAACTAAGGGGAGAAATTATGGATGAAAATTACTGATGAGAATAAATGAGTTTTCTGGGTATTCAACCACCCATGGGTGCCAACTGTCCTGAAGGCAATCTGTCCTTCAACAACTGCAACTGATATTCTGTTGGACAAGGCATACCCTTATATCCAAATAATACTGGCTCAACTTCCAGAAACTAGGCTCCCACAACACAGCACATGGATTTCCACTTGACACGTCAAGATCAGGCCCAGTTCCAGATCTGCACTCGATGTAGATGCATCCATCATATCCGGCCTTAAACTCTCAGCATGCCATTAGCTCTGCAATAAGATTTTAAGAAAATAATCGGTCCAGTTGGCTAAATGACCTTCAAAGAGAGAAAAAGTCATTGGAAATGCTGAAGAAGCTGGGCACATTGAATTAATTCACAATACTTTTGACCTTAACTTGCGGGAACTGTTCACTAATCAAGAAGAACGAATTCTCTCTACTCAGAATGCCTAATTATTCTTGTGCTTACACTTCCCCTTCTGACATAAAGTACCTCTTCACAAAGCAGGGAGGTTTCTGACTGCGTTGCCTCAACTGGTCTTGACAAGAGAAGAGATGAATCACAGGAACAGCCTGGCACCATCTCAACTTGTACTAACTCTTTACCAAGGGCTAAATCATAGCTGGCCAGATACTGGGAGCTCTTCCTTTCTTCCTTTATTTATTTAATAAGAAGAGGGGCATTCACCAAGGATCAGTCCTACTTGACATAATTAGTAGAACCACTGGTGAATTAGCAGACAGACTGTTGTCAAGAGTGGATCTATGCATACAGTGAAGGCAAGCACGGACAGGATTGACTTGATCTTCAGGCAAGCTTGCTGATGGCCCCCAAACTAATCTGTAGCAAGAAATGGAATCATCAACATAATCTCCTATATAATGAAGACAGAGAGAGCTAAATATCTCTGAGCATCACCTCCTGAGCATCACCTCCATTAGAACACTACAAGCCAAGGTTTTCATGTTTCCTCTACTGCAAATGTTTCTCCTTGTAATTTGAAGATATGCACACAAGCTTCAGTTATCTACGTGAACAACTCTCTACTCTCTAATCCATCCCAAATGAACCTACTGCTCCATATGTCTGGGTTCGGCTAATTTTGAAGCCCGTGCATTTTTTTTTCTGATCTCATCATAATAGGGCAGTGACGAAAAGCCGTCCAGAAGAAAAATAAGAGATGATAAATGGGAGGTGGGGCAGGGGGGCTGTGTGTGTTTAATACATACAGGATGAACAGCATACATAAGGGAAACATGCAAATAAACAGTAATCGATATTAACAATCTACTAGGCTGGCAACCACAGGTGAGATGACTGTAACCTTGGTGGAAAAATTAGCTGATAAATAATTCATAAGTCTCTGAGGGGATGGGCAGGGAAGAAAATTTATATTTATTCTGTAGTCACACCATGTCACTCTCAAAGGAGCTGACTGCTGTATTCTTTTTCTGTGCATACATCTCCTAGTACATGCAGCGTGCCTGGAAGTACTTAGTACACAGTCTGTAAGCACTTAGTAGACAGATGGAGTGTCCTGAATGTGACATGGGCATACTTTCCTTCTACCCATTATTTTCTCTTCTCTTTTTTGCTTGCCTATTAAAAGTAACAAGTATCTTCAAGCAATATCTTCACCTTATAAATGTAATCTATCTTCCTCCTCAAATAAATAAATAAGTAGGAATTGGGAGATGTGTCATTTAGTTCCATACCCGTGAAACAATAAAATGTAGATGCCAGCAGAGTGCCTCAGTGAGACAGCAGAGATTCAGAAGCACCAAGACATGGAGGCTTTCATCACTTATCCAAAGGGGACGCTAAGTCAGAAACTTCATTTCCAACCATTTATAAGTTTGGCTCTGATGGTTGAGCACTACAAAAGAATTAACGTATTTTTACAGCACAAGTGAATACCTTCATTGTGGTTCATGCATCCATAAAAGACAATGATCAGAAATAAAAACCCAACATTTCAAGAAGACTCTCTATTAGACTTTTAAATTCTCACTGAGGATGTCATCCACCTAAGGATCAGTTTGCAATACATAAGTTGTACTTAAGGCAGTATGTTTTCTCTCTTATCCTCCCATTCCTGCTAGGCTATGCTTGAAGGTAGACAGGACTGTCTGACTTCCTCACAGCAAATTTACAGAAGACAGAGTGCTGAATGAACACTTAGGTTTCTAGGATTCGTCTCCTGGATACTGCCAGTTTCAGATATAGCCATCCATGCTTGACGGTGCCTAAAGAGTTTTAGACAGAAGACGACATATGGCTCTTTGTCCCCCCTAACAAGTCTTGAATAATCAGAGTCAGTTTCTCAATATTAGAAGTTTAAATAGGGCTCCATAACATCTTGAACTATGTTACTAGTACCCAGCAATGAAGATAATGGGGGGGCAAGAACTTATGTATGACCTCTGCCTTCCCCCTAAAAATGACCATCCCACCACTTGAATCAGCCAGGAAACGGTTGCTAATCGTGCCAACAGGAAGAGACGTGTTATGTCAGCCGGAGAGCCTCAAGGTCCAGTCTTGGTGATGATGTTCCCTTTAGTGACTGTTGTTCCTTCTGAGTTTCTAAAATTGTTCAGCAATAGGGCTTACGGAGAGTTTGGTCATGAGAGACAGAATAAAGTATATGCTGCCCTATGGGACTTCTTAAGCATTTCCTGGGCATTCATTTAGAGCACCTATTCTCTGCTGCAGAGAACAATATTCCCAAGAAACTTTAAGATTCACTTCTGTCCTCCAAGTGCTCAGTGTCAGTCTCTAAAAAGGCTTCCTGGTGTTGATTATGTAAAACCATGTTAGCTAGACCTACAAAACCATGATGGAGGGTCCACAGCATGACCACCATGTAGGCAAGATTAGGAAAATGTATCCACCTGGCTGTAGCTTACCATAATTATCATAGTCTAATCTTGGCAAACGAAAGCTGGAAGAAATAGTTCAAGCCTAATACATGTATAAAATGTATATGAAATTAGTAATTGGGTATATGGGTACAGAAGCAGTACTTCTAGAAATATGTCTTTTGCTCTAAATTTATAAGCATTAACAGACTCTAACAGTTTCTTTTCTGTTATCACTGTATATGATCCCACCAATAAAAAATAGACAATGCATGATCCTTATGTGTTAGATTCCTCCACAACAATCATTTCTAACTGGAGACCATGGTCCTCTCAGAAAGTCATATACACAGGTCTAAAGCTATGTATCTTGCATGCCCATGTAACTACAAAAAATCTTTTTTAGGCACACAACCCTCCATAGACAAGCAGTTTTTTTTTAAACAACTTAATAACTTGATAAAATTTTTAAAGTCTAGTATGAAAAGAACATTTCCCCTGATAGGATATACTGAATTCCTTCTCCCTTCTTAAAAGCTGGCTTTCTTCTAAGCAACAGCTTTCGTTGAACACAGTAAGTACTCCATCTCCCCGCCTCCACTGACATACTTGGCACCAAAACCTGTTTTCTGCCTACAAAAATCCCTAAAACTAGAAAACGCCCAATCACTCATGGGGAGAGGTGGGCACGAGCCCTTTGAAAACACCAATTCCATTTTATCTTAAATGTACCGAATAATGGCGTTTCTACACAATAATAAGACTTTTTCCTAACAGCGTGGATTCTGACTTCCCGTTACACATTCCATTATTTTATTTGTGGTGATCTAAACTGCTTCTGACATTCTTTGATGCCTCCGCCCTGTACATACTTGCAGGCTTATCTGTGTTTTAAGTCAATTTTTGCCCATTGTTTGCCAAATTCCCATTTAATTCTCAAAAGCTTAACCCAGGCAACACAATTTTTGGTTCCCTTATCTTGAATTCAAATGCACATAAAATATGCCCTTTCAGGATGGCCCACTTGAAAAAGCTCTCTCTTAGGAGTACCTTTAAGCTGTGGTACCAAAGTGGGCTCCATAAAATAATACTTAAACATTCTAAATATATTTCTCCAAAGATTTTTTTTTTCCAAGTCAGCAGCAAAAAGAAAATCTGGATTATAACCAACATTTGCAAGTGTGAGTTTGTGATTTAGCATTAATTTTTGTTTAAAATCACTCTTTCCTCTACATAGAAACAAAACCTTAAGCCAAGTAGAACCACAGCCTTCTCCACCTCCCTGGCTCACCTCAACTACTTCTGCCTACAGCAGAAAAAACTCAAGATGCCTTCCCATTCTCAAACCAACACTGAGAACAGACTCCAATTTTTAGCTACACATATCAGAGAACCTGCTCCATCAATCAATCTCTGTATGGCTTTAATCTAAATCATAAGTAGTCCTTTCCCCACATTTCACTTTACTGCTTACTTATTTCCACTCGACTTCACTTTTCTCTGTTCTAATTCTTACCTTCCTCACCCTTAGCCACTCATTGTTTTCCCCACCACTATCCACTATCTGGATTTGCTAGTCTTAGAAACTCATTTGGCCTTTTGCCTGATCATTAGGGTCACTAGGGTCACCATCTAGTTTGAAAATCTTCACAGGGACCCTCAAATGCAGACAAAAAGGGATCCCTTTTGCAGCTCTGACTTCAAGTTGTTTACAGAAATGGAGCGCAAGGAAAAGCTGGAATTGCTGAATATGATGTAAACAAGAGGGGGGAGTAGAGGAGAAAAAGGGGTCTGTGATTTTTCTTTGACTCCAGCTAGTCATCCCTCTTCCACGAACTCCTAGTCTACTTGCTGTTCAAGATCCCCATAACCAGTCGTATCTAAAACTTCCTAATCTTTTGCCCTGAAAATGCCACATGCATTCCTGTCTTCATGCCTTGGTGTGACCCACACCTGCTGTCAGGAATGCCCTCTCCCTCTCCCTGCTTAGGGGTATCCCACCCACATGTCCTGCCTCAGCTCCAGCCCACCCCTTGGACAGCAGAACCCTCATCCACACCTCCTGTCTTCTGGAAGGCGTAGGGAATTCTCTGTATTCATTTAGCACTTTCCATAGTCTGCCTCGTAGAACGTATAGAAAAAGGTCTATCTGTTCTGGGAAAACAGCAAACAAGTAGAGATCTAGGACTTGTATAAACATTTCCTATTCTCAAAAGAATTCTGTAACATGGTATTAGGATCTCTATTTTAGAGAAAAGGAAATGGAGCCTCAGAACATCTAAGTGATGAGCCCAGGGCCAAACCTGCCTCTGAAACCTGTCTGTTCCCTTTTGCTAATTGCCTCTACTGCTCTAGTGAAAGCAAATGCTTTAAAAGCGGACCTGTGTCTTACACCTCTCAGGGTCCTCAGCTTGTAGTCTGTGAGCACTTAATGAATATTCATGGCCACTTACAATCAAAGGAGATGGCATTTCCCGAGTGTACCACTCTAGAGGAAGAGAGCCAAGAGGCAGAAGAAAGCAAGTGCGGGATTAAAGTTTCCGCAGATAATCCACCAAGCGAATGATCCTCGGGCATGATAATCCAGTGTTGGCTACATATCCGATTCCAAGAGGTCTCCTGCTTCATTTCACTGGATGAACTGTGGACGATGATGTCAGAGCATAAATACCAGCGTTTACTTCCATGGCCATTTCTGCTCATCCAGTGAACTTGCAGGGCCTGGAATTAATCCTCGGTGGATGTTAGAAATATTATGACAACAGCCGGCACTGTCATTTGCAATGTCCAAAATGGAACTTCCATTTTTCATTCCCCAAGGGAGATTTATGTGTTTCTTTTCAAGTACCAGGCTTGCTTCAAAATCAAAATATCCACTATCTCCT
Organism: Eumetopias jubatus; assembly: GCF_037043125.1. Classification (NCBI taxonomy): domain Eukaryota; kingdom Metazoa; phylum Chordata; class Mammalia; order Carnivora; family Otariidae; genus Eumetopias; species Eumetopias jubatus. The sequence goes on from NW_028274811.1 coordinate 120,665,039, forward strand.
CAACAGTTGGATTTTTCTGATTATTTAAAAACAAAGAAGAATGGCTTTCTAAAATCATACTGGCCCCTGTGTTATATAGGCTGTGATATATTCATGTTTTACACCCAGAGTAATGTTTCTGAGAAACATGTTTTTGATTGTGATTTTTGAATCTGTGCAAGTAAAAGGTGTGATACCAAGGATACCACCATAGTGCTTTTCAGAGGGATGGAGAGTAGTTTTAATGAAAAAAAAAGAAAGAAAGAAAGAAAAAAAAAAAGAAAAATGACTCAGTTTTTTGTTTGTTTTTCTTTCTGAAAATCAGTCATGGAAACTTCAGTCGAGAAAGACCAGGCAGGGTACCGGGGGCCAGGCTAAGGCTGAAACACTGTTTACTGGGGCAGCTACATCTATGGAGCATGGGTCTCCTGGCCACATCTTTTATTTTGCATTAACAGCCTGGGCACAGCAAAGTGGCATATGCCAATGAAGGCCATCCCAGCTGTCACAAATGCAAATATAATCAGGTGAATTTGACAACATAGCCCTGCCAAGATAATTCAGATTTCTAGGCCAGGGTTATAATCAGTTTGTGCAAGTTTGAAATATGAGTGAGATCCTTCTACGCCTTGGTACACACTATTCATAATATAATTCATGTGGTGATCTCATAACTGAGAGTAAATGTGGCCTTAGGCAGCACACAACCTAATCTTTCTGGAAGAAATAAGGTAGAAGCCACAGGAGACCATATAAACCATTCCAGTGTTTCAACAAGCAAGTGCTGGATCCCTGGGAACATTTCAATAATGAAAACTTATCCACACCATTCCACAAGCTCAGAAGTTCATTCCATGTTTCTTCTTCCAAGTTCTACTGGTCAGCTGCAAGTACTTGCCCAATTTTTGTACTTTTCCATGTGGGAATATCTCTTACCAAAATGTTCTTGCTATATTTTTCTTTAGAATCTACTGTAGTTAGTTTTTTGGGGTGGTTTTTTTTTTTTTGTCTTCCCTTCTTTAGAGAAAAAAAAATGGGAGGGTGTTTAAATGAGATTTAGAGTTCAAAACTAAATAGAAGGGCAGTTTGTTTAGCTGGGCATACCCAGTGCTGGTTCTCACATGTTTATTTTGTGGCTTTGTCCTACTTTAAAAATCTTATTTAAAAGATGAATGGCCATGACTTCAGAATTTGGAGAGAAAAGCAAAATGCCTAAGCTCAGACATCCAAATGAAACTCCAGTGATAATTCCTATCAATGTACAATGATCTCCAAAGCAACTCACTACACAATAGAACAAATGAAAGAGGGCCAAATGATGAGCCTTATCTATGCTTCTGTATGACAACTCAAATTATTCTGTAGTTGCTGCTGCATGGCTAAAAATATGCTGCTCAATAAAAATGGTAATCAATGCATAAAACAAGGGTGTGTGTTTAAGTAGTGCCTGATCTAGATACTTAGAAGTTATGAAGCTCAAGACATTATAGCCATTCATAATTTATGTTTCTAATAGAGAAAAAATAAATTCTTTATTTCAATCCCATATTCTACTTCTGTTTTTACCTAGCTAATTATCATAGTATATGATAATAATTAGACATTGCCAAGAAAGTGAAAGAATCCATGATTAGGCTGAGAAGATTGAGCAGGCAGGAGGGAATGGGTAGGGAAGGAAGTGAGGAGCAGAGAGGGCAGATGGTAAAGAGTGGAAGGAACAGGCAGTAGGCAGAACCCTAGAGTCCACTGAGGGGAACACGGGATAATTAAGCATGTGGAATCTGGTGTTGGACAGACTCAAGCTCTACCATGTAGTAACTGGATGAACTTGGGCAAGTCTCTTCACCTTGGGGATAACAATATAAACCACTTTACAGAGTTATTATGAGGATTAATTGAAATAAGCCATGCAAATGTTTGGTACATGGTAAACACTGCCTAAATGTTAGCTGTGCTGATGAAGATGATGTGGGCTACTTTAGGTCAGGTATGTATGTGCTCAGTTCAGTGGAGAGGCCCTAAATGGGCAACTTACCATTACTCTCCACCAGAAACTTACATTAGGAAGAGAAAACTTGCAGACAAAAGAATCTCTATTATGTAAAAAGAGAAATAGTTGGTGGGTCTTCAATATTAACACATGCACAGAAAAACTCAGAACAATCATACATTGAAACTCTGCCAAGTGAAAAGAACCGAGAAGTTAAAATAGCAGGTGAAATGTGAAGAAGGGGTGACATCATAGTCAGCAAAAATGGATACAGGAGTTGTGTACATAGTAGTTAAAATGGTGGGCTTTAGAACTGCATGGACCTGGCTCCTGCTAAGCCATTTATTAAGTAGGTGACTTTGAACATGTTACTTCTTTCCTGGGCCTCTGTTTATGCATCTATAAAAGGAGAATATAAATCCCTACCTTATGAGATTGTTATGTGGATTCAATGAGGAAATATATAAATTTAGCACACTGTTATGATAAATATGATGTCATTATTACTTTATTAGAGTTTAGTACTATAGTTAGAGTTCATCACAGATTTAGAGAACACTTTATATGAGAAAACTAAATACAACTAGGCTAAGCTTAAAGACAAGAAGACAGGAGCCAGAATGTAGGGCACAGCGAGTAGACAGGGTATGCATGCCGTGGTGGGCAGTGGCAGGCAGAAGGGTACGCACATTCAGAACTGTATCAAGAAAAATAAACAGTTGTTCTCATTCTCTGAGATGGCCGAGATAAGCCAGAAAGAGTTTTAAGTTAACTGTTGGCAGGAAAGTTTCATGATATGCAAATGATCAGAGCCATGACAAAGATCCTCAACAGGATGAGCTTCCTTTGGAGGGTTTTTAAAAAACAGAGGCAGTTAACGTTACTAGTATTTTAAATACAATTCTGCCTACAGGCTGATAGATGGGATAAATAACTCTCTCAGTAGGGTCTTCTACTCTAGAGGACAAATGGCGTTTGTCTCTTAGTTGAAATGTATTTTTAGTAGGTGTCATGGAAGAAAGAGGCACAGATACAGTCCACTATCAGGAGAAACCACCTCTAAGAATCTGGCATTATGGTGGGTCACCTGTGTTTGATTTGTAGCCATTCTGTAATCTGGTCCATAATGGCCGTTTTTATGGGTATTGTATTTCCCGACCTCTATTCATTTTAATCCTACCAATGGAAGAGTACTGTAGTATAATCTTTATTTAGTAAATTTGGAAACTGAGGCATAAGGAAGTTAAATTCGTATCCAAAATACCCATGGAAGATAGAGCTTTTGTTCAGCCTAAATCTATTTGCCAAAGCTTCAGTTAAAAATAGCAGTGAATTGCCAATGAGTTATTAGACAAAGAAAAAGTGTTTCCCAATCAAAAAACTGATACACTAAAAAAATAGTCAATATGATACTCTATTTGATAAAACTGCTTTACCTAGGACAGAACCTTTCCATAGCTCTTAGAATCGAGAACCACTTTGGCTCCTTAATGTGAGGAGGGTTCAATCATCAGAGGTGGACTGAGATTCACCATGAAAAATGATGGTCTAATTGTATGAAATTTTCTGAAGCAGATCACTCTCACAATAGTAATAGCATATTAAAAGAAGAAGAAAATGAACCCTGAAATATGGAGCCTATTAAGGATATCATTATGTAGAAGACTGTTATCTGCAAATTCATAAAGGGATGATTTGGAAACCATCTTCTGAATTAAAAATAAAAAACTATTAAATAACGATAACCAGAAATTTTTATAAACCATGCAGAGAAAGAAGAGGGAAATTTTGAACAATCTCACAGCATTAAATATTTATTTAAATATCATCATTTGAATTCAAACAAATGAGACTTTTGAAGGATAAAGTTAGAGGCTTACATTCTTTCACTCATGACTACCACTCATTCATTCAATTGGCACTGATTAAGCTTAGAGCCCTGATTCAAAATATTATTAAGGGTTCAAAAGGAATAAAAGATATGGTCTTTTATCTCTCAGAGTTTATACCTCAGATAGGAGACAATGTTTCATTCAGTTTCTGCTAGATAATTCAAAATCTAGAGTTATATATGAATAGTGTTGCATGTGCTGTAGGAATATAACCAATTTTTAGAAAAGAAATAAAGCAGGGAAGTTTCCATTTCTTTTATATGTCTTGCCTACATGTTTTATCTAACCTCTATGTATTCTAAGGAATACCAGTATTGAATTAGGAAAAGAGCTAGTAGTAAGAATACAGGTAGGAATGAGCTATATAAGTATGATTGGGTAAGGTTATGATTCATTGTAAGTAATCGAGATTAATGATGGGAGATGAATGCAAATGAAAAGTGTCAGACAAAGCATCCTTATGCAGCAAAGTTCTTAAGTAGGGAGGATAATCATTAGAATGCAACGAAGTTGATTGTGAAATGTTTCAAAGTACACTTGTCCTCTCTTCTCCCACCTCCAACAGCTTAAAGCAAAGTGGCAATGCCCCAGAGAGGAACACAATCCCGGTCAGTGAATCAAGGCTGCTATTCAAATACCTAGAGGAACCATCTTTATTAGAATATAGGAATGCACAAGTTAACTCTTTTGTGATGGGTCATCAGTCTCTTCCATCCACCTCCATAAAAATAAACTTAATGTGGCTTACTTCTGCTGTCTTCAAGTTAATTCCCAAATTATAGTAGCTCAGTTTTTTTTTAAGATTTTATTTATTAATTTTCAGAGAGAGAGAGCACAAGCAGAGGGAGCAGCAGGGGCAGAGGGAGAGGGAGAGTGAGAAGCAGGTTCCCTGCTGAGCATGGAGCCCGATGCAGGACTCGATCCCAGGACCCTGGGATCATGACCTGAGCTGAAGGCAGACCCTTAACTGACTGAGCCACCCACCCAGGCGTCCCAAGTAGCTCAGTTTCTAACCAACTAAACTGAATCTGAAATTGTCATGTATTCTTTTTTTTTTTTTTTTTAATATTTATTTGAGAGAGAGACCACGAGCAGAAGAAGGAGGGGCAGAGGGAGAGGCAGAGAGAATCTCAAGCGGACTCTGCACTAAACACAGAGCCCAAGGCGAGGCTTGATCTCATAACTTTGAGATCAAGACCTGAACCGAAACCAAGAGTTGGACGCTTAACTGACTGAGCCGCCCAGATGCGCCTGAAATTGTCATGTATTCTTATAGCAATAATTTTGTTTATAACCATTAGGCATACCAATCTATCTTAAATACTACCCTGAGAGGAAGTTTAAACAGTTGTGTTAGTAGAGTAGTAAAGAAGTACAGGCAATAAATAGAATAGGTAATATAAAAGATGCAGAAACAGATGGGCTACAAGGTCCTGAAACAGACAAAGTGAGCTGGGATAAACGCTGCTGGTAAAAGGGACTGGTGTGGGAAGGGAATAACGCTTCTCTGAATTCTCACTCACAGAAAGGGAGGAAGGCTAATGATCCAGAGAGGTTTTGTATTGGACAAGATACCCCATCACATACCATGGCCTAAATCAGTGGGGTTTTTTTGTTTTGTTTTGTTTTGTTTTAAGTTTTATTTAAGTAATCTCTATACCCAACATGGAGCTCGAACTCACAACCCTGAGATCAAGAGTCGCAAGCTCTTCAGACTCAGCCAGCCAGGCGCCCCCTAAATCAGTGATTCTTAAAGTGTGGTCCTCAGGCAAGCTCCACTGGCACCATCTGGGAGCGTGTGAGAAAGCAAATCCATGAGCCCCACCCCCGACCTACTGAATCAGAATCCCTGAGGATAAGGCCCAGGAAACCATGTGCCAACAAGCCCGCTGTGCGTTTTCTCTCCATATTAAGGTGTGAGAACCACTGACCTAAATTATCTCAGTTAAAGCAGATCATCGGCTGAGTCCCAGAGGGTGGGGTGAGGACTTCAGGGTGGAGATTTAGAACAGCTGCGGGGAGGAATGTAGGCGGATGGAGGTGCGGAATTAACAAAAAGCAGCCGGGTTGTACCAGGCCCATCTGAAGCTACTTAGCATACCCTTATGAATTTAAAAATCTTGTGAGAGGGCTTCTGGGTCTGTCTTCCGTGCACAGTAATAATGAGTCTAGGTAAAACTGCATTCAGATTATCTCGTAACTGACTATGGTTCTGGAAAGATAGCTTGATTATGATTTAGGGATTGCTATATATGGCACATATATATATAATATACATTTGAGTGGGGGTGTATGTATATATATGTATGTACAGAATGAATCAAATTAAACAAAAAAGAAGAAAGTCTGCAGAAGACTGGAAGAGAAAATACACTGGAACAACAGACTCAGAATGAAACCCATTAACTCTTCTGTGTGGCCCTGGGAAAATTATTAAACTTCTTCATGGCTCATTTTCTCATCTGTAAAGTTGATCTAGCATTCTTTTATTCAAACAAAGTAGGGGGGGATAGATAAGTCCATTAATAACCACAGCACAAAGCATTATGAGAAATGCGTTGATGGGGTATTCATTGATATTTATAGATTTCTTAGAGAACAGTGAAGAATTACAATTAATTCTAAATAAGGAAAACAAGGAAGCCTTCACACTGAAGAGACAGTGGAGCTAGACCATGAAGAGCTAGAGGAAGTCAACAGATGGAAGACCATGTAGGTAGAGAGTAAGAAAGTGCAGGGCATGCATAGGGAACAGAAATAGCCCAGCGCGGATTTGTAGACGTAAGGCTATGCTGAGGGAGGGAGAAGGTCTCTTCTAGCTCTCCAACTGATTTTTCAAACATTTTTCAGCAGCCTGAAAATAATGGGCGAATTTGATAGCGTACTTTTATCAACCAACCCAGTGCTAGGGCACTTTTTCATTTTTGAACAGTTCATAAATACTGAACTCTGGGTAAAAGCCTCTCAAAATTCTTTTTTTTTTTTAAGATTTTATTTATTTATTTGAGAGAGAGAGAATGAGAGATAGAGAGCACAAGAGGGAAGAGGGTCAGAGGGAGAAGCAGACTCCCCGCCGAGCAGGGAGCCCGATGCGGGACTCGATCCCGGGACTCCAGGATCATGACCTGAGCCGAAGGCAGTCGCCCAACCAACTGAGCCACCCAGGCACCCAGCCTCTCAAAATTCTTCCCGGCTGGCTTTAAAGTAAAAGAATCAGGGGTGTAGATTGTCACAGGAGTGTCCAACCTTTCCATTTCCATAGTCCTGGCATGGGGATCACAGGTATTCCCGGGGCCACATGGCAGAAGCGTTGCTTGCTTCTTTGCAAAATATTGCAGCTCAGAGGCCAGAGTTTAAATTGATTCCATTGTAGGAAAGGAAGAACACTGCAATGAACTTTTGATTATCCTTTTATAAGCAGGCCAACTTTTTATTCTTAGTAAAATTCATATATTGAATCTCTGGCAAAGAGCCCTTGCTAAGCACCCTTTTCTTGTCTTGGGTCAAGTCTCAGGAGACCCGAGTGAGCAGAAAGCAGTTGTCCTCTTGAATTTAAAAGCAGTTCTGAGCTCTCCTCGGGGTAGAGCTCAGTTACACTTAAGACAAAAGAATAGCAGGCTCTGAATTTCTGGAAGAGAAAACACACAAGAAAAGCATCTCTTGCAGAGTGATCGGATTTCACGATTCCAGGACAAAGCAGCAGGCCGATCAATCACAATATCATACCTTCCCCTTCTGGAAAATGTTTCTTTCTGATCAGTCGCTTTTTACAACTTCTGAAAACCTTCCAGCTGCCAGACTGCAAGGGCATCCAAACAGTGGACACCTGTGGTTCTACTTCAGGAAAGAATGAATCGTAGTTTCAGTTAATGAATTGTATACCAGGCAGATGAGCCCTGAAAGTTTGTCCAAAGAACAGTGTTTCACTAAGTTCTAGGCTCCTGTGGAATGAGTCACACGCCTATCTATAAAGATGACTTCTCTGGGCTTTTTAAGGCTGTCCATGGTATGGAAACTCTCAAGGGAAACAACCTCCCCAGAGCACAGTGTTCAGGATGTGTGCCACCGTTACCTGTCCATGTGCTGACCGGCAGACGTTATTAAGCACCTACTTTGTGCTGAGCAGAGACAACATTGGTTGGTTCTAACGCAAAAAAATCTGAGTCAGATCCCATCCCTGAAATATAGCCCAGAATGTTACAATTGTTGGTTTTTAATCCTTTCTCTGACCTCACTCTGACAGAATGACAGTGAATTTTGAGAGTTCGGATCTAGGTGAACTGATCAAACAGCTACTCTTTCCCTGTTTTACGTTAATGATAATGGTTTGAACATGGGCCAAGCTTTCCTTTTTTATAAGTTTTTCCTGAGCTTTCGCTACATCACTTGGCCTCATTAAATGGGCATCACTTCTAGATTGGGTCCCCTTCCCTAACATGTTAACTAGGTATCATTCAGGAAATAGTTGATATCATGAATGATTACCTCTTTCCTCAATCATCCTTCTCATCATCAATACAAGATTTGGGATACTGTCAAGAAAGAGGCTTTTGTTTTGTTTTTACGTGTCCAAATAAAATGAACCTTTGAGGTCTCACAGAATCATAAACTGACAGATGAGGCTGAAGGGAATTTTTATTCATCAAGCACAGGCTCCTTGGGCAGATTTCTCATTTGCAAGCGGTGTATGCCGACAATTAAAAAGAGAGTAGGTGTGAATGCCAAGAACCCCAAGTGTGTGTGAGCAGAGATGGGGTGGAAGGCAGAAAAGACAGACTGTTCGTTGCCTAACAGGATTTCCCTGACAGCCCATTAGAGACAGTGACGCTCTGAAGCACTGTAAATTGTTGGACCCTCAGAAGCCTCCAATTTCTGTTGAATTTCTGTTGGCTGTTATTTCTTCCTCAGAAGGGAAGTTTGAGAAGAGACTTTATAATTATGTAAAGTGGCAGGGGGAAAGGAGGATACAGTTTTCAAACAATTTTTCTCTTCAGTCAGCAGTTCTCTCACCATTATTTTCACAATTAACTCTGTCTGCATTATTTTTAAAAACTCGCGACTTTAAAAATTATTTAATCTGATGTATTTTTCTTAACTAATATGTGAAATTGTTCCATGCCAAGGGTATTTCTGTTCAAAAGAGACCCCAAAGACAAGGATAAAAAGCCCTGTTTCCCCAATGTCAAATACTGGTAGCAACATAGATTCCTATTTACTCTCCCTCATGGCATCCTGCCATTTTTATTTCTGACTCTGACATTTTGGCTCTAATTCACAGGCAATTTCTGATGCGTTAGCCACTCTGTTCCTATACCCAGGGAAAGATCCATGTTTATAATGCCTGAAACTTATGCAATTTGAAGGATCCTTTTTAAGAAAAAAATACCAAATACCAAATACAAAATGCCCATGATCACTTGAAGGCCACCCAGGAGAAGGGGAAGCACAAAGCAGGGAAGTTGAATTCAAAAGTGACATCGATTTTAACAATTACTGTTGGAAACATTGTGTTTTACATTTTTACAAAAACAAGCACTATGACAATATATTGCTAGGCCCCTCCCAGGACTCTGAAAGGGGCTTGTGCAAATGAGGAGCCTGAGGCTTCAGCTTCCACAGTTTCACAAGAACCTACCTCTGTTCTCACCGGCAGCCAATCTCCATCACCACCCTTACACGAAGGGGAAGTTCCAGTCCAAGAATAATTCTAACCCCCTTCAGTGGTTTCCCTTAACCCAGAGAAAGACTAAGCTCTCGAAAGGGACATAGTTCTGGGGGTGGGGGGATGGGTTAGCCTGGTGACGGGTATTAAGGAGGGCACGGATGCATGGAGCACTGGGTGTTATATGCAAACAATGAATCATGGAACACTACATCAAAAACTAATGATGTATGGTGACTAACATAATAAAAAAATAATAAATAAAATAAAATAAGTTAAAATAAAATTTAAAAAAGACATAGTTCACATTAGTGTTTTCGTTTTTTCTCAGGTAAATACCCAGAAGTAGAATTACTGGATCATAGGGTACTTCTATTTTTAGTTTTTTGAGATCCCTCCAATACTGTTTTCCACAGTGACTGCACCAATTTACATCTCTACCTATAGTACTTTTTCCTTTTTCCACATCCTCACCAACACTTGTTATTGCTTGTCTTTTTGATGCTAGCTTTTCTGACTTGTCCATTGATAGATGCATAAAGATGTGAGGTGTGTATATACACAGTGGAATATTACTCAGCCATAAAAAAGAATGTGATCTTGCCTTTTGTGAAACATGGACAGACTGAGAGAGTATTATGCTAAATGAAATAAGTCAGACAGAGAAAGACAAATACCATATGATTTCACTTATATGTGGAAATCAAACAACAGAACAAACGGCAAAAAAAGAAAAACAGATTCCTAAATATAGAGAACAAAGAACAAATCTGTGGTTGCCAGAGAGTTGGGGGTGAGGAGTGGGGGGGGCGGTGGAAGGATAGGCAAAACAGGTGAAGGGAATTAAGAGGTACATCCTTCCAGTTAAAAATAAGTCACAGTGATAAAAGCTACAGCATGGGAAACAGAGTCAATAATCTTAATAACTTTGTGTGGTGACAGATGGTAACTAAACTTCTCACAGTGAGCATACAGGAATGTATATCATTGTCAAATCACTGTTGTACACCTGAGACTAATATATGTCAACTATGCTTCAGTTAAAATAATTTTTAATTTAAAAAAGTTCAAAAAAGGCAAAAAAGAGAAAAGGCAAAAAAGAGAAAAAATATTGTAGAAAATTAAAATATTGTTCCTAAATATACCAGTTTCTCATCCTCAACATAGTACCCATACCTCCTTGATCATCTTGTCTGAGAATCCTGCTTTCGCAGGATGCACATTTCTATAAGTTTCCTTTTCACGGAATGTTATATTTAGTGATCAAAATTTACTTCTCTCTTAAATTCCAACCCTCCCCCACCCCCACCCCCCCTTTTTTTTTTTTTTTTAAAAGTTCAGACAGGATCTTCCATTGTGGTTCCAGGCTCATGTCAGAGAGAGAGGCTTTATTCAAAAATAATTTGCCAAAGACTTCTGCAGGCTTCTGAGGCTACTTGTGATGACTCTCACAGAAGGGGTTTTATAAAAGTCTAGTCTGGACTATGTTCCAGCAAGTGACTGGCTCCCCAGACAGCGGCTAGAGCTCATGGCCATCCTCAACTGGGCACTTCCACAGTCAGAAGAGGGGCCTCTCCGAAGCACACTGGCAGACAGACCCACTGTAATAGACCATTCTAATTCATTTACCAGCTTTCCTGAGCTTTGCCAAAGAATAAGGCCTCATCTTCAGAAGGCACATTGTATGATTCACCTAATTAGGTTCTGCTTATGACCTACTATGTATCCAACACAGACCCAGAAAACAAATTCTTTCTAGCCACAGAGAAATCTTATTTCTGAGCCATTAATACCTCTCCTACTTGGACCAGTTTCATTCTTAGCCTCAGCTGCTTATATGGTAAAATTAGTGCTGATGGTCACATAGCAATCCACCCAATCTTTAGTCATTACGCTTTTCTTTTCAGTCTTGTTATTTACTTCTTTTGAAGTGTAATTAACATACAGTGTTACATTAGTTTCAGGTATACAGTATAATGATGCAACAATTCTAAGCATTGCTCAATGCTCCTCAAGATAAGAGGACTCTTAATCTCCATCACCTATTTCACCCATCCCCCCACCTACCTCCCCTCTGGCAACCACCAGTTTGTTCTCTGTATTTAAGAGTCTGGTTTTGTTTATTTATCTTTTTTTTGTTGTTGTTCACTTGTTTCTTAAACTCCACATATGAGTGAAATTATATGGTTTTTCATACTTGTCTTTCTCTTGTCTGACTTATTTTCCTTAGCATCCAGGTCCAGGTCCATCACTACCCAAAGGAATCTGCACGTTTAAATGCAATCCCTATCAGAATACCAACATTTTTCACAGATAATACTAAAGTTTGTAGAGAACCACAAAGGAACCCAAATAGCCAAAGCAATCTTGAAAAAGAAGAATAAAACTGGAGGTATCACAATCCCGTATTTCAAGACATACTATAAAGCTGTAGTAACCAAAACAGTATGATACTGGCAGAAAAACAGACACATAAATCAATGGAACAGAATAGAGACCCTAGAAATAAACCCACGTTTATATGGTCAATTAATCCACAACAAAGGAGGCAAGAATACACAAGAGGGAAGACAGTCTCTTCAACATATGGTCCTGGGAAAACTGGAGAGCTACATGGAAAAGGATGAAACTGGACCACTTTCTCACACCATACACAAAAATCAACTCAAAATGGATGAAAGGCCTAAACGTGAGGCCTGAAACCATAAAATTCTCACAAGAAAACCTAGGCAGTAATTTCTTTGACATCAGCCATAAAAACATTTTTCTAGATACGTCTCCTCAGGCAAGGGAAACAGAAGCAAAAAATAAACTAGTGCAACTACATCAAAATAAAAAGCTTTTGCACAGTTAAGGAAACCATCAATAAAATGACAAGGCAAACTACTGAATGGGAGAAGATATTTGCAAATGATATATCTGATAAGGGGTTAATATCTCAAATACATACAAAAATTTATACAACTTAACACCAACAACAAATAATCCAATTAAAAAATGGGCAGAGGACCTGAACATTTTTCCAAAGAAGACACATACAGATGGCCAACACACATGAGAAGATGCTCATCATTATTCCTCATCAGGGAAATGCAAATCAAAAACACAAAGAGAGATCACCTTACACCTGTCAGAATGGCTAGAATAAAAAAGACAAGAAAGAATAAGTGTTGGTGAGGATGTAGAGAAAAAAGGAACCCTCATGCAAGTATTGGTGGGAAAGCAAATTGGTACAGCCACCGTAGAAAACACCATGGAGGCTCCTTAAAAAGTTAAAAATAGGATTACTATATGATCCAGTAATTCCACTACTGGGCATTTACCCAAAGAAAATGAAAACACTAATTTGGAAAAGATATATGCACCCCTATGTTTATTGCAGCACTATTTACAATAGCCAAGATTTGGATGCATCCCAAGTGTCCATCAGTAGATGAATGGATAAAGGAGATTTTTAAATTTTTTTTATTATGTTATGTTATGCTAGTCACCATACAGTACATCATTAGTTTTTGATGTAGTGAAGATATATATTTAATAGACAGCCACAAAAAACAATGCAATCTTGCCATTTGCAACACTGACTTAACTCTAGAGTAACCAGCATAGGGCAGCATCGGAGGGGACATCCAAGTCATAAAATCACACAATAATAGATTTTTAGAATACAAGGAACCTCCAAAGTGACCTGGTTGAACCTCCCAGCCAGCAGTAGGAGTCAGGTCCCCAGAGCTCAAAAGCTTGTTCATCTGCCTGCAACTGAAGAATCCACTCACATAGAGCTCCTCCTCTTACATGGCAGGCAGTTTCCTTGGGGACTGATTTTAATGTTTAGAAACTCCTCCTTATATTTGCTCACTTCTAGGCCATAGTCCCCCATCTACCACTCCTATTCCGGGAGCAGCCAAGAATAACCCTCTTCTTACTCTACCAATGACAATCCTTTTAACTCTTATGAACAATATACCGAGTTCCACTTAGACGTCTACTCTTCTTTCTACTATTAACCTTTTGGCATGATTTCTTGCCCTTTCACTATTCTGGCACCTGCTTCTAAATGTTCTCTAATTTGGCATATCCCCCTTGAAACATCTCACCTAGACCTAAAACTATTAACCTAGATGTGGTCTATGCATATTTGTACTAGATATTTCTATTTTTGTGTAATAGCATTTAAACAATCCACAATCGAATTAACTTTGGGAGTCAACTGTGCCAAACTCTTGGCTACAATTAAGCTCATGACCAATTACATTTAAAACCAGAATGTTCTCTAAGCTAGATTCTCTAAGAAGAGAAGATCATATGCCTCTAGGAGTTAAACCATCTTACAATGATCATCTTCCAATTGATGTTTAAAGGATGGAATCCCATAAAAATCTGCCCCCCTCCCCCAGCTTTGACCTGCTGCAGAGTTGGTCAACCTAAGGTCAGCAAACTCATCTTCAAATTCTGCCAAATGTCTACATAGTACCATGCTATATAAAAACTGTCTTGCAATTAAAGACTACAAAATCCTCAGTGGAATGGTCATCAGCCCTAAAAAAAAGGTCATCCACCCTAACCCAGGTTAGGTAAAGCTCTATAAACTTCTTATATTTTTATGACTGTCTCCACAACGTTGATAGCATTCCAAGGCCTACAGTAAGCATTAAGTTGTTACTTACTAAGCCATCGGATAATCGAATGATGAGTTCCCCAGCTCTCACCCTCTCTTTAATGATGTTGCTTGGTTTTCAATGTATTTCCTTCCCCAGATCACTCCTAGGAGCTATAGTTCTATGCTATGGCACTGAGCAGTGACAATATTCTTGCCTCTGCCACTGACTGATTCTGTTACCTCAGAAATACGTGTAAGCTTCTCAAGATCATTGTTTCTCCATAGAACAACAATCCCAACATTCCGTGTATTTACACAAAGACATGTAGTACATCCTATGGACCAGGCACAGTTCTAAGCACTTTAAGAATAATAATTCATTTAATTTTCAGGAAAACCAGACTGAAGGGCAGAAAGCTTAACTAATTTTGCCAGGATCATATCGCCAGCAAGTGGTAGAGCTGGGATTTGAATCCAGGCAGTCTACCTTTGGCATGTGTGTGCTTAACCATTATGCCACCCTATCTCTCCACATGTCTAATGGCATAATGTCTGGGTAGTAAGGAAGAACTTCATCTTCCTTGGGTAGTATGGAAGATCATTGATCACACTGCTTACCTAATAAGTGAATCTCCTGATATATAAAAAAAACTGCTTGATTTTTCATTAGTTCCTCAGAGAGTAGCTTCTTCTGGGTCATATTTTTTAAAGTTACTAACCAATGGAAAAATCACTCAAAATACAGTGCCTTGAACATAGAATGGACGCAACTGCCTTGAATTGATTTGGATTCCTTCCAGTCACAACTGTTGGAAGTATTTACCCGAAATGTTAAGAACCATGAGAGCCAGTTGACCTATTGCCAGAACAACAGCAAATCAAAAAAGTGCTACGCCAGGCACCAGGAATCTGAGGGAAAAGGAAACACGCATTTCCTCAGAAAAACATCAAGGTACAGACTCTTCCAGAGCTAAGCACTGAAGCACCAACCCAGTCAAAGGTAAGAAGAGAAAGGTACTCAGATATTTGCAGGCAGTTTACAGTGGCCTACAGAGCGACTTACGACCTCACCAAGGAGCACTTCCTACCTTGCTCCAGGCTTGTCCACAAACACACTCCCGGTCGGTAAGTTCACTCTGGTTCAGGGTTTCCTGGGGGCTCACTCATCTTGGAGCTCTTATCCCAAAGGGTTCAGGGCAATGGATTTTTAAAAATAATTAAAGCCACTTCACAAAAGCTATAAACCTACTCTCAAGAAAGTGGACTGATAGGAAGAAAAGGAAAAGTTGGAAGGCAGAGTGGTCACAGAAGCAGTGCTACTGAGGGACATTTTTTTTTTACTCCAAATTTAGATTCAAACTGAATCCAGTATTCCTCCAGCTGAATAAGAAGCATGCCAAACTGCACAGAGCAGAGCCCTGAGGGGGATGTTTCTGTCTCATGGTAGACTTCACAGAAGGCAAGATCCTTCAACCTAGGCCTAGGCTCTATGGCAAAATAGTCTCTCAGTACAAAGGTTCTCTCTGGAAAGTTTCCTTTTGAAGAGAGTTTATGGTGACCAGCTCTAATCATCAGAAAGACACCGATGGGCTTCTGAATGACTGAAAGTCACACTTCATTTAAATGAAGCAGTAGGACATAGCAGAACATCTGCATCCAACTAATAATGTTAGAGATGAAATGATCAAGATTCTGGAGGGAATCCTTTGGGAATACAAATATGAATGTGGATTTTTACCTTTGGCTAACTGAAATACTCTTCTAACATAGTAGATGAAGGAAAAAAAGAGCAGTTAATAATTGCAAGATAATTTGAAGCAAATAATGCAATACATATGTATATACATACTCGTTTATATACACACACACACAGCTACATTCCTCTCCACCCCCTTTAGGAGGTGAGACTGTTAGGTTGTTGAGATAGGCTAATTCTTGACATGCTTTTATAAAAGATAAAATGGATATTTGTCCCCAATGAGTAAGTGTTCCTGGGAACTTTCCAGAAAGAAATGCTACAATGTGAAAACCAGTAAACAGAAGATGAAGCAATAGCCCAGGTAAAGTTCAAATTTGAGAACTCAAACAAGCTTACACTTCTGGTACCAAGGGCTCCATTTCCCAGTTGAGGAGGTGACACACGTATCACAGGAACTGAGTCCAGGAATGCCCTGGTTCTCTGGGTCTGAGGAGGCTGCTCTCCTGGCAGGTCTTCCCTGGGTACTGGTCTGATTGTCATGGGAATTAGGGTTCTGGGCGGGAAGATGCGTGATCACTGGCCAGAGGGAAAGGTCTCATGGGACTCTAAGACAAGGTGCTTGGACATGACTTGCAGAGGCAAAGGTGGACAGTAGCCATGGCAAGGAGAAAGCAGACCTTTCTCTTGCTACCATGAGACTCTTTTCCCCTCTGTCTCTTCCAGCATTTCCTCTAAGATAGGCTAAGGCACATAATCGACTGGTCGAAGTGGAATACTGGATGTGAACAGTTCCAAGCCTCAGTCTCCTGATCTGTAAAGTGGGGATAACTATACTGTTTTCCCTGTCTCAAAAGCTTGCCATAAAAACCCCAATGTGTATGATCCACCTGCTATAGACTTAATATTTTGTGTTCCCCTCAAATTCATACACTGAAACCTAATACCCGATATAATGGTATTAAGAGATGAGGCCTCTGGGAGGTGATTAGGTCATATGGGTAGAGGCCTCACGGATAGCATCAGTACCCTAAAAAGAGACCACACAGAGCCCCCCAGCCCCTCAGCCACATGGGGACAAGGTGAACACATGGCTATGACCCAAGAAGCAGGCTCTCACCAGAGACTGAGACTAATTTTGCTGGTGTTTTGATCTTAGACTTCTCGGCCTCCAGAACTAGAGAAATTTCTGTTGTTTACAAGCCACCCAGTCTATGGCATTCTGTTAGAGCAGCCCAGATGGATTAAGATACTACCCTACTATTATATTTACTCCTTTATCAACAACTTATAGACCATATAAAAATAAGGAATAATTTTCCTCCTTTTCTCACTTCCCATCAGGCTATCATTAGACCTGGACCCACCTTTCCCAATAAAAAGTGGGGAACGTTTTTCCATTTCTTTGTGTCTTCCTCAATTTCTTTCATGAGTATTTTATAGTTTTCTGAGTACAGATTCTTTGCCTCTTTGGTTAGATTTATTCCTAGGTATCTTATGGTTTTGGGTGCAATTGTAAACGGGATTGACTCCTTAATTTCTCTTCTGTCTTGTTGTTGGTGTATAGGAATGCCACTGATTTCTGTGCATTGATTTTATATCCTGCCACTTTACTGAATTCCTGTATGAGTTCTAGTAGTTTTGGCTAAAATTAACAAGTCAGGAAATGACAGATGTTGGCAGGGATGCAGAGAAAGGGGAACCTTCCTATACTGTTGGTGGGAATGCAAGCTGGTGCAGCCACTCTGGAAAACAGTATGGAGGTTCCTCCAACAGTTGAAAATAGAGCTACCATACGATCCAGCAATTGCACTACTGGGTATTTACCCCAAAGATACAAATGTAGGGATCCGAAGGGGTATGTGCACCCCGATGTTTATAGCAGCAATGTCCACAATAGCCAAACTGTGGAAAGAGCCAAGATGTCTATTGACAGATGAATGGATAAAGAAAATGTGGTATATATATATACAATGGAATATTATGCAGCCATCAAAAGGAAAGAAATCTTGCCATTTGCAACGACGTGGATGGAACTGGAGGGTATTACGCTGAGCGGAATAAGTCAATCAGAGAAAGACATGTATCATATGACCTCACTGATATCAGGAATTCTTAATCTCAGGAAACAAACTGAGTGTTGCTGGAGTGGTGGGGGGTGGGAGGGATGGGGTGGCTAGGTGATAGACATTGGGGAGAGTATGTGCTATGGTGAGCGCTGTGAAGTGTTCAAGATTGTTGAATCACAGATCCGTACCTCTGAAGCAAGTAATACATTATATGTTAAAAAAAAAAAGAAGAAGATAGCAGAGGGGAAGAATGAAGCGGGGGGAATCGGAGGGGGAGCTGAACCATGAGAGACTATGGACTCTGAGAAACAAACTGAGGGTTCTAGAGGGGAGGGGGTGGGGGGATGGGTTAGTCTGGTGATCGGTATTAAAGAGGGAACATTCTGCATGGAGCACTGGGTGTTATATGCAAACAATGAATCATGGAACACTACATCAAAAACTAATGATGTAATGTATGGTGATTAACGTAATTAAAAAAATAAATTAAAAAAAGTGGGGAAATGCAGTTTGTTAGCAGTGAGTCATAAAACAGACAATACCTGCCTTGTCTCAAGCTCCCACATCGCCTCTTTCCCAGGACAAGAGAACTTCTTTCCAGAATAAAGTTATTTGGAACTACCATTTAATTTATCAGAAACTCATAATTAAATAGGACTCCATTTTATGGACTTCAAAAAACCAGATTGAAATTTACCTTGCCTGACATTTACAGATGTATTTAAAACAGAGTTGTTCTTCAAAATCATCATATTCAATATAAGAAAAACAAACTCTGTCCACAGTTACTGTTCTGGCTTTGCCAACCTGACGGCAACCTCTGGGCACAGTTGTTCTGTTTTTCCCCTTGATTGAGATGCTCAGTATTAATCAGTGTATCCCACTGCTTTTCATTATATCTAACTTAGATGACAAGGAACTGGGGACTGTGTCACACAGTACCTACAATACAAGCACTTTTTTTTTTTTTAAGATTTATTTATTTTAAAAAGAGGGAGAGAGAGAGAGATAGAGAAAGAAAACATGAGCGGGAGACAGAGGGAGAGAGAATCTCAAGCAGACCCCCTGCTGAGTATGGAGCCCAATGCGAGGCTGGATCTCACCACCCCAAGATCATGACCTGAGCCAAAACCAAGAGTCAGAAGCTTAAGGGACTGGGCCACCCAGGTGCCCCAATGCAAGCACTTTTAACAGAATGATCATTCTCTATTTTCAAGGCCACAGAGTTGCTCAATTGGCAACAGGAAACAATTATCCCACAGAAGAGAATCTCCTCCTATTTCTTCATTATTTTCCTACAAATAAATATATTCCAATACACCTTTTCTGTCAGTTTAATTCACTCACTAGGTTCACTAGAGACTAGTTACTTCTAATCTGGGAAGAGTCTGATTCTTTTCCTTTATTTGTGATGGTGAAGATAGAAGATGCTCATAACGACAGACATTAGCAAGTGCATTGTGTGCATGTGCGCACGCGCGTGTGCGTGCGTGCGTGTGTCCCCCTCTGTCTCCTGCTCATGCACGTGCGCATCGGTGCAGACATTCACAATTGAGAATACAGACTCTGCCAAGGACCCCAGGGATCCCCTGGCTCAACCCTCTTTGATTCCCATTATAACTTGACAGAACTGAGATAACATAGCTGAGACTTCCCTTTCCTTCTGTTCCTTCTTCCAGTCCATTAGCCCACATCTGCAGAATGGATTCATGACCTTCCTACCTTTCCTCTGCTTCCCACTTGCCTCTTTCTCTCTCTTCTCTCTCAACTAGGTCCACTTTTCCCACGCTGTACACCTTCCAGAGACCTCATTCACACAATGCATCTGAGCTTTTCACAAAGGTGTTTCTGAGCATATATCCCGACTGCCAATTCCCTAGAAATTCAAAAGTAAAAATAAACTTAGAAGCAAATGCTGCAGATCAAGCAAGAGGGCAGTTTCAATCAGAACAAGAGAAGAGAAAACTAATTTTTGAATCTGAAATGTGAGCTCCCATTCACCATTACATCCTCCACATCTAGAGCAGTGCTTGTATATCATAAGTGCTCAATAAAAGCACACATAGATTACTGAGGAGCTCCACAGCCCAGTCATCAGCAGGTAGAAGATTGTAAAGGCAAAGTGCATTAGAAGCCAGAAGACTTAGGATCTAGTACTGGCTCTGACAAAAATAAATTATGTGGCTAGGAGCAAATTTTTTCCTTGATAAAATTAATGGATCACCACTAAATTATTTCTAAGGTATTTTCTATTTTAAAAATTCTATGATGATAAAATATATGAATTACAGTTAAAGGTAGAAAGGTCTCTGAAGAGGTTTGTGGTCAAGCCACCCACCTCTCGCCTTTATTTTATATTTCCAGAAAGATGACGCACTATCCCATTTGGAAAATTTCCAGGAAAATATCTGAATCTCCTATTTTAATCTACTCTAAGATTTTACTTTAAAAAAAAATCATTCTCAGATTTAACCTAAAATCCATTTCTATGTTTATATTGTTGTTGATCAATTTAGGACTTAACTATCCAATTATAAAATTCCACAATTCTCATAATCTTGGAATATAATTTTATTTCCAATGCAAGTATTAAAAGATATGGCCAATAAGGCATAAAAAACATTTTCCCTGAAGTCATATCATTGACTAAATCATTAAGCTTGTCTACTGTGCTTCTCTGTAAATATACATTTGTAGCAGGACTTGATTAGTTTTCTACCAAGAAATACATGTTTATTAAATTATATCTCATGCACCAGGACTCCTTATTTATCTTAGTAATTTTTAATGGAAAAGTAAATGAAACATTATTATATAAATGCTTAGAGAGATGACAGTAATTTTATTCTAAATTAAATAAAGAAAAGGTTAAATAAATATTACAATCTTTCAGGAATTACAGTATAAGCCTTAAAATCATAAATCTCCCACTTACTCGTTTATAACTTATGCTTAAAATATTTACCAGTGTAATACTGAAACGAAGTTCTCATTTTCTGGCAATTTCCTGGTTTTTCAAAAGTTTAAGTTTGATGACATGCCAATTCCCATTCAGATCTTAATTTAAATATTATATTTTTAAACACATTCTAGTTTTGCATTTTTGTAATACATGCTATAGGAAATGCTGACATTCCAACCTTCTACCCTAATCTTTGGATTTGAGGGTCTCCTTATTTATACATGTGTTCTCAAACACACACACACACACACACACACACACACACACACATTTTGTTGTCTAATATCTAAAACAAAGTACTCAGTCTCATAACCATAGTAAACCAGAGACAAAGGAAGAAACTTACTTTTAGTAATAAGGGATGGCAAATATCTGGATAATCTCCATCTATTTGAAAATATACCTTCTCTTTAATAAAGAAATAATTTACATATTATGACAAAGTAGTTAAGCATATATGTGAATTAAGAAAATCATTAAAATCTAAAGTCCCCTCCCACCTTGCATCTTTTTTTTGGGTGCAAAAGTAAAAAAAAAAAAAAATCCCAAACAAGTACTATTAAGTTTAATTTAGCTTCATTTTTAATAAGAAGTGACTTCGTAATTCCCATAGTCATGCTGAAAAATAAAACCTATCTCTGACTCAGAGAGTCTGAGCTGAGAAACATTAAAATAACTTTTAATGGCAGAAACACAGCCATGACCTGTAACAGACTGACAAGAGAAAACCAATAATTCAAAGAAGCTCTAAACAGAGTAATTCCCAGTTTCACATTAGGGTCAGTGTCTGTATCTGGGTTGGAAATGTGAACATTAGATTTGATGCTCACTTTTAAGACCTTACTTCCAAAAATGTGGCCCTGAACAGCTTCATCAGAATTCACTTCTTATGAGCCAGCCCTTGGTCCCTGGGTACCAGGTCTCTGATAGGAAGAAGAAACCACATACTGGAGGTATTAGGTGTACAAATTCTTAGGTAGGGACTTGGAGGTGGTCTACCAGCGATGAAACTGAAGAAGGTAACAATCATTTCCTTTTTCTTATTTTAAAGATTTTATTGATTCATTTGAGAGAGGGAGCACACACGCATGTGCAAAAGAGAGCACAAGAGAGAGCGTGAGCTGGGAGGGGACGGGGCAGAGGCAGAGGGAGAAGCAGGCTTCCCGCTGAGCAGGGAGCCCGATGCAGGGCTGGATCCCAGGACGCTGGGATCATGACCTGAGCTGAAGGCAGACACTTAACCGACTGAGCCACCCAGGCGTCCGGTAACATTCATTTTCTGTGCTTTTCTGTGCTTCTCAACTAGTTCCCACCAGCCTCTCAGGTTCCCTACAGTTAGGTGCTCACACCTCATCTCCCACCCCGCCAGATATATATTCAAGCATTTCCTTTCCTCTTTTCATGTTCCCTTCTAAAAATAGTAAAAGGGCTCCGGTGATGAACCCAGCACCGAGCAAAGTGCTCGACATCGAGTTGGAACCAAAGTCACACACAGTCCCATCCTCATGGTGCTGATGGATTACCAAGAAAAGATGAACAAAAATCAAATAATCATATAGATAAACATATAGCCAGTCAAGGGTGGTGAGGGCAGGCCTCCCTCAGGAAATGACAACTGAGCTAACTAATCATCATTACGTAAGGGGGACACGTGCAGGACAAACAGTCTCATCACCTGAAAGAAGGTAAATGTGGCCACTGCCAAAAAGGAGGATTGGGACGTAAAGCTGGAGATGTAGTCAGGTGCCACACCATGTGGCTTTTCAAGAAAAAAAGTAAAGATTTATTCTAACAGCCCTGGGGAACAACCAAAGAACTGTATACAGATAATGAATGAAATAATGAGGTCTGAGTTTAGAAAAAGGTCACTCTGACCAAATATGGCGAACAACAGAGTGGGGAGAGGACGAAATTTAGTCAGCCTGATGACCAAGCAGGTTCACTTGCCTCCTTCTACCCTCTGTACTTTGGAGGGACAGCTGTGTCCTCCTGGTCAGGACTTGCCCTTCACTGGCGGGGGCTGTTCTTATAAATCATCTGTGGCATTTCGATTTCCTTATCGGCAAAGGAGGAAGATGGCCATCGCAGGACTGGAAGCATATCCCAGATATGAAATACTCAAGGGATCGTCCTTCCATTCCTCAGCTGCATGATTAACAGTGGGTGCTGGGCTGCTACACACCTTGGGATACACTCAGGAACATGGGAGCCTTTTTATGCCTCTCGAATGATACTGAATAAGGAAGGCCCTGGAAGGCCACTTGAGGAAAACACACTAGAGCTGTTAATTTTGCCAATTGGTCTTCATTGATTAATAATGAAAGACAACTATTTCCTCACTGCAGGCACTAAAATGAGCGTTTTAATTTAGCCTTTATGATTAAACATTTGGTTTCTTTCAGATTCCCTATTAATCCATCAACTATTAAGAAACACTTTGTATTGCTTTTGGGTTCATCAATGGTATTTGCAGATTTAACACCCTGCAGATAAAAATGTAAGTTTAACATGAAAAAAATTTATTGCAATCAGTTACGGGACTATTCCAACAGAAGGTGAGCCCTTTGCAAAGAGGAATAAGCACTCCCAAAGACAAATGTTTGCATATCAAGATCCACTCCAAACTTCCTGAAAATAAAACTAACTTTAAGTGCCTACTATGGGTCAGCACTATGCTAAGCAAGGTACATTATGCAATTTCATTTAAAACTCACAACAGGGGGCACCTGGCTGGCTCAGCTGGTAGAGCATGCAGAATCCTGGATTTGAGTCCCATGTTGGGTATAGAGATTACTTAAATAGTTTTTTTAAATACATAAATAAAAAATAAATAAAACTCACAACAAAACCATTTTGCAGGTTGAGGAATAAGTAATGCGCCTATTCGGCTGGTAAATGCTAGAGCCAGGATTTGAAATTTTAAGTAACTTAGTTACCTATGTAGTAAATTTAAGTAACCTGCTTACATGATGCATTAGTCTGCTCAGGCTATCATAACAAAATACCACAGACTGGATGACTTAACCAACAGAAAGTTATTTCTCACAGTTCTGAAGGCTGGAAGCCCAAGATCAAGATGCCAGCCAATTTGGTTCCTGGTGGGAGCCTTCTTCCTGTCTTGCAGATGGCGGCCTTCTGGCTGTGTGCTCTGGTGTCTTGTCCTCTTCTTGAAGGCCACTAGCCCTAGTGGATTAGGACCCCACCCTTATGACCTCATTTGACTTTTATCACTTCTTCATAGGCCCCATCTCCAAACACAGCCACACTGGGGGATAGGGCCTCAACATAAGAATGTGGGGGGACACAAACATTCAGCCCACATATAACATGTGGCTAGACAATGATAAGAGCAGGATTTGAGTAGAGGCCTCAAACCCCCACGATCATTCCACTCCTCCTGCTGTCTCTCTCAAAGTGGGAGGTGGATTAGTTGAAGCTTCAGAGACCGAGAACGTCATTAGTGTATTAAGACAGTGGGACTTATTTATCAAGTTTCCAGCCTGCTACCAACACAAAGAAGTAGCTCATTCATCTCACTGTCCAAGTGTCACACTCATTAGTCTTCAATTTCTTCTTTACCTTGCTCATGGCCTCTTAAAAAATGAAACTGATTGAAATTTTTCACCATTATACTGCAAACTCCCCGTCAAGCATTTCACCCCAGGGAGCAAGGTTTAGTAAAGACCTTTGACTGAAACACAGGGTAACAACAACTGGCATTTGGCCTTTGAAACTGAAGTATAAACAAGCAGATAATTCATTATGTTGAATGTAGTCAAAAGACTAATTTATTAGTGCCAGAAAACAGGTATTGGGTAGTGTGATTTACATAGCTTCTCTAGTTTGGCATCATTCTCTTTCAACTTAGACATTACTCAAGAGGTTGGAAGGAAAAACCCTCTTCCTTACGCATAAATTCACGTTAATGGACTTTGAACAAATAAGAGTTATAACTTGCATTAATAAGTAGCCCTTAAAAGACTTGACTATCCTGAAACCAACATAAAACCTCAAAATACATACTAATTAAAATATTAAAACTCCTAAATTTCTATAAATCTTTAGAGGAGAGATTATAGAGTTCAGAACATTTATCCTTCCCTATCTTTAATAAGAATGAACAAATATTGGGTTTTATGTGCGAGAGATCTTTATGAGAAAGTTGTTTTAAAATAAGTATTAATCTTACCCCACAATATGGAAAATAAGGGGTGTTTTGGGCAGCTAAAGTATTTACTGGGGAAGGTCATATTTCCTGGCCTTTTTCTAACTGTTGTCATTGTTGAATTCATTGCAGTAATTAAATGTAGTATTCATTTTAGTAAGGATGCACACATACTACCTATATATGTAAACTCATATTTATATATACATGTCTGTGTATGCATATACATACCTACATATGTAAACACACACAGGGACTGGGACCCGAAAAGAACATGGATCCCTGTTTTCAGTTTTTTACTTTTTTGAAAGCTACTATCTGTACCATAAAATCAAAATTAGTTATGACAAGCACACAACCACATAGGACACCATGAATGAAAGGCTCAACTCATAATTTAAATAACTTAGTAGATGGGAGACACTGTGCGCCCCTTCCCCACTCACTCCTGGCAAGTCTTTTCCTGACAAGTTCGCATGAGCTACACAAGGAGAGGCGCACTTCATGTGTCAACTTATGACAAGGTTGAATGCACATATAAGCAACCTTTCAGGACAAAGAGTAGATAGGGCTTCAACAGGAGAAAATAATCCATCACAGTATCCACTGGCCCTGAAAACAGCTTGGCACAGTTGCCTTGAGCCGGCATGGAAGGAGCCTGCTGTGGGAACCATGCCAGAATGAAATCAACTTTTAGCCGGGGTTTCACAGACAAAAAATCTCATTGTACAACCAATCCAAATACCTTGAGTGGGATTAAATCTCTAAAATGAAAAAATCCCCATGGATTATTGTCTTTAAGCACAAGTAGGTCCACCTTATATTCTCCATCACAATGAATATATCAGTATCTTATAAATGGACATCTTCTAGGGTTGAAGAACTACATTGTCATTCGTTATCACACTTGATCCTGGAAACATCCCTGTGGGCTGAGATTAGGCGTATGTTATAATTTCCATTTTCCCAACAAGGAAACTGGGCCAGAGAGGCCCAGGGTCATGTGGTTAATAAGTAATTTGCTTGGGTTACCAGTGCCATTTTTTTTTTTAAGTTAAAGGTAGGAAATACAGGCAATAAGCTTAAATTTAAGATTTTTGAAGTTACATGGAATTCTGTAATCCACCACATGTGAACAGTATCAATACATAATAAAATATGTCCGGTGAAGTGAGCGGAGGAACTAGGGGGAAAAAATAACATTTGATCTGCAGCAATGTGTCTTGTCTTTGTCAAAAACAATACCAACAAATTGCTAACAGAGGTCTGGTTATACAGGTTGATGGATCTCACCCTGGCTTTGAAATATGAGGAATCAAATAACTGCTTTGAACCTCAGTATTCCTCATCTAGAAGACATGACTAATAACACCTATTTTATAGGTTATTTCTGAGGAATAAATCAGCTATATCGTAAAGCACGTGGAAAATTGCTGGCACATACAGTGCTCATTAAATGTCATTTTTATTATTGCCATCATATGTAATATATCACAAAGTTGATAGTGTAAGTTTTTCTTAGTAGAACTAGGCACAAAGGATTATTCACTTTGGGTAAGAGGTCCTGCACAAATCAAGTGCGTATTTTCAAATTCTATTAATTCAAATATACCCCCACTTAAATCTCACGCCAGGCAACTGCCAATTAACCACACAAATCAGTGCTCTCTCCCACCCAGGTGTTTGCTCTCAGGCAGACACAGCAAGAAAACCCAAGGAAGCTGAAGAAGGGCAAGAACCTCAAGAGCCTTCCATAACCCAGCACAGGAAGAAGTGAGCAAAATCTCCGATAATTGCCTCTTTGCTCCCTAGGGAAAGTTGGTCACGTCCCAACTAATGATCCAGCTCCCAAACAGGAAAGAATGAAAAAGAGGAGAGGAGGAAGCTTCATTAAAAATCACCGGAAAATGAATTAATCCTCTGCTGCCCCCACCCCCCGCCCCCGCTCCCTTTGCCCCCAAGTAGGTGTCTTGTACAACGGGGAGTTCTGCTGTTAACAAGATGCATCCCCCCTTCCACTGGACCCTGGGATTTTTCCATCTTCAAAGATGAAGTTCCCTTTGATTTCATACCACTAGCTTATACATAAAGGTGTCATTTGTTTGCTATCAGTTTTCTGGCTTTGGAAACAAGCAACTCAAATAATTTGAGACTTTAAGACAATCTAGTTCTGTTTCACAAATGGAAATGCTTTCAAGAGCTAGGAAAGTAACACAAATGGATGAAGTGGGCCCAGCAGAAACTGTGGTTTACTTTGTTGAATTCTTTGCCATTCAAAAATATAAACTTAATTGTTGCCCAATCTTTCCATTTTTTTCCAAGAGAAACTGGAAATTTCTTTTGAAATGTTAGCAACAAACTTAAAAAATAGTTAAGCTCTGTACCCATGTTCAGAGAAAACTCACCTATGGATTTCCAGTTGGAACCTCCAACCTAGTCCAGCTTCAAAAGGAAACAACAAAAAATAGAAATACTTTAAAAATATGTATGCCTGCCTCCTCCTCCAATGGCAATTCTGATTTCACTGGGCAAGGGTAAGCTTTCAGTGATTCTAATAGACAGCCAGAGTTGAAAACCACTAATCTGGTCTAACCTATTAACGCTACAGATGAGGGAACAATGGCCCAAAGATTAAACCAACCTGCAGCTAACAGAGGAGCAAAAACACAAGTTCTCATGCCAATATGCTGTTAGCAAAACTCTAATACAAATGCTACTTTCTTGCCAATGAATGCGAGTTTGGGTTTCGATATATGTAGTCTATAAAACATTTCAAATGTTTTCCCAGCAGAAGTGCTAGTTTTTGACGCTAGAGTTTTGTATTGTTTTTTTTTCCCTAGATCCAGTGACTGTCATGCAACATTTACTTGGACTATGAACTTCACGAAAGCAGAGGGCTTGTCAGTCCCTCCCTCACCTGTGAGGTAGTCAGTGCCTCCATAAATACTGAGTTCATGGATGATGTTATTAGAATTTTTCAAAATTCTAGTCCCACATAAATTGGGAATCAAGTTCCATGAAAGCTCAAAATTTAATCTCATGCAGAGAAATGTCCATAACTAAGTCCGATTTGGAGGAAACAAACTGCAAACTCCTGTCTTTAACAGGATGATCACTCAGATCACTGGACAGAGAGCCACGAACAGGAAGTGAAAGACCAGCAAGCTTTTCACGTATCACTGGGTTTAAAGCTTCTTTTCCCTGCAGGAGCACAAAAGGCACAGACAACTCTACTTAGGTCACTCTCACTACCACTGACTCCGAGTATTTATTTTCCCTGGAGCTGAACCCTTGCCAGTACCAATAGCCATCGCTTAAATATCCTGTCTGGTTTCCTGACTGCCGCTGACCCGGGAACTGCCGCATTCCCCTGTCTGTCTGCACTTGAAACAGTCCTCTTCCGGCACGACCGGGGACGACTGTCCTCAAACATGGAACACCGCCTTGTGATATATATTTACATCCCAAAAGATTTGGTGATAAATACCAGGCTTTCCTTTCATCCTCTGAAGATGTTGGCAACATTCTACTCCTTGTGCAAGAGTAAGACAAGTTATTGCTCATTCGGTTTATTATTGAAAATTACACCTCCGCCCTACCTGTCAGTTAACACGATGCGAGCGTCTCTCTCCTTCGCGGGGAGCTGTCTTTCTACAATAACAAATCTGATGTCACTTATTCTGGTGTAGCTACCTACTGGGCCCCAGAAAAAGCCCAAGATCCCTGAACAGCTTATGAACCCCATCTCCTTTTCCAGCCTCATTTCCTTTCGCCTCCCTCAAACCATCCTCTAGGTCAGCCACTTCAAACCACTCCTTTCCCTAACACACCATCTTCTTTTATTCATTTATTTATTTTCAAAATTTATTTACTTTAAACATTTATTTGCGAGAGAGCGAGCAGGAGCAGCAGGGGCGGAGAGGGAGAGAGAGAATCTCAAGCAGACTCCCCGCTGAGTGCTGAGTGTGGAGTAGACCCAGGGCTCCATTCCACGACCCTGAGATCAGGACCTGAGCGGAGACCAAGAGACAGAGGCTTCCCCGACTGTAGCACCCAGGCGCCCCCACCGTCTTCCTTTATATTTCCATGCTTCTGGGTTGTCTCTTTAAAGAACATGCTTTCCCCTTTTCTCAGCCTAACGGCCTCTTCTAGAACGTCCAAGAATCACCTCAAATGGCACATTTTCTGGGAAGCCTTCCATGACTCCTGCAGGAGTAATGAGTCCCTGCCGCCCCATCGCTGGGCCTCCCATTGGGCTGGCTGTGAGGGCCGTGTCATGCCTCTAAGGCTCTGTTCCCCAAAGCCCAGGTCTGCTCTCGGTCACATCCCTGGTGCCTGACTCATGCAGGCACTCAGTCTGGAACCCAGCATGGGTTTGCTGAGTTCACCCTGCTACCGCTGTCTGACCTGTGTGGGTAAAGCGGACAAAGGTGGGTTTCCTGGGCAGTTCTGCCTCCCGGGGTAACTATGGCTTCTGTCCTCAGTGAGCCTGCTGGTATTTGTAGCTGTTTTCCTTTCGCTTCAATTAGGAATCTCATAAATTGGTCCCATTTTGAGTCTCTCTTGTGAAAGAAAAAATATTGCAAGATCTCACTTAGGTATGGGATCTGATAAAGTCCAACTCATAGAAACAGAGTAAATTGGTGGTTACCAGGGGCTGGGAGGTGAGTGAAATGGGGAGATAGTCATCAAAGGGTATAAACTTTCGTTATAAGATGAACAAGTCCTAGAGACCTAATGTACAGCACTGGACTACAGTTAACGATACTGCACTAATAAAACTGGGTAAATCCTAGTGCTCACTACACACACACGCAACTATACGAGGGCATGGATGTATTAACTAACCTTAATGTAGTTATTATATACATGTGTATTATTTATATGTGATATATATATCAGGTCACCTCAGTGCGTACCTTAAGCTTACACAATGTTGTTTGTTAACTATATCTCAATTAAAACCTTAAAATATGTTAAAACAAACAGAAAATTCGCTCACTTCTTTAAAGCACACGGAGCTTTAGTCAAGACTCTCCTTATTCGGCATTGTGGATGACACATGAGTAAATGTTGAACTGAAGTACATTTTTCAAATCAGAAGACAGATACCATAGGCAGTCTCTGTTAATATTTATCCAAGTCTCTTGCTGTGATTTAAATCAGGAGACATCGAGATCATTTTCACAAAACTCACTACCAGAGATTGGAGGAAACAGAAAAGCACACTCATGTCAAGTTTATAAATTAGGAAACATTGTTTTTGAAACCACAGTGATTATTGGCCTACCACGTCTTTTCCTGAGCAGAACACACTCATACTGTTCTTCTAGGATGTAAAGCTAGCTCTGGGTGCTCTCAGGGTGAGATATTTCCTAGTGACGCCACCACCCACCACCAAAACTTTTTAGAGTTCGACTTTAGGGTTCGATGGTGGCTCAGTTCTAACAATGAATTGGACTCATGACTGATGAATTCCCTCACTACAAGCATCAGCAATCATGTTGCCTTTTGAAACTTGTATCATCCACCAAGCCTCCTTTAGCCTGAAAGCACCCAACAAACTGTATCAAATACAGCATAAATCCATCAACTACTAATTAGGAAATGCCCACTGTGGGCTCACTGCCTAGCACACTGCTAAGTACTGTGGTGGATATGCAAAAAAGTCAACAAAAGAAACTTTCCTTTGATGACAGATCATAATGAGGCTTTACACAGTCAGTTCCTTACTTTAATTTTCTCAGCAAGAACTTATAAAGAGTTCATCATGTGCAAGGTACCCCAGGGAGGCTGCTGGGGAGTCTGCAGATATTGATCCTGGAGGCAGGCCACAGAAGGTGAGACAATGCCCACAAGCTCACGTGAGAGTCTCAGTAAATGTGCCAATGAAATGCTGGGGAAAGGAAAAAGGAGCTTGTAGCTGGAAAGGCTGCAGGGAGGGGCAGGGGAAGGATCAGAGCAGACACTGAGGAGGCTGACGTTGTGGCAACTGAGCTCAGTCTCTGAGCAGAAGAATGAGAGAATGCAGCAACGTGGGGGAGGGGACAATATGCATAAAAGTTGCTGGGCAGAAACAAAGGAGATACTTTGAGGCCAAAGGGGTAGTTCCGTTGGGAGCTCAGGAGAAAATACAAGTGGATAGGTGGGTTGGGGCAATCTCACAGGGCTGTGAGTACCAGGCTAAGGAATCTGAAAGTCAATCAATCCACAAGCTTGTAAGATGATTTTTGAGAAAGTGAGTGGATGAACAACATTTAAGATTATTTGGCAGCAGTGAGACCGAATTAAAGGAGGATACAGAAGGACTGCTGTGGCTGTTGATTCCGCTCCAATCCAGGTGTATGAGCTAGAAACCACAGCGAACCTTCTGGTTAATGTTTACAGCTACTGCCAAATTGAAATCTATTAACTGCTGGGGTGTCTTGTTTCACAATGCTTTGGCTTCAAACACATCTGTATGAAGTCACTTGTCACTGGCCCTGAGCAGTATGCAGGCTTTCTATGTGCACGGAGCTACTCTAAGTGTTGTAAGACAGTGCCAAAAAATATACACAGAAAAATGCTCACCATCTCAAAGAAGACCAAACTTGTGGTAGAATGTCTACACGCCGCGTAGCCCTTGACGTTTATCAGGCACTCTGCAAACGACACTGGACTGAATTCAATTTTGTTGTTGTTGAATCCAGAGAAGACAGTACTATAACTTCCGCTGGTATGATGGTGAAATTTATGTGTTAACCTGACTGTGCCCAGAATCTCCTATCTTTAGAAAACCCTCCCTTAACGGTTTCCTTCTCCAGCTAATGTCCTTTTGATTCCCTTGACAATCAAATGTCATTTTTTTTTAAGATTTTATTTATTTGACAGAGAGAGAGGGAGCTCAAGTGCACAGGCAGGGGGAGCGGCAGGCAGAGGCGGAGGGAGAAGCAGGCTTCCCGCCGAGCCGGGAGCCCGATGCGGGGCTCGATCCCAGGACCCTGGGATCACGACCTGAGCCGAAGGCTGACGCTTAACCGACTGAGCCACCGAGGCGCCCGACAGTCAAACGTCTTGAATTACCTATATCTGTCGCCTCCTTCACTTCCCACACACTTCATTCTGGCCTCTGCCTCCATCACTGCACCCGTGTAGCTCTCCTTAAAGTCCTGTAAGACATACACTCTACTAATCCAAAGGACATTTGCCCGACTTTTACTTTACCCCTTATCAGCACTTAAATTGTTCTCTTTCCTTGGCCTCTGAGATGACATTCTACCATCTATTCTGTCATATTTTTCACTCTTATTTGTCAACTTCTCCTTCACTTAACTGTTAAATGTGGAAGTTCTTTGGGGCTCAGACCATGCTTCCTTCTCTTACTCCATTTCCTCTCTATGATCTAATTTACTTTTGTGGCTTCACTACCGTGTGTAAACCACTAACTTCCAAATACCTCCAGATACCTCCTCAGATTGAGGACCCAAACTGTTTCCCTGTGGATGTCTTAAAATGGCCTCCATTCAAGATGTCCCCAAACTAAACTACTTTTTCTCAATCTATACCTGGTGTCCCTCAGGTGCTGCCCATTCACATGAAGAAGGCTGGCACCTGGGAATTATCCATGATATCCCTCACCCAGTAATATCTATGTCAGCACTAAGTCCGATCTACTCTATTTCATAAATAATGGTAAATCTATTGACCATAAATAGGGCGCCTGGGTGGCTCAGATGGTTAAGCGTCTGCCTTCGGCTCAGGTCATGATCCCAGGGTCCTGGGATCGAGTCCCGCATCGGGCTCCCTGCTCCTTGGGAGCCTGCTTCTCCCTCTGCTTATCTCTCTCTCTCTCTCTCTCTCTCTGTCATGAATAAATAAATATAAAAAATCTTAAAAAAAAGAGTTAAAATCTATTGACCATAAATAATGATAAATCTAGTTACTTCTTTCCATCTTTCCCACCACTGCACTAGTTCAAGCTACCAATACCTCTGCCTGATATAACCTGTCTTCCTGGATATCTCTATTCCTCCTCCATTCATTCTTTATAATAGAGCCAGGTGACCTCCTTAAAATGCAGACTGATTATGTCCCCTTGCTTCAAGACCTTCTACGGTTTTCTATTGCTCTTATGATAAATAAAGACTATAACACAGTCTGCAACATCATGTAAGATATAATCCCTTTTCTGGCCCCTTCTTAGATCATGCTCCTTCTTAATCTCTGATCTCTGATCACACTGACTGTGTTCAGTTCTCAAAAGTACCAGGTATCTTCCAGACCCCTGTTCCTTCTGCCCAGATTGCTCTTCCATTCTGCCCCCCCACTTCTACTCCTTTAGATTTCAAATGTCTTCTTTCGAAAGCCTTCCCTAACCACCAAGCCCCAAACAGATCAAGTCGCCTTATACTTTGATTTCATATAACTCTCACCAGTTTTCCATTACACTTGGTTTATGTCTTTCTCCATCCTAGACCATGAACTCCAGTAAGAAAAGAGGTTATTTCTGGGTTGCTTATCAGAGTATTCTAGCACCCACTATTCTGGGCAAAGTGTAATTAAATTAATGAGTAAATTTGTGAGTAGGTGAGCATGTGAATGAATGATGGTAATGCTGGATTTTTGTACTCAGGCTATCAATATGCCTCTTTATCTTCCTCTGCAGCACAAACCCATGAATCAAGGTCAAGCATATACTATCAAGTCCAGTTCAATATAAAAAGTGGTTCTGAGAACCCGGGGCACAAGCTGCACGGAGAAGAAAACATGGAAAGGGAAGGACTAGGAGAGTCTGATCTGTGTTCTCCAGCTTAGGCAAGGAAAAACCAGCATCTCTACCTTATTGTCATTCTGAATACCAAACAAGAACTAGCCATATCTACTTCATGAATGAATTCCTTAACTCACTTAGATCATTTCATAAATATATAGGAAAAAATCACTTTCACATAATTTTTTAAAGGCCAATCAACTAGGATCTTCTGTAAGGACTTAGAGTACTCCAAATTCAGTACCTCTGCATGCACTAAAGCCAACACTAATATATCTCCCACCAGCTTTCAGAGTCCATCTTTAAATAAGTTTATAGTACTATATCCCAAAGTCTTCTACAAATTCTTGGTCTTAAGCCCAAAAGATATTAATCAAAGTCCAAGTCATTTATTAAACTGCAAGTGGCCATAAAGCGGAGTTAATGCAATTTGTCAGGCAGAGCAAACCAAGAAACGGCTTGACCTATGAGCTTTTAGGACCGTCTTTGAAAAGCTGGGTAAAATCACCAGGGAAGAGGTTAAAATTCAACTTTGCTTTATGTCCCTCTTTAAATCATGTAAAGTGCAAGCATGGTCCTGACAATTTACGATTATTAGTGATAACTTACCAAACAGAATAGTTCCTGAGTTTTCCCATAAGGATTTTTTAAAAGTTCAAAATGCTACTTCGGCAATGTGGTTATTATAAATATCCTTCCTCTTTAAATCACAGATTTTTAAAGCAGTTGTCATTTGAATTACAAAATCCCAAATCCCAGAGAAGTCATTGTAACGATTATGTTAATTGGGTACTAATATTTTACTACTTGTATTTGGCAGCATGTTTTTTTTTTCCTGGAAAATTCCTCCTAGCTGTATATTTCAAAATTTAAGACTTAATGAAATTAAGACAATTTATTTTTATTTTTTATTTTTTTAAGATTTTATTTATTTATTTGTCAGAGAGTGCATGAGTGAGCACAAGCAGGGGGAGCAGCAGGCAGAGGGAGAAGCAGGCTCCCCACTGAGCAGGGCGCCTGATGCGGGACTGGATCCCAGACACTTAACCGACTGAGCGACCCAGTTGTCTTGTCCCAAGACAACTTCTTTTTAAAAAAATAACCAAGGCAGTGTTAGGCAGCCTTAGTTATCTATTGGTGCATAAGAAATTAGCAGCTTAAAACAACAAACCTTTATTATCTTACAGTCTAGGAGCAGGGACCTGGCAGGGATTTGGCTGGGTTGTTCTGGCTCAAGGTCTTTCAAGAGACTGCAGTCAAGTTGTTGAGGGGAGGGGCTACAATCATTCTGCAGCTGGACTGGCCCTGAAGGCTCCACCTCCAAGGTCATTCTCGTGGTGGTTGTCAAGATGCTTTAGTTTCATACTAACTGTTGGACTGGGGACCTGAGCTCTTCATTCCATACTGCCTGTGGGACTCCCTCGCTTCCCTTGCATCTGGGTCTCTCCATAGGGCAGCTCAAAACATGGCAACTGCTTTCACTCAGAGTGAATGATCCAAAAGACAGAGCAACCAAGACAGAAGGCATGATGCCTCTGAAGGATCTAGTCTCCAAAGCTGCACATTTTCACTTCCACTTGACTCTGTTAGAAACGAGCTGTAAAGTCTAGCCCGTGCTCAAGGAGAGGGAACTTGGACTCCACCTCTTGAAATACCAAAAAAATTTGTGAACAGTTTTAAAACCATCCTGTAGTGGTGGTTAGGATGATTAGAAGCATGGGAGTTAGATACACTTGGGATCTTGTCCGTGCTGCTTGTCAACAGTGGGTCCTTACACAAATTATTGAACTTATGCCACAGTTTGTGTGGGATTAAACAATATAACATGAAAAAGAACTTTGTAGAGCCCTTGGTCATAGTAAGCACTTCCTTAATGCTGCCCCCGCCCACCAGTAATTGATGAAGCTAACTATTGCGTGCCCACTAAGCAGAGACTATGCAGTCCTTTGCCCTGTAGGAGCTGATAGTCTAGGAGTTTGAAAGTAAATCCGAACATGGACATAAAAAAGCTAATGAGATTTTTCTTCTAGAAATCTGAGGGCTTTGCAAAAACAGGCAGGGAGAAAAGCAGTCTATTCCACATAAGGAAATCAATAATGTGTTTAAAACATTTTTGTGTGCTTGCTTTTTTAAAGAAGAGAGGCAGTCTCTTCAAGTTCAACTTTCTCAGGAGCACTATGTGTAAAGCAGACAAAAGCCCAGCATCTTGCATTAGTGGAGGGTGCTTTGCAGCTAGCCTGGCCCACTCTTCTGGAGACCCCAAGGCCCTGGGGCAAGTTGGCTAGAGCACAGTTGGCCAACCTGCATGAACAGATTGTGCCTGGCATTGCATATACAAAGGATCAAAGGTCACAGTTTAAAACCATGCCAACTTAAAGTAGCCGTTTAAATCAAGAAAACAGTTTCACACATAGGTTCTGAAAGGTAATGGTTTTTCTCCTTTAAAAACGTGCAGTGCTCTAAACATCAGAGTCTGAAGGGATTACCTTTCGGTCAACCCCTGCTTATTCCTTCTAAAAAAAAAAAAAGCCCATTTTTACATGATTGTCCCTTTGTATCTTCTTAGAAGTTAGATTTCATAGTGAAATAATTTGTGTTTTACACAGATTGTGTTATTAGATACTAACTATAGGCTTCCAACAACTTGTAATCAAAGTAAAAATAAACAAAAACCCCTAAAGCCTATTCTTTTCTGAATTCAGAATTAGAGGTTAGAGGAATTTCAGCATTGGTTAGCCTACATATTCATGTTGTTTATCTTCCCAGATTCAAAGCCCAAATAATTTATAAGAATTTTTTCTTCTGAATTTCACGTCCTGAGTTCCAAGGCAGCCAAGGCAAATTTTCAGTTGGGCCACTGGAAGTATAAAGATTAGTCAAAGATTTCACTGAATGCTCCATATCCCTGATGGAACACTTAAAAAAAAAAAAAAAACCTAATTATGGAAAACCTGAGAAATGGAGGTCAACTATCTGAACTCAAACACATTATAATATTTTAATTATTACACAACATCAATGCCCTGCTCTTCAGAGATGCTTGCTTTCAAGCCTATTATTAGCCCTGTGTCAAACTTTATTACTGGAGTATGGGTGACTTTCTGAAGATCTCTGTGGTCAATGTATATGGATATCAAGATAACAGGTTTCGCAAATGTCACGTAGGCTTTGAAAAAAAAATTCACAGATTCCAGGCTGATGCTAAAGCCAGCTCACTTAGAAATATACCATGCATCTGCACCCACTGCAGTTTGAGAATACAGGCTTGTTGAAGCCCACATTCCTAGCAAAAAGGCACCAAGCAGAGGTGTTGGGCAAGCAGAGAAGAATGTCAGTAACTAGGTACCAAGTAGTAAGAGTGTAGGCTCTGAAGGCAGAAGATGTGTTTTTCATCTCAGTGATATCATTTACCATCTGCAGAGCCCTGGGCAAGTAACTTTAACTGCCCGGAGTCCAGGAGTCTCAAGGCTATGTGATTCACAGGTAGCAGAATTAATTGCGACACACACATATTATGTGGGGCACATTGGAAGGTCTGGGTCATGTCTGACTCAGGGGATCCTGCTTCACATTTAATGATCAGGATACATGTTGAAAATCAAATTTCTTCCGAGTCGTCACACCATTATGGGTATTTCTCAGCTAACTGATGGAGGCTCAGCTATACATATGCCCACTGAATACAGTTTTGCTCTTATTGTTGTTTTGATATATTTGTTTTGAGATCATAACCTTGTCTAACATGATGTTGGATGTTGTCAATGTCACTGTTTTTTCACTCACAGAGCTTAACCATGTAGTTACAAAGACTAGTTAGTTGGACATGAGAAGGCCCAAATAAAAGAACGTATGCACAGTATTTAAAAATTGTAGGGGCAACTGGGTGGCCCAGTCAGTTAAGCATAGGACTCTTGATTTCGGCTCAGGTCATGATCTCAGGGTGGTGAGATTGAGCCCTGCATCTGGCTCCGTGTAGGCGTGGAGCCTGGTTAAGATTCTCTCTCTCTCCCTCTCCTTCTGCCCCTCCCTCCCCCTCTAGAAAAATAATAATAAAAAAATAAAAATAGTAAAACTACATGCAATGTGATATTCTGAATTGAATCCTGGAGCAGCAAAAGGACATTAGTTGAAACAGAAAATATGAATAAAGTCTAGAGTTTAGTTAGTAGTATTGTACTAATATTTGTTTCTTAGTTTTGATAAATAAGCCATGGTTATGGATATTAACATTAGGGGGAAATGGGCAAGGAACATACAGGAACTCTACAATTTTTCTTTGCAAACACTTCTGTTAATCTGAAATTAGTCCAAATGAAATGTTTATTTTAAAAAAATCACATTGTATTATTCAGTGCAAGTTGCCTGTTCCTTTCCCTCCCACATCCCTGTACCTCTACTACTGTGCACTGCCTAATTCCTAAGTGCCAACACCTGCGTTTCTTTTCCTGCGCGTTCTTTCTTCCATCTGAAGACTGACGGCTTTGTCCTCCCCAGCATGAGCGACCAGGAACTAATGTCTGATGAAAGTTGGTGGGTGAATATTCAAACTTTTCAATCCTGGAATGAGAGGACTCTGAGATATGTTTTGCCTGGGCCCCCAGAATCTCCCTGGGAAGATCAAAAACTCCAGTTGCCAAAGGTAACTTGCCTTTATTGGCTCCTTTCCCTTCCTTATTTCACTTTCCTAAATAAGCTTTTACCTGAATCCTTATCTCATGGTCTGCTTCTGGGAGAAATCCAAACCAGGACATTACTCCTAACTGTATTTGCTGACAAAGCGGCTATTGGATATATCAGTTCAAGGTAATTTATGGGGAGATATTATAGCCGCCCTGGATTATCTTTGGTCCCTGGAAAAAGCACCTCACTCCATACCATGAGCAAAATCACCAAATTATAAATATGCTAGGAACTGGCACATGAAAGCCACACATTTTTGGATGTGTGAAAGAGAAATGTTCGGAAGAATGCTAACAAAAACTTATATTAACTACTAAAAGGCATTCAGTCATTTATTTAACCAAAACTTCCTGAGGATTTTCTACAGTATATAAAGTGATCAAGACAAAAAAGGTCCCTACTATGGAGTTTATATTTTTGTTGGTGGAAATGGACAAACAACAGGAAAACAAATTAATAAACAAGATAATATCAGATAGTGATAAGTGATGTCAAAACAAAACAGGATCATATGATAGAATGACCTCACTGGGGGCAGGTTATAATCTATTAGATTAGGGTCAGAGGGGTTCTGTCCTTTCTGAGAAGGTGACATTTGAGCTGGGGCCTGAATGACAAGAAAGAGTCCTCTGAAGATAGATAGACACACACACACACTCTCTCTCTCTCTCCCTCTCACACACAGATTTTACTTTGTTGCATTCCTCCAGGTTCTTGTATCTTATAGCACATCACCATAGGCTAATCCTTACCCAGAAAGGCCTTTTACCACAACATGACCACCCCAACTGGCCAACTTTCCATTCTCCCTGAACTTACAGACAGTACCACCTTGCCTAAGAAGGGTCTCCCAACACTGACAGAAATCTCTCTGACAAACACATATATCAGGAATAATTTAATATTGATTTTAAAATCCAAATTT
Source organism: Eumetopias jubatus (assembly GCF_037043125.1). NCBI lineage: Eukaryota > Metazoa > Chordata > Mammalia > Carnivora > Otariidae > Eumetopias > Eumetopias jubatus. Next base: position 120,704,408 of record NW_028274811.1, read on the forward strand.
CATAAGCCACCCATAACCATGTGGATATACGTGTCATTTCTGTTGTGCAGTAATAGTCTAGGCACATTGCCGGGGAAGTCAGGATTTGAGAAACTAATCTCTGGCCAGCAGTACTCTTCTGAAGGAGGGATATTTCAATGGTTCAAACAAAAGAAACACTTCAAGGACTCAGTAAAGCCCCAAATTTGGTTGAATGGGGAAAAGAGGAGGGGGAAAAAAAAAGCAGCAGTTGATATCAAGTAATCTTTTATGGGTGAAGATAATTAAGTCTCATGGCTCACAGCCTCTCAGAAGGGTGCTGCACAGAGTCTTCTCTTGCTGCAGTATCCAACATGGGCCAGTCATTGTTTTGACTCACTTAAACTACAACAGCTTTGGTTTTTTTTTTTCTTTTTTTTATTATGTTCAGTTAGCCAGCATATAGTACATCATTAGTTTTTGATGTAGTGTTCAATGATTCATTAGTTGCGTATAACACCCAGTGCTCATAACAACAGGTGCCCTCCTTAATACCCACCACCCGGTTACCCCATCCCCCACTCCCTCCCTTCTGTGACCTTCAGTTTGGTTCCTGGAGTCCAGAGTCTCTCACAGTTTGTCTCTTTCTCTGATTTCCCTCCCTTCAGTTTTCCCTCCCTTCCCCTATGGTCCTCCACACTATTCCTTATGTTCCACATGAGTGAAACAATACGATCACTGTCTTTCCCTGCTAGACTTGTTTCACTTAGCATAATCCCCTCCAGTTTCACCCATGTCGACGCAAATGGGTATTCATCCTTTCTGATGGTTGAGGAACATTCCATTGTGTATATGAATCACATCTTCTTTATCCATTCGTCTGTTGAAGGGCATCTCGGCTCCTTCCACAGTTTGGCTATTTAGACCTACCCTATGACCCAGCCATTGCACTACTAGGTATTTACCCCAAAGATACAGATGTAGGGAAAAGAAGGGGCACGTGCACCCCAGTGTTCATACAACAGCTTTGTAAAGTAAGAATCACTATCCCCATTTTGCAGATAAAGCTCAAAGAGTTTAATTAACTGGCCGAGAGTTGTAAAGGTAGTAAATGGCAAAGCTGGATTCAGACCCCATCAGACAAACCAGATTGTGTGATTCCAAAGCCTGGTCCATGCCCTTTAGAATGCCGACCTACCTGTAAGCTTTCACAGTGATACGTCAGAGGGCATCTGCCAGCCCTAATTCACAGGCAAATCTCACTCTTTTCCCAGTGAAAAGAACTGATCAGGTGTCATTGGCCTCAATTCACAACCCGCCCACTCAGGTAGTTAACACAGCTGTCACCCTCACCTGTGAACAACAGAGGTAAACAACACACTATTTCATGGTTAAAGTCAATGTTTGTGGGTGGGAATGTGGTATAGCAGAAAGAATCCTGGAAAGAATGCTAGACAAGCTGGGTTATAAATCTGTCTCTGTCGTGGTGGAGCTTTAGTCCCAGAGAAATCTTGTCACTTCTCAGGGACTCCCACTTCCTCACCTATAAATAAAATAAGGATGTTGGACTCAGTTTTCAATAGCAGTCCACTGGCATTTGAGGACATATAATTCTTTCTTTTGTAGGGCTGCCCCTGGCATTACAGAAATTAAGCATCCTTGACTCTGGGCACTAAAAAAAATCTATAACCCCTTTTTAAAAATTCCAGTTAACATACAGTGTTATATTAGTTTCAAGTGTACAATATAGTGATTCAGCACTTCCATATAACACCTGGTGCTCATCACAAGTGCCCTCCTTCATCCCCATCACCCATTTCACCCATTCCGCCCCCCACCTCCCCTCTGGTGACCATCAGATTGTTCTCTATAGTTAAGAGTCTGTTTCATGGTTTACCTCTCTTTCTCTTTTTTTCCCCTTTCCTCATTTGTTTTGTTTCTTAAATTCCACGTATGAGTGAAATCACATATTTGTCTTTCTTTGACTTATTTTACTTAGCATAATGCATAAAACTCTCTATCTCCATCCAGGTCTTTGCAAATGGCTGAATAATATTCCATTATATATAAATAAAAGACCCTAGAGACTCCATGAAAAAACTTTTAGAATAAATAAATTTAGTAAAGTTATAGGATACAAAATCAATCCACAAAAATCTGTTGTGTTTCCATACACCAGTAATAACCTTTCATAAAGAGAAATTAAGAATAACATCGCTCAGCATCAGGGAAATCCAAATCAAACCTCAATGAGATATCACCTCACACCAGTCAGAATGGCTAAAATTAACAAGTCAGGAAACGACAGATATTGGCGGGGATGCGGAGAAAGGGGAACCCCCCTACACTGTGGGTGGGAATGCAAGCTGGTGCAGCCACTCTGGAAAACAGCATGGAGGCGCCTCAAAAAGTTGAAAATAGGGCTACCATACGATCCAGCAATTGCACTACTGGGTATTTACCCCAAAGATACAAATGTAGGGATCCAAAGGGGTACGTGCACTCCGATGTTTATAGCAGCAATGTCCACAATAGCCAAACCGTGGAAAGAGCCAAGATGTCCATCGACAGATGAATGGATAAAGAAAATGTATACACACACACACACACACACACACACATACACACACACGCAATGGAATATTATGCAGCCATCAAAAGGAATGAGATCTTGCCATTTGCAACAACGTGGATGGAACTGGAGGGTGTTATGCTGAGCGAAATAAGTCAATCAGAGAAAGACATGTATCATATGACCTCACTGATACGAGGAATTCTTAATCTCAGGAAACAAGCTGAGGGTTGCTGGAGTGGTGGGGGAGGGATCGGGGTGGCTGGGTGATAGACATTGGGGAGGGTATGTGCTATGGTGAGTGCTGTGAATTGTGCAAGACTGTTGAATCACAGATCTGTACCTCTGAAACAAATAATGCAATATATGTTAAGAAAAAAAAAGAAGATAGCAGGAGGGGAAGAATGAAGGGGAGTAAGTCGGAGGGGGAGACGAACCATGAGAGACAATGGACTCTGAAAAACACACTGAGGGTTCTAGAGGGGAGGGGGGTGGGGGGATGGGTTAGCCTGGTGATGGGTATTAAAGAGGGCACATTCTGCGTGGAGCACTGGGTGTTATGCACAAACAATGAACCATGGAACACTACATCAAAAGCTAATGATGTAATGTATGGTGATTAACATAACAATAAAAAATAAAAAAATAAAAAAAGAGGGCACGTTCTGCATGGAGCACTGGGTGTTACACACAAACAATGAATCATGGAACACTACATCAAAAATTAATGATGTAATGCATGGTGATTAACATAACAATAAAAATTTTAAAAAGAGAAATTAAGAATAAAATAAATAAATAAAAATTAAATAAATAAAAGGCAAGTTAAGAAAACAATCCCATTTACAATTGCATCAAAAAGAATAAAAAACCTAGTAATATATATATATATCACATCTTTATCCATTCATCAGTCAATGGATACTCGGGCTGTTTCTATAATTTGGCTATCGTAGACAATGCTGCTATAAACATCAGGTGTATGTATCCCTTTGAATTAGTATTTTTATATTCTTTTGGTAAATACCAAGTAGTGCAATCGCTGGATCATAGGGTACTTGTATTTTTAACTTTTGGGGGAGCCTCCATACTGTTTTCCACAGCGGCTGCACCAGTTTGCATTCCCACCAATAGTGCAAGAGTGTTCCCCTTTCTCCACATCCTTGCCAACACCTGCTGTTTCTTGTGTTGTTGACTCTAGCAATTCTGACAGGTGTGAGGTGGTATCTCATTGTAGTTTTGATTTGTATTTCCCTGATGATCAGAGACGTTGAGCATCTTTTCATGTGTCTGTTGGCCATCTGTATGTCTTCTTTGGAAAATGTCTATTCATGTGTTCTGTCTATAACTCTTTTTAGTCCTTGTAACAATCATATTTCCAAATACCCCTAGGCACTGCCTAGCAGAGAGGCAGTGCCTTTGTTGAGAAACACTGATGGATGATCTCAAGTTCTATAAGGCCCTCTGACTACTGGGCCAAAACTGTCATTATAGCATGTGGCAGGGAAGTGGGGGTGAAGGAGGGAATCACAGGCCAATTCTACCATTGTAGGGTACAATCAAGATCATATTCTTGAAAGGAAGCCATACTGCTGGTATCGTTTATAGATCGTCTAGAATACTATTAAAGAAACTTTCAAATTGAATTTATATAATGTTCATATAAGATAAGTACGCAGAAACTAGAGGATATTACACTAAGTGAAATAAGTCAATCAGAGAAAGACAAGTATCATATGATCTCACTGATATGAGGAACTTGAGAAATAGGCAGAGGATCATAGGAGAAGGGAGGGAAAAATGAAACAGGACGAAACCGGAGAGGGAGACAAACCATAAGAGACTCTTAATCTCAGGAAACAAACTGAGGGTTGCTGGAGTGGGGGGGGGGTGGTGGGAGGGACGGGGTGGCTGGGTGATGGACATTGGGGAGGGTGTGTGCTATGGTGAGTGCTTGAATTATTTAAGACTGACGAATCACAGACCTGTACCCCTGAAACAAATAATACATTATATGTAATTAAAAAAATTTTTTTAAAGATAAGTGTGCAGAAACACCCTGCAACAGTCATCCCCTTCCTTCCAGCAAGGACTAGGTTCAGGGTGGCCATCCCAACAGCCCCACCCTAAGGATGGATCTATATGCAGCATCAGTGATAAGCAATGAAGAAGGCTTCCAGTGTAAACAAATCCACAGCCTGGTATACCCTGCCTACTCCTCCCTTGTTACAAGTAACCCCAGTGAGCTCCAGGTATGTCTCCTGGTGCTAAGTTCCTAACCTTCTCACACAAAACACCTACCTATCAAAAAAAAAAAAAAAAAAAGACCATATTTAAAGTACTGGCTCAGAAGGCACTTTGCCTGTAAGTGATTGCCCCAAATACTTTAGCCCAAGCAGATCTCCCTTCTCTCAAAATAAATATAGCATTTCCAGTCTGTAATTGAATTTTTCATTAAATTGTATAATTGTCTACTGTTCCTTAATCACACAACAGACATTATTAGTGTTGCCTTCCTAGCTTGAATGCTAGGTCCCAAAGTCAAGGGTCATGTCTTATACTACTTTTATATTCCCCAGAGTGTCTAGCACATTCCTGGGAACACAGTAATGACTCAATAAATATGTGTTCTGTCTTTGATTTTTTACAGTGATTCCAAAAATACCACTAGCTTGGCCAAACTTACATCCTGCAGGCTAATAAAAAATTTTATTTATTCAGCATCTTTTCCCAAGTAGTTTTCAAAGTACTTTTCAGATGACATTCCTAATTCTCACATACCCTACATGTACTATAAGGAATAAATAAAAACACTAAAGTTTACAGGATGAAAGCAAAGAAAATTAAAATTGTATGCTCTTTGATGAGGGGTATACTGAGAGCTGCCAACTGGATATGTCTCCCAAACCCTACTGAGTCCTACAGAAAAATTCCACCATGTCCCCATCTTGCTTCAAAGATTAAAAACTTCTTGACTTTGCCAAGGCCCTGAACAGGATCCACCTGGGAAAGCTGGTCATATCAAGTTTGGGTGTTACCATTAATCCAAGGAGAATCATACCAAATTTGCATTCTGAGCTTAGATCCTAGTCATCACCTGAATCTATCCACATCCTTTGTCCAACTCACCACATCCATCTTCTCAACACTTCAATTTCTGTTTTACTACAAACTAAGGTCATCAAAAAATATTTATTAAACAACTATTCTATGACAAGCAAAGCACTGTTTTGTCAATGTCTCTAAAGGAAATAAGATGCTATGCTGAGTGCTAATATAAAAGAAATAATTCCTCTTCATCCTTGCTCCACTTTCTTTAATCTTTCTAACTTGCTAGGCATCAAAGTGGTACCTTTTCTTCATTCATCATCATCTTGCCCAGGGATTCTGGTATCTTCTTCTACCCCTAGGTCAAGAAGCCACTGTCGAGGCTCTGTCTTCAGTACTCTTTCCATAATTTATCATTCATATAGGCTCTCCCAGACTGTTTTTCACTTTGCTTTGCCAAATTGAGGTTTTCTGGAATAACAATAACCTAGCCTGAAGATGTCCAAAGAAGGGGCAGATAGGATGAATTAGGATCTCGTATGCCATCATCCTGACCAGGGACAAAGGCTGCCTGGCCAGTGGCAGTCAGAACTGGAAGACCGACGGAAGCTTATGACCAGCCATCACCAAAGTTGAGTGCATCACTGGTAGCACCTTTTGTTTCGATAAGCACGTGGGGAGAGAACTCTGGATGTCTCTTTTGTAATGGTCACACTCTACTTTTTTTTGATATGGCAACTCAAGGAAAAATATAGATATGATGCTTATTATAATAAAGTACATGTCTTAAGCAAGAAAAAATGAATTTTTCTTTGGACCAATGACTTTATGGTAGGAACAGAGGTCCTTTAGTTCTTTAAAGTTTTTAAATAATAGAAATGAGGAAATAATCAAGGAGGAGTTACTGGAGCAAATGTCTAGCATAGCAGGCTGTCCACCATAGGTAAGTACAGAAAAGCACCTATTCAATTTGCAAAATCCTTTGGTCTTCTCCCACGGAATAAGGGCTTTCTCAGAGTATTCTCTTCCACCTGTGTCAAATCCCCGTGAAGTGAGCATTTTCCCTGGGATACACGTTTCACTTAGAAGCCCTGCCAGCTGGAGATAGACTTGTTTATATTTAAACAAATTCACAATCTAAGAAGTATAACTCATTGGGATTACAATGATATTATTCTAAAGAAAACTGATTGAAGTCTTGTCAATCACAAAAGAAGCAAAGTCTAATCAAAGCAGTAAACACATCTGGAAGTTTTAAGGACTCTGCAGGAGAAATTATCTACTGATTTTGAAATGGAGCATTTGAAGGTAGGTTTAGATGTTAATTAAAAAAACACAGCCCAACAATTTCTGACAAAATCACAACCTTCTTATGAATCATTATTCGGTAAAATTGATGCCTGACCCAAGGCTTCATTTGCCTCTATTAAAAGGTAGTGAAAAGCAAGGACTGAAGAAAGAAGTTAAAACTAAACAAGGATCCTTTCTGTCCTTCTTTTAAGAGTCTGGTACTCATTGCAGAATTGTCTTTAGCTTAAAGCAAAAACAACAACAAACAACACAAGAAAAGAAAACTGCTTCCGAAGGATTTTCTGCATCAGACCATGATGAGCTGGTATTTTTTCAGGAAGCACAGCCATGATTACACTTTTATCTGTTTTACTTAACTGACTAAAAATATTAATGGTGAGGGAATAAAATAAGCAAACACTATTTCTTGATGCTCATATTGAAAATTGTAGCTTGTTAAATAAGTGATCTGAATTAGAGCTCGACTATCCAAGGCATTCCATGTTAATTAGACTAACACTTTTTATGCCTGCTGTGTTTACAAGCATCCAGCAAAGAGTGGAAAAATATAAAAATGAATAAAATTTATTTCCTGTTTCGAGGAACCATTCCTAGCAAGGAAGACAGATATGAAAAAACAGACCAGGAAAATGAAAACATATGAAATAGGTGTTCTTGGAGAGTTTCAAGCAAAGTCCCAAAGGCTCTGAGAGAAAAGAGAAATTCAATAATTAAATGAATTCAAATCATAGCCCCCCAAAGAATATTAAGAGGGCCTCTTGTTTATTCCTCATTTTTGTTGTTGTTGTCTGTTATTAGCATGCAAGAAATATGAAGACCAGGGAAGTTCAACAGTTTGCAAAAATTACAAAGCCGGCGGGAGGCAAAGCTCAAGGGGGACCAAGTTCCCTGACACCGAGTTTACTATGGTTTCATATTATGTCATCCTAACTTAAGGGTTTCTTGTATCAAACTAGAACTTTCGTTTGGAAATTACATGTCTAAGTACTTGTCAGTGGGTCTGCTGTAATTTTATTTTATTTTTTTTTGCAGGAGGTGGGGGCTAGATAGAAGGTAGAGAGTTGTGAAATGAATTTTTGAACTTTAAAAAAATAGGCACTTTATCATTGATTATTTCCTCCCTTTCTATGAGAACAGAATAAAGCAAAGAAGCAAATGTGGTATAGATGGAGATCACAATGCTAGGGGATTAGTGAGGAATCTCACTGCAAACATACACATACATACACACACACACACACACACACACACACACACACGAGTGGGACAGCATGAATAATTTCATCAAACAGCACAGACTGTCACTGGCCCCTTGTTCTGACTAAAGGTCAATGTGCAAAGGAGGACCTTCTCATAGGCCCAGATGTCAGTCCATATCACAGGTTGGTTTTCTCTCTTTGCCAAAAATGGTTCTTTCTTTCACATTCAGACTTGCTGAGGAAAACATCGTCATCATCATCAACCATAAACATCTCTTGCCAAGAAGACAGAAGATTCTCAGCTGTGGCAGATTCCCAGCTGGTAGCAGGGGAAACATAACTTAGTTGGGAAGCCCCAGACAGATACATAAAAGGGAAATCCATCATATCAGGCAGGTGTCCAATGAGCAGTACAGGCCGTAAATGCTATGGGGGTTATGTGTCAATACCTCAGCCCTGGGTGTTAAGCATCATAAATTTCACCGAGGAGAAAAGTGAGTCTCAGAGGAGCTGATGTGCCTGTTGGTGGTAAAACTCAAATTCAAATTGAGGTCCAATGGGCACCAAAGTGTTTGCCCTCGAACCACACCCTCTCCCCCTGTATATACCAGCTTTGCTTCTTTCCTCCAAGAAGGCTAGAACTTGGTCAGTGAAGACCATCAGAGCCTTTGCCTGATTTGGATCCAGACACACAACAGGAGGTAGGAACCTGTCCTGGAACTGATGCAGTGATATACCTGTTTTTGACTTCCCTGTGACATGATGGGCCATTTACTTCCGAGAAGAATGGGTTATTGACTCAGTCATGTCCTGTGTGTACATCTTAAATCCCAGTTGCCTGAGGAAGCATTTCTGTCAGATGTACTTTCACCTCATTTAGGGCCAGATGGCATACTCTCTGAGACTTGGACAGAACGAGCCTTCAATAAATGCCTGATTGCTAGGACTGACTCATGTTTGTGGAAGCAGACACAATAAGATCCAGGAAAAGAATACCTCGCTGTTCCTACCTGTCTGTGATATGCAACTTCAATTTGCTTGTCTTCAGAGCATTCTACATCTGTTTTTTTTTTTTTTTTTTTTTTTGCTTAGTGTTCCTTTGATAGGGAGAAATTAAATAACTATGTTCATTGTATGTAGGATTGTATGTACCTGCACAGTATGACACTTCCCATAGATAGGAAATTCAGGCATGAAAGAAAAATATTTTTTTGTTACTGAAGTACAGTTAACATAAAAAATATTTTGAAGGATTATAATGTCTTGACTATGGATGACTAATAATCTAAAAAGAGTAAGTTATCTTGTTTACAGCTTAGAAATTAGTGAATTTTGAGTGAATTAGAAATTACACTCTACCTGTGTAATGAGATGGCTAAAATAGCTCATGAATATTAAGCTGCCTTAATGGATGCAGAAAGTCCAGAACTAAGGATTTCACATCTGAGTTTTAGATGACAAACATGATGAGGGGTATCGTGAATGTGGACTCTGGGGCATGTTGTCAGGGCAGGGGAGGGTGGGACCCCACTGTGGGTGAGAAGAACTGCAAGGATAGCAAAAAAAAAAAAAAGAAAGAATTCAGGAAGAAGGGGCATAATGTTTGTTTTCAAATATAGCACTTAAAGGGAAGAGAGATTAGATTCATTGTGTGTTGCTCCAGCAACTGAACAGTAGGTCAACAGGTAGAAGAAAATGTTGATTTAGTACAAAGCAGAACTTTCTAAAAATGAATCTCTCCTATAATGGACTGGCCAGCGAGGAAGCAAGATTCCCAGCTGATTATTTTCAAGAGGTGGGCTGGCCCATTTACAGAAAGGGCTACTGAGGTGGAAGTTCATGCACCTGATAGGTACCTCTGAAGGTGGTTACCATACTCATCAAACATTTTATTGGGCATATTATTAACATTATACTATTCAAGGTTGGGAAAAAAAATCACTTCCCTAAAAGACACCCTCATTGCTTTGTTTACACAATGAGCAGAGGGCTGACTCCAAAGCCTTACCAAATTCAGTTCTTATCAAATCAATGTTCAGAAAGTGATTAGATGAGCTGAAATCTCATATTATTTAAATCATTACCACAGAGGTTACAGGGTTTTCTTTTAAAAAAAAAATTGAGGGTTTTTATGGACACATGTGAACACATTAAGTTATTTTCATTATTGACATATCTTTAATTGTTCTCTAAAACTAAACCAAGTCTCCGTAACTGTGATTTACCAATGGAAGAGAAGTTTAATCTTCAGGTTCACAAATTTAATCAATATAACCCATGCCTGTTTTTCTAAGTTAAACAATCTACTGTGCCACATTCTCACTGTATCACTCAGATTTATCTTTACATTAACAATGCTTACCAGCAGATAGTCAAAAAGGCTCGCCAAGTTGGACCAACTTCAAGATTTGTTTCCATGCTGGGGTATTTCATGCGCTTGGCAGAAGCAGGCTGCAACTGGGGCTCCATTTATTACATTATGCTATAAACATTATGTCCAGACCTAATGAGATACTCCACATGACAATCCCGTAGGTAACCAAGCACTGTAAACATCTGTTAACACAAGCACCAGATATAGCATAGAGAAGATGCCTAGTATCCATTTTAAGTGGTTTATGATGTGGAGTCTGCTGTTTATGCACTAACAATAATAAAAAAAACACAGCCCCAAACTCTGCCTAGAACAAATATTTGCAAGGCAAAGTTATGCTCAGTTTGAAAAAAAAAAATGCACTGGAGAGTCATGGCTTTGTCACTGCCTTTATAGACTTTCATTTCACACTTTTGCCTATTAAGTGTTGGCTTTCCATCGCATTCAGCAGACCAAAACTATAATTTCACTGTGATATATTTACTCCAAATGGAAAGCTGAATGTTGGCTCACCAACTTTCCTTAGGCTTATGTGAATCAAAAAGTTTACAAGGGTGGAAGGAGATAAAGGACGGGCCGTGCTTAAACCACAAATGATGTCCAAGGATCTCTGGGTGAAAACACATCCTTCCAGCTCCATCTGAAGTCCATCTGAAGAGAAACCGTAAATAACCAGAGACCCCTAGAAATCTAATCTGGGAACAAGCTCTTCTCAAAAGGAAACAGAATCCCCAATCACAGAAAAGATGGAACAATCCTGTGGACTAAGTCATTTTGTTTCTATCTAGCATTTTAATTTCTGGAAAATATTTCACCTTAATTACCTCCAAGGTCTATATACCTTGGCACCCCAGAGAAAAGAACTAGCAGGGTGACCCAGGTGTAAACTAGCCTAGAACACCAATTGCTCACCGCACAGCTGCCGCAACATGTATGAAAGGTGAGTGCCTTCCCAGGCACACGTGCCAGGGATTCTAAAGGTAACTCTTTAGAGTTACCTAAAGGTAACTGTGCCCAGCTGCACCCCGGGAATCTCAGACCTGCAGCTCCAACTCGGGCCTGGGCCTCCAAGGTTCTGTACCTACACATACCTACACATAGAACCCTCATCCTCCTATGCAAGTCTCCTGAGAGCCCCAGGAACCTCCTCCTCCAGGCTTCAGCTCCTCAAAGGCAATGAGTTTAGTGTTTTAAAGCTAAGCAGGGTCGGGCCTGGTTAGTACTTGGATGGGAGTTTAGTGTTTTTAAGTCCGTGGTATTTAAATCCTTTGCAGGAACTCCTGCGACTTCCCAACCCTCTGGCCTCCCGTTACCTTTCCCTGTCCCTTCCAAAGTCTCCTGGCGGCACAAATGGGCGGGCGGCACCTTTCTGGCCTCCTCCTTCCCCCCCCCCCCCGCACACCCTACTGGCTCAGGCGCCGACACGCCTCCCCAGGCGCACACACGCGCGCACACACACACAGCGCGCACGTACACCCATACAGCACGCATACCCGAAGCCAGGTTACCAACTCCCGCAGCCGGGCCCGAGTCGGCGTCCCCACTCGGGTTATATATAAAGCACTCGCCCCAAAATAGACTCCCCCACGCACCCGCGAGTGAGTGACCCTGCCCGGCACCCTGTGCACGCCACCAGCACCCTCTCCCCTGACACGCGGCTACCCCACTCACCCGCAGCTCTCATGCCTCGGGCAGTTCTGTCAAAACTTTAAGCCTAGTTGATTTCATAACCACAAGTGTGTCAGGGGCTGGGGGTGTTCGGCTCGCCACGATGTCCACCCGTTCCAGCTCCTGGGGACTGGTGGCCGTGACTCTACTGACCCCAGCTCCGCGGGTGCCAAAGCGTGGCTGCAGTCTGCACAAACGCGCAGAGGGCGGTGCGCTTTGGGGAGGAGCGCGCGGTGCCGTCGCGCACAGCCCGACGACCTCCCCTCTCCTCCGGTCGCGCCGCCAGGGACCTCTCGCCGCTCCGCGGCGGCAGCTTCAGCAGTTCCTGCCCCAGCCCGGCTGATGATGTCAAAGAGAAACACTCGCAAAACTTTTACTTTAACAATCCTGCCTTCAGAGAAAACCCCTCCAGGTACCGCAAACACTGGCCACAGCAGGGACCAGCGTGGGATGGTTCGCCTGTCGCCCCAACTCCTGACGCCCACCACCAATGTCCACACACACACACACACACACACACACACACATCCACAGCGTGGATCGGGTTACAACAACCCACCAGCAGAAAACAACTTCTTCGCGAGGAGGAGGGGCGCACAGCCAAACCCCAAGTCCCCCGGGAAAAAATGACTCGTGTAAATACATAAGCCAGATCCCCACTTTCATAAACAACTGGTCCACTCCTAGGCCCCCGGGCACAAAAGGGGGAACAGAAGAGCCCGACTCCCAGAGCCTCTCCCGCCCCCCGCCTCCAGTACCTCCGAGTCTCGCCTCCGGATAGAGAGCGCGGGTTCGCTTCCGCGCTGGGGCCGAGGGCGCGGGGGCCTCCGGCCTGCGTGGCCCCAGCCCGGGGTCCCCGCCGCCGCCTCGGCTCAGCAGCAGCCGCCGCCACCGCCGCTCCAGCAGCCGCCGCAGCCGCCGCCGCCGCCGCCGCTCCCTAGACCGCCTCCTCTTCCCATGGCTGCGCCCAGCTTGGCAGCTCGCGGGCTGTCAGGCTTGGGGAGGAGGAGGGGGCGGGGTGAAACGGGAAGGGAGGACTGGAGGGGATGGGTGGGAAACGGCGGCCGCCGCTCACCAGGGGTCACGCCGGGCCCGGCCCGCCGCCCCCGCGACCCGGGCAGCAGCGGCGGGGGGAAGCACGAGTTCGGGGCGACCGGTTCGAGACCCGCTGCGGAGGCGCGGAGTGCCGTCCGGGCCAAGCATTCCGAGGAGCTGGGATGAAGCGTTCCCCGCGAAGGAGTTGGAGTTGGTGCGTGTCACTCTCTCCTGGGCTGCGCGGCTCCTCCTAGAGGAAAGTATTGGTAGTGGCAGGACACTTCCTCTCCGCCCACTCCTGTTCCCGAAAAGAAGGCAGGACCTAACAGAGCATTAAGTGCAGTCAACAAATTGAAAGGAACACTTAAAGAAAAGTTAGCAATCTGCAGGAACGGAGGAAAAAAGCGAGCAAGACAGCTTGGAAAGCGTGATTAGCCAACCAAACATTGCCTCTCTCCACCTGCCTATTGCTCCCTGGGTGAAAGGATAGTTAAAAGTGGAGAGAATCTTATTTTAACGGTTAGAAGACAGAGACAGAGAGATGAAGTAATTTGCGAAAGGCACGAGGCATGTTAGCAGAGATGTTATGTCCCGAAGCCAGAGCACAGGGCCGCAGGGTGTCGGGACACAGGCCTCTCAGCCTGAGGAGGTCCTTGTGTGTCCCGCAGGGAACCCTTTTTAACGCCCTGCGCAGGACACAGCTCATCTGTCAAACCCGAGCCTGTCTCCCTCGTTCCACTGTAGGGAAATAAAGTGAGAGGAGAAGGGGTCGGAGTGCTTCAGAAAGTTACTAGCGTTGTGCATGAGCATGTCATTTGGTAGAGCATCACCCTCCCAGGCACCACATGCTTTTCTCAGCAGAAAGTACAAAAGTCCAGTTCCAGGTTGTCTGTGATCTGAAGGAGCAGCCAGTCGTGCTATCTTTTTACTATTTACATTACTACTGACTGCCAGTTGTAATATCATTTATCTAACAGCTTCTAAAGAGCTTCAGCTCGCTAAATGACTTTATTATTATTATTATTATTATTATTATTACAAGGCTGGCAGACACAAAGCCCAGTTTATAACCAGAGAGAAATGTTTAAACAACAATCTAAAGAAACCAAGATTCTTCGCCCTGGAGTAAAAGATTGGGGGGGGGCGGCAGGGGGTGGAGAGGAACACCTGGTGAGTGGTGCATGGCAAGGAGTCAGGAAGGAACACAGGGCCGAAGATGGGGGCAGCAGATGATAGTCCTATTTTTTAAAATTTTTAAAAAAGATTTTATTTATTTATTTTCTCAGAGAGAGAGAGAGAGCACAAACAGGGGGAGCATCAGGCAGAGGGAGAAGCAGGCTCCCTGCTGAGCAGGGAGCCTGACTCGGGACTCGATCCCAGGACCCAGGGATCATGACCTGAGCTGAAGGCAGATGTTTAACAGACTGAGCCACCCAGGCGCCCCAAGATACTCCTATTTTTAAAGAAATCAAAGAAGTGGGAAATTCTGTTCCTTAGAGTCCTTTTTGAGTCTCAGCTGTGGCTCAACAACCCAACTGTTCCAGGCAAAGACAGAATGAGAGGAGGAGGAAAGATTCTGGAAGGGGTGTGTTTCATCACTGTCCTATACCATGGCAGGTGTCCCGTGGATGTTGATTTTGAACTGGTCCTATTCTAGCCCACCTGAGTACAAGAAAGCTTTTTTCCCCTGAGGCCCTTCCCCAGTCCCTTGATTTCTGGGCTTCCAGGCTGTGCTGGAGCAGTAGGAGTGCTTCCTGGTGTCTGGAGTTTTTAAAATGGGAGTTGCCCACACAGAGAGATTAGGGAAAAGGCAGGCAGAACTCCGGCTGGGTGGTCAGTACACGCCACACTGGCTGAAAGGGCAATAGTGACAGGAGTGGAGACCAGGCACTAGAATGGAATGCTGACCCCATTCTTGTCTGAGATGACCTTCCAAGTTAGCGCGTCAGACTCCGGCACCACCACATTCTCTCGTTATGTCCTCTCTGTGCCTTCTCATCCTCTTTCCCCCAACCTCCAGCCCAGAGAATCTTGGTGTAGTCTAGGAGGTGGCAGATGGACTCACAAAATGTTTTCAATGTTCTGTTGTTCATGGCCTGAAATGATTTAAGGGCCATGCTAAAAAAGAAGGATTGCCTTCTTTTTTCTTCGGGATTCAGCAGTAGCCTTCATTCCCCAAGACATGTGGACTTAGGGAAGGAAGGCTAAGGCGAAAATGTGGACTGACTGCTTTTGCTTATGCTCCATCTTTGGGAAAATATCAGCGTACAAGACACCACAGGAAAAGACACATCGGTTAATATAAAATCTGATGGAACCCGATATAACCTTGCAACTTACATGGAGGGCAGTCTTTATTTTTAAGTTCCAGGAAGAAAGGTCCCTTGATCTCATATATGATGGTGTGTAGGTCTACAGCAGTATGTCCCTCTTTATATCTTCCAGATTATGGGGGGAAATGTATCAGGTCTTAAGTGGACTAGTTTGTTACAAGTTAAGGCATGCCAAAGCACATTCGCCTCCGCCTCCGGAAAGGCAAGGTTGCACTTACTCACGCCTTCCCCTCTGCCTGGAATAGCCTACTTTGACCACATAGGGAAATTCTCCTTAACCTTCCAGTTCCAGTTCAATTGTTTGGCTTCTCTAAAGTCTTTCCTGGCTCTTCCCAGAGGTAGAATTAACTGCTTATATTTGCATCTGCATCCCCATAGTCTTTACACCTACTTTTATTACAGATTTCAGTTTGTATTGATACGTCTACTTTCCCCATTAGTTATGAGAACCCTGAAGGAGATTCCTATGTATTCTTTTTTTTTTTTTAAGATTTTGTTTATTTATTTGACAGACACAGCCAGAGAGGGAACACAAGCAGGGGGAGTGGGAGAGGGAGAAGCAGGCTTTCCGCAGAGCGGGGAGCCTGATGTGGGGCCCCATCCCAGGACCCTGGGATCACGACCTGAGCCGAAGGCAGACGCTTAACGACTGAGCCACCCAGGCACCCCATGTATTCTTAATATTTGTGTCTAAAATGTCTAGGTTAGTGTCCGGCAAATGGTAGAGTCCCAATAAATGTTTAGTCAAATTAAATGAAAATTTAGGGGCACCTGGGTGGCTCAGTCGTTAAGCGTCTGCCTTCGGCTCAGGTCATGATCCCAGGGTCCTGGGATCGAGCCCCGCATGGGGCTCCCCGCTCAGCGGGAAGCCTGCTTCTCCCTCTCCCACTCCCCCTGCTTGTGCTGCTGCTCTCGCTATCTCTCTCTCTCTGTCAAATAAATAAATAAAATCTTTAAAAAATTTTATAGCACCCACATTTCTATCTCAAACCCAGATCTCTATAAGGAGCTCCTAACTGCCATATTCAGAATCTGTTCTCTCCTTGTGATTTCCTCCATGACCAGCACCACCATAATCCCTCACCTGGATTACTCCTGGGGTCTCCCAACTCCACTAGTCTCCCTACATCAACACCCTCCCCCACCCCCCACCAACCCAGAGTCCTGTGCAAACTTACTTACCAGAGAAATTCTTTTATTTTTTTAGTATTTATTTTATTCTTTTAGAGAGAGGGAGAGCAGAAACAGGAGGTGCAGAGGGAGAGAGAATCTGAAGCAGACTCCGTACTGAGCACAGACCCCAATGTGGGCCCAGATCTCATGACCCTGAGATCAATGACCTGAGCTGAAACCAAGAACCAGGTGCTCAACTGACTGCACCAGCCAGGTGCCCCGAGAAATTCTTTTTCAATTAAGTCATATCAGGGCATTCCTCTGGTCAAAACTTTCCAATGTTTCTCCATTTAAATCAGAGTAAAATTCAAAATGATCCATGACACCCCATGTACCTATAGGGACTCATGAGTGAATGTTCCACTTTAAATCATTTAAGTGTAAAGATTTAAAAAATAAAAAGTATTTTTGAGATTATTTTCCCTCTCCTTCCATCAAATACAAAATCTTGTTTTTAAAGAACATGTGATAGAAAGTCATCTAGCTTCTATCTGGATGATTATGTTGATGAGTAGCCCACTAACTCCCTTACTGGGAAGCAAGCACATTCCATTTTGTGACTACACTATTCATTAAAAGTACTTTAGCCAGACTCCGATATTCTATTATTTCTACCCAGTTCTATCTCTAGAGCTCATAGGGACAAAATTCGACATTTAAATTTTTTTTTTCTTTTTATGAGACACACTTTCACATGTCTCACTGCAAGTTACCTCTCTCCAGGCCAAACATGCACAGGTCTTTCAGGTCTTTTCAATACTTCTCATGTGATGTGGTTTCCAAACCTGACATCATCCTGGTGCCCCCCCCTTAGTGTGTGCTCCAGTTCATCAAATTTCTTTATAAATTGCTGTTCTCATTATCAAATTCAATCTCCTGATGGACACCACAAAATAGAGGAAAACCATGAGCTTCCACCTCGGGCCTCTGGAGTAATGGAAATGGCAGGAGCCCTGGAGTCTGGCAGATGTGGGAACCCCAGCACTGACCCAACTTCATCACCCAGTTTACTCTCTAAGGAAGTAAATTTAGCAATGGTTCCTTGATCCAAGCATTTCCATCTCCTCTTTCCCTTCACATTCTATCCTTTCCTACCTTTTGTCTTCACATATTATTTTGTTCTTTGCTTCTATCCTTTTCATTTTTAGAAGAGGTGAAAATATAAAAGCAAAAAAGGATATGAATGAAAGGAATCTGAGGAGATATGAAAAAGTTTCTCTTAGCAACTTTCCTTTATAGAAATTAGGCATACAGAATATTTCCAATTACTAAATGAACTATCAATCGAGTTTGCTAATCAGACTTCTCTGAGAGCATCATGAAAACCCAAGAGAAAGAACACATGAAAGGGAGACCTACTACTACCCGTAGTCTACCCAGTGAGATCAGGTGAGGGAATGCGAGGGAGATTCCTGACTGGAAAAACCCTTAGGTAGAGCAAGGACTGTACTGAGGAGAGGGAGGGCTTGCAGGGTAACGCAATTTTGTCAAGGTCACTGGCCCTCTATAGCACTTGCCGAACCAAGTGTAGGGATGAGACATCTTACCACAGGAAGCATGATATCTGTAATAAAAGAATTTGAGAACTAAGTAAAGTAGGTCTCAGCTATAGTAGACAAATAATAAATCAGAATGTCTGTTGAAATTACATTTGCTTCAAAAAATTTGTTTATCATAGGTTTTCCTAACACTGTATAGTATTCTAAGAACATTCACATAAATTATGTCAATTTTTCTTCACAGCAGGTCTGTGAAGAAAGTGCACTTCTCCTCTGTTTATCAGTGAGGAAGCTCGCTTAGAGAAGCAAAGGGACTGGGCCAAGCCCATAGTTGGGTAGATGTAGGTTTGGATGGGAACCCAGAGCTTTTCTGGGATGAGTCCATTCTTTGGAATCCTCTACTGTCCCTCCAGGTAGCCATAGCTACCATCTTGTCCATCTTGTGTGTGTGTGTGTGTGTGTGTGTGTGTGTGTGTGTTATCTTAATCCCAGTATAAGTAACATGCAGTGTTATATTAGTTTCAGGTGTACAATATAGTGATTCAGTAATTCTGTACATGACTCAGTGTTCATCACAATAAGCGTATGCTTCATCTCCTTCACCTTTTTCATCCAACCCCCCACCCACCTCCCCTCTGGCAACCATCAGTTTGTTTTTACACCACCAGACCACAAGCATCTGTCTGAGACAAAAAACTTTAAATCTCCTCAAATTTCTGGGAATC